>NW_027508893.1:0-512509 GCF_051911475.1 Siphateles boraxobius | reverse complement strand
CTTGATAGGGACTCACCCTCGATCCTGTACAAGAGATGTTTTATTTGGCATATTTTATTGTTTTATTGTTTTATATTTGCATTCCTATTTTATTTTAATCCATTTTACCTTTACTTTAAAACAACACACAACATACATGGACTTTTACACAACACATCAACATAACTGATTTTTAACTGTAACTTATGTCCTTTTTGTTGTTTTAAGATATGTGCAAAAATGTGATTTTATAAGGAAAAAATGGATATTGAAAGAATGGAATGAAACAATGTGACAATAAACTTTTTTCGAAAGAAAAAATCTGTTCTTATCAGTTTAATATCTGATACGTGCCCTACCCGGGCACCATATATTAAATTGATTTTTGGAACTGGGAGATGGAAGAGGGGCTTGCTCCGTCCACTCCACGCATCGACCCGGTATTGCAGTACTTCTGGGAACGGTGCACCCCCAAAAACTGTGTTCAATGAAAGAGATGTTTTAGTCTTGTGTGGCAGCAGGTGTTAATGGAAGTAACGTATATTGCTGTGTATGGGTGCTTTAAAGGTGTTGTAGGTGATCATATGCTATACAGGTAATGGTGGTGTGAGAGGGAAAAAAAAACAACAACTCTGTTCTTATCTCGTTTAACATCTGATTCGTCCACTATCCGGTGGCCGCGTATGAAATTGATTTTTGGCTCATGGATCCGGAGCATGAAAACAACATCATCCACAACAACAACAGCAAAAGAGCCCGACTCTGCAGGTTTTTGATGTCTCTCTCTTATCTCTTGGAGTTTTTACGAATGAGCTGATGAGTTGAATCAGGTGTGTGTTTGATTGTCCGACCGTTGGTGAGGATTGCGGAGAGGGACACGGTGCCTCTGACGGGAGGCCTGGGAATTCATACTTACCTGGCAGGGGAGACACCATGATCAGGAAGGTGGTTCACCCAGGGCGAGGCTCGGCCATTGCACTCCGGTTGTGCTGACCCCTGCGAATTCCCCAAATGTGGGAATCTCGACTGCATAATTTATGGTAGTGGGGGACTGCGTTCGCGCTCTCCCCTGGACACACTGGTTAAAAGAGCAGATTGTTCGAGTTCCTCTTCTTCTGGTAGTTAACGACCTGGGAAGTCCAGAGAATTGAACTGCAGTGGTTGATTGAGAGATGTAAAACTCTCAACCTAGGACCAGTCTGCAAAAGTAGGGCTGTTTTTTAGTTTTTTTTTTCATCATTCTTCAAATAATCTCCATTATTCAACCAGCGCTTTTATTGGCAGCAGTGGTCCTAGAAGCAAAGTTGTTCCGAATGAGGAGTTCTATCATGTGGTATGAATACCTTGTGCATGTGTGAAAAATCACCTGACATACAGTCGCCTATGGCCGTATTCATGTTGTTGTTTTTACTGTTTACAGCGCCACCAAGTGGCCAGTCGCCACATCCCTTTTCACCTGAGCACAGGCTGAGCCCGTGCACAGGTGTACCGACTTGGGTGTAATTGTCTCATTCCGTTGGAGAGTTATGGCCATTTAAGTAAAGCCCGCCTCGCCCACTCCCAACGTTTTGGCGTCCCGTCGCCAACGTGAATCGAAATTCCGACTTTTTTCCCCATCGCTGTCGGCAATCAGACTCCAGGGAATCTTTCTGCACCGGTTTGGGTCAGATCGGGCGAAAGACCTAGGACTAGTGTGCAAAAGTAGCTTTTTCACAAAATCCCAAATACCCGAAAATCTCGCCAGCGCAACCATCGAATCCGAGGCATGCGTCTTGTTCGGCCCGAGCCAAGGATTCCGGTGATGTAAGACACTTGGGTCTGCGACGGACGGTTCAGGAGTTACGAGGCATTTCGTACTTCTGATCGCTGCAGCGCCACCTTGGGGCCGATTGGGCCGAGCCTTGGTGATGTTGTAGACCGGGCGGGTACTACCATCCCTCAAGAGTTTCAAGTCTCTACGACGTACGCTTTGGTCTGCCCGCTCACTTTTAGGGCAGAATGTTTGTTGGTCCAAAATCCCAGTTTGCACTCCAAAGTGTCGTGTTGTGCGCTCTGCTGTGATCCATTTTCGGTGTCAACAGTCAAGCTGAGCTTGTTTGCTATGAGCTGAGCTTGTTTGTTGGCGACCTTTAGACCCCCTCGCCACGGCCCAGGTGGGCGTGGCCTTTGACGGCTACCCCGCCTCTGCGTCATTGTGTCATCGCTTCTCGGCCTTTTGGCTAAGATCAAGTGTAGTATCTGTTCTTATCAGTTTAATATCTGATACGTGCCCTACCCGGGCACCATATATTAAATTGATTTTTGGAACTGGGAGATGGAAGAGGGGCTTGCTCCGTCCACTCCACGCATCGACCCGGTATTGCAGTACTTCTGGGAACGGTGCACCCCCAAAAACTGTGTTCAATGAAAGAGATGTTTTAGTCTTGTGTGGCAGCAGGTGTTAATGGAAGTAACGTATATTGCTGTGTATGGGTGCTTTAAAGGTGTTGTAGGTGATCATATGCTATACAGGTAATGGTGGTGTGAGAGGGAAAAAAAAACAACAACTCTGTTCTTATCTCGTTTAACATCTGATTCGTCCACTATCCGGTGGCCGCGTATGAAATTGATTTTTGGCTCATGGATCCGGAGCATGAAAACAACATCATCCACAACAACAACAGCAAAAGAGCCCGACTCTGCAGGTTTTTGATGTCTCTCTCTTATCTCTTGGAGTTTTTACGAATGAGCTGATGAGTTGAATCAGGTGTGTGTTTGATTGTCCGACCGTTGGTGAGGATTGCGGAGAGGGACACGGTGCCTCTGACGGGAGGCCTGGGAATTCATACTTACCTGGCAGGGGAGACACCATGATCAGGAAGGTGGTTCACCCAGGGCGAGGCTCGGCCATTGCACTCCGGTTGTGCTGACCCCTGCGAATTCCCCAAATGTGGGAATCTCGACTGCATAATTTATGGTAGTGGGGGACTGCGTTCGCGCTCTCCCCTGGACACACTGGTTAAAAGAGCAGATTGTTCGAGTTCCTCTTCTTCTGGTAGTTAACGACCTGGGAAGTCCAGAGAATTGAACTGCAGTGGTTGATTGAGAGATGTAAAACTCTCAACCTAGGACCAGTCTGCAAAAGTAGGGCTGTTTTTTAGTTTTTTTTTTCATCATTCTTCAAATAATCTCCATTATTCAACCAGCGCTTTTATTGGCAGCAGTGGTCCTAGAAGCAAAGTTGTTCCGAATGAGGAGTTCTATCATGTGGTATGAATACCTTGTGCATGTGTGAAAAATCACCTGACATACAGTCGCCTATGGCCGTATTCATGTTGTTGTTTTTACTGTTTACAGCGCCACCAAGTGGCCAGTCGCCACATCCCTTTTCACCTGAGCACAGGCTGAGCCCGTGCACAGGTGTACCGACTTGGGTGTAATTGTCTCATTCCGTTGGAGAGTTATGGCCATTTAAGTAAAGCCCGCCTCGCCCACTCCCAACGTTTTGGCGTCCCGTCGCCAACGTGAATCGAAATTCCGACTTTTTTCCCCATCGCTGTCGGCAATCAGACTCCAGGGAATCTTTCTGCACCGGTTTGGGTCAGATCGGGCGAAAGACCTAGGACTAGTGTGCAAAAGTAGCTTTTTCACAAAATCCCAAATACCCGAAAATCTCGCCAGCGCAACCATCGAATCCGAGGCCTGCGTCTTGTTCGGCCCGAGCCAAGGATTCCGGTGATGTAAGACACTTGGGTCTGCGACGGACGGTTCAGGAGTTACGAGGCACTTCGTACTTCTGATCGCTGCAGCGCCACCTTGGGGCCGATTGGGCCGAGCCTTGGTGATGTTGTAGACCGGGCGGGTACTACCATCCCTCAAGAGTTTCAAGTCTCTACGACGTACGCTTTGGTCTGCCCGCTCACTTTTAGGGCAGAATGTTTGTTGGTCCAAAATCCCAGGTTGCACTCCAAAGTGTCGTGTTGTGCGCTCTGCTGTGATCCATTTTCGGTGTCAACAGTCAAGCTGAGCTTGTATTGCTGTGAGCTGAGCTTGTTTGTTGGCGACCTTTAGACCCTCTCGCCACGGCCCAGGTGGGCGTGGCCTTTGACGGCTCCCCCGCCTCTGCGTCATTGTGTCATCGCTTCTCGGCCTTTTGGCTAAGATCAAGTGTCTGGTCCTAGGGTAGAGACAGCGATCGCCTCTTGGAGGTTTTTCCGGCTTGGGTCCTTCAGTGACTTGAGCCCCAAACTTTTGAGAGGTACATTGATCCAGCTGCTTTTATTCCGGTTCTGTTTTAAGGTAAGACCTTTTTATCTATTTATTTATTATTTATTTATTTATTGTTTTTTAAAGTTTTAGGCTGTTGGTGTCTCCACCATGTCGGCTGCCCGTGCCGGCATGAGGAGGCACCACAGCGTGCGTTTTTTATTCAAAGAAGTTGAGGGGAAGCTCCTGGGGATGTCACGTCTTGACTTCTCCAGGAAGCTGATCCAAAAAACTCTAAATTTTAAACCTGATGATCTGAATTGCATCGTGACTCTGCCCCTGAACAAAGGATTTGATGTTAGTTTTAGAGCGGTTTCCCACCTGAATGATTTCTGGCACAGATTTGAAGTAGCTAAATCCCAGCTGTCCATGTTTACTGTTGAAAAGCTCTCTGACAACACACTTAAAACTGTGATTGTTAGAATGTTTAATGAGACAGTGACTGGGGAGGACATTTGTGTCTGGCTGGGCAGATTTTGCACAGTTCGAAGCCAGCCAGTCAAGGTTTTAGATGAGGATGGTATTTGGACATGCTCCTGGCGAATTCCCATTAAACAATGGGAAGACGCTGGGGGCTACCAGGGCCTGAAGCATCTGCCTTCTATGATTGTGTTGGGTGAGAACAGAGGCTACATTCACTACCAGGGTATGCCCAAATTATGTAGAAAATGTGGAAAGTTTGGGCACTTAGCTGAAGCATGCCAGGAAATGATATGTGGGAAATGCAGAGAAATTGGTCATACTTTTGAAGAGTGTACCAATGGCAGGCGGTGTAACCTCTGTGGGGAGTCATCCCATCTCTACAGAGATTGCCCTAAAAGTTTTGCCAACAAACTGAAAGGCAACAAAATGGCCGCCCCACATGTGGAACAAACAAAAGAGCAAAGGAAGGAGGAGGCGGTCCCTGAGGTTTTGGCGGGAAATTCTATTTCCCAGCCAGCCTCAGGGAGTGGGCAGGAGGAAGGAAGTGGGGCGGCCACAGGGGCGGAGTCAAGTTTTAACAGCGAACAGAGTGAGGAAGCCGTTCCCCAACAAGAGAGAAGTGAAAACAAAATGGAGGAGGAGGAGGAGGATGCAACGGCTTCCTCACTCTACACCGTATCGGAGGTTAGTGTGGTGGATAGTGGGGGTGAATCCGAGGGTTCACTCCCCAATGCTCAGGTGCAAAAAAGGTCTGCGAGATCTCCTCTGCTTCAAACAGAGGAGAAAAGGCTGCGGGCATCGCATCGGCTAGATAGTTCCTCTTCGTTAGATCTAGACCGTATGTGGCCCGCAGAATCTCCCAATGAAGTCTCCTTTTTGCACGTTAAGCTTAGAACATCGTCACCGAAGGAGCCACAAGAGGTTCTCTCTGTGGACTCTGAGGCGGCGAGCATTTGCCCTCCTGATCCCAGTTTTTCTGGGGAAAAGGAGAAGCAAGTGCTACATGACATAACATGATTTTAATGTAACTTTCTGCAGTCTTTTGGTTTTATCCTTCTATTAATGCTTGTATTTTTAACCATACTGCTCATGGCCCTCACTATCTCTACAATCAATGTGAGAAGTGTGAGGTGTACTTTGCGAGCACAGAGTGTGTTATCCTTTTTAAAAACTTTTAAGTCAGATGTGTTTTTATTGCAAGAATGTGGTTTGCCCTTTTTAACAAATTACAGGAAGTGGGAGGAGATTTGGACCCCAGGATTTTCCATTTGGAGTGGGTCCAATTTTAACAAAAATGACGGTGTTGCTATTTTAATAAAAAATCCCAACCTTTTGGTGAAGGGCAGCACTGTGGTGAGGGACGGGCGGGCAATTTTAGCAAATCTGACTTTTTTAGGTAAGGATCTTAACATTTTAAATATGTATGGTTTTACTGAAAAAAATAACAGGTATGAGCTTTTAGAAGACTTGCAACCCCACATGCTAGGCAGGGCTCCCCTAGTGGTAGCAGGGGATTTTAATTGTGTTTTATCAAAAAAGGACAGAAGGAGGGTAGGAGAGGATTTTAAGGTCGACAAGACATCGGTTTTATTACAAAATATAGTCAAAGATTTTAAGTTAGTTGACTGTTTTAAAACAATGCATCAAAGAGAGGAAGGCTTCACCTGGTTCAGTGGTGACGGTGCCAGAGCCTCTCGAATTGACTATATTTTTACCAGGGACCTCCCGCCGACCGATGCTACATTGACCCCCCTCTTTTTTTCCGACCATATGATGCTGTCTTGCACTCTTTCACTCCCCACGGGTGTGACTGCAGGGAGAGGGCTGTGGAAGCTGAACTGTTCCCTATTAGAGGACGAGGAACTGGTTAGTGAGTATAGGGAGCAGTTCAGCCAATGGCAGACCCTCCAGGACTTTTACGACTCACGTGCACAGTGGTGGGAGATGGTGAAACAAAGGACAGGACGGTTTTTTAAACAAATTGGAAAGGAAAAAAAGAATAAAGAAAAAAGACGCATGATGGGGTTGCAAAAAAGACTGCAGAGATATTTTAACCTTTTAAACAATGGATTGGATTTTACAAATGAAATAAAAGAAGTAAAGAAAGAAATGTCAGATCTGTCTGAAACAAAGAGCAAAGGTGTCATTTTAAGATGTAGAGAAAGGGAGTTAGAGGAAGGAGAGAAGTGTACCAGGTATTTTTTTAAAAAGACAATAGCTCGGGGAGGGTCGATCAATATTTTAAAAACTTTTAGAGGGGGGGAAGTAAATACAACTGACCTGATTTTAGGGGAAATTGAAAGTTTTTACAGTAATTTATACGGCACTAAAGAGGTACACAATGGCATCTTAGAGGAAGTTTTAGGGTTTTTAGATAAAAAAGTTAAGAGTCCAGATGTGCTTTTATCCCAGGATTTTAATCTTTTAGAATTGGAAAAAGCTTTAAAGGGTTTTAAGAAGGGGAAGTCCCCGGGCATGGACGGACTCCCCTTTGAGTTTTATCTGACTTTCTGGGACATTTTAGCACATGACTTACTTACAGTTTTTAAAGAATTTGAGACTCTTGACAGACTTCCAGACAGCTTTAGAGTAGGGATAGTTACATTACTGTACAAAAAAGGAGACAAGACTGACTTGAGAAACTGGCGACCAATCACTCTTTTAAATTATGATTGTAAACTTTTTAGTAAGATTTTAGCTACACGCATGTCGACTGTTTTAGAGGACGTAATCCACCTGGATCAAGCTTGCGCTGTGCCCGGCAGGAAGATCACGGACAGCCTGGTACTGATCAGAGACGCCATCTGTTATGCGAGAGACAGAAACATTAGGCTTGTAGTCCTAAATTTAGACTTTGAAAAAGCTTTTGATCGGGTCTCGCACCAGTACCTCCTTCAGGTACTGCAAAAAATGGGGTTTCCAGAGAGGTTTATAGCTTGGGTGGGACTGCTGTATGAGGGCTTAAGCAGCAAATTTCTTGCAAATGGGCATCTTTCCAAAGCTGTAAATATCCACAGCGGTGTCCGTCAGGGGTGTCCTTTATCTCCCCTTCTGTATGTGGCTTGTATTGAGCCACTGGCACAGATCTTGAGAAGGGATAAATGGATTAAAGGACTAGATATCCCAGGAACTGGTGGACTGACGGCGACCTGCGTTTTATATATGGATGACGTGACCCTTTTAGCGACTGACTTTTTATCAGTACGAAGAGCAATGGACTTGACTGACTGGTACGGTCGGGCCTCGGGCGCCAAGCTTAACAGGAGTAAGTCCGAGGCCCTGCTCTTCGGGCCGTGGGGCGACGTGGACACAGGAGGACTAGATTTGGATTTTAAAGAAAAGGATTTGAAAATTTTAGGAGTAAAATTTGACAGGGAGGGTGGAGGACCAGGAAACTGGACTGACATGTTAGGGAAAGTCAGACAAAGACTGGGCTTTTGGGGACTAAGACAACTGACGTTAGAAGGCAAGATTTTAATTTTTAAAGCAGTGATTTTACCACTAATTTTACTTGTCTGTTCTGTTTTTAGTCCCCCAAGACGATTCCTGGCCAAGTTGGAGAGGGCGGTATTTTATTTCCTGTGGGGGTCCAAGTGGGAACGAATCAAGAGGGAGGTGGTTAAAAAGAAAAAAGAGAATGGCGGGAAAGGCCTCCCAGACTTCACCTGTTTTTAGGCAGCCGCTTTGCCGCCCTCCATATCCAGTATGCACTGACCCCATCCAGAGAACACAAGACAGCAGCCATGACCCGATTCTGGATGGGGTCATACCTAAGAAGTTTGAAAATTTTACCCATTGATCTTAAAAGTCCATTGTCTTTTAATTTGTCAAAAGAGCATAGTTTTATTAAGAAATTTTTAAAGAAATATCTTTTAGAAACAAATGATGCCACTGTTTTAACTAATCACAAGTCTCTCGTCTCTCTTGTGCAGGATCGAGAATCGGTGAGTCCAGTTCCAGGCCTCACACTAGGTGAGGCCAAAGACGTTTGGAGGAACGCAGCCCACCCAGCTCTCCAGAACAGGCTTAAGGACCTGTCGTGGATGGTGGCTCATGAGATCCTCCCGGTCAGGGCGGTCATGCACTCCAGAGGCATGGCCAAAAACTCCACCTGCCCACGGTCCGGATGTGGTTCCCCGGAGACCGTTCAACATCTGCTCTGGGAGTGCGGCGCTGCGCGGGACCTGTGGGCCAAGACAGGCCCCCTGTTTTTCCCGTGCCTGCCAGCGGGTGGGGCCCAGGTGGACTATAAGCTCGCCATCCTGGGGGTGGGTCAGGGCTTGAAGGAGTTGACACCACCAACGTTTGCCTCGCTCTGGCTCACCCTCAACCACATCAAGGATGCCATCTGGGTCACCAGAAACCTGCTGGTGGGGAAACGCGTGACGGTCCCCCTCCACGCGTGCGAGCAGAGGATAACATCAACGCTGCAGGGTGGGCCGCACGTCGTTATTCGGATGGGGGGGCCGAGGTCACACGGAGAAGGTCCCGGCCGCCACCGTACCTGGCCGCCCGTAGATGCACCCTCACCACTCTGGCTACGGGAACAGCGGGCCAGCGGGCCGGAGGAGAGGGGATCTCCGCTGGGCACTGGAAGCGAGGAGTCTGGGGCCTGTTCTGGAGACCTGGAGTGAATGGACATTCTTGATAGGGACTCACCCTCGATCCTGTACAAGAGATGTTTTATTTGGCATATTTTATTGTTTTATTGTTTTATATTTGCATTCCTATTTTATTTTAATCCATTTTACCTTTACTTTAAAACAACACACAACATACATGGACTTTTACACAACACATCAACATAACTGATTTTTAACTGTAACTTATGTCCTTTTTGTTGTTTTAAGATATGTGCAAAAATGTGATTTTATAAGGAAAAAATGGATATTGAAAGAATGGAATGAAACAATGTGACAATAAACTTTTTTCGAAAGAAAAAATCTGTTCTTATCAGTTTAATATCTGATACGTGCCCTACCCGGGCACCATATATTAAATTGATTTTTGGAACTGGGAGATGGAAGAGGGGCTTGCTCCGTCCACTCCACGCATCGACCCGGTATTGCAGTACTTCTGGGAACGGTGCACCCCCAAAAACTGTGTTCAATGAAAGAGATGTTTTAGTCTTGTGTGGCAGCAGGTGTTAATGGAAGTAACGTATATTGCTGTGTATGGGTGCTTTAAAGGTGTTGTAGGTGATCATATGCTATACAGGTAATGGTGGTGTGAGAGGGAAAAAAAAACAACAACTCTGTTCTTATCTCGTTTAACATCTGATTCGTCCACTATCCGGTGACCGCGTATGAAATTGATTTTTGGCTCATGGATCCGGAGCATGAAAACAACATCATCCACAACAACAACAGCAAAAGAGCCCGACTCTGCAGGTTTTTGATGTCTCTCTCTTATCTCTTGGAGTTTTTACGAATGAGCTGATGAGTTGAATCAGGTGTGTGTTTGATTGTCCGACCGTTGGTGAGGATTGCGGAGAGGGACACGGTGCCTCTGACGGGAGGCCTGGGAATTCATACTTACCTGGCAGGGGAGACACCATGATCAGGAAGGTGGTTCACCCAGGGCGAGGCTCGGCCATTGCACTCCGGTTGTGCTGACCCCTGCGAATTCCCAAAATGTGGGAATCTCGACTGCATAATTTATGGTAGTGGGGGACTGCGTTCGCGCTCTCCCCTGGACACACTGGTTAAAAGAGCAGATTGTCAGAGTTCCTCTTCTTCTGGTAGTTAACGACCTAGGAAGTCCAGAGAATTGAACTGCAGTGGTTGATCGAGAGATGTAAAACTCTCAACCTAGGACCAGTCTGCAAAAGTAGGGCTGTTTTTTAGTTTTTTTTTTCATCATTCTTCAAATAATCTCCATTATTCAACCAGCGCTTTTATTGGCAGCAGTGGTCCTAGAAGGAAAGTTGTTCCGAATGAGGAGTTCTATCATGTGGTATGAATACCTTGTGCATGTGTGAAAAATCACCTGACATACAGTCGCCTATGGCCGTATTCATGTTGTTGTTTTTACTGTTTACAGCGCCACCAAGTGGCCAGTCGCCACATCCCTTTTCACCTGAGCACAGGCTGAGCCCGTGCACAGGTGTACCGACTTGGGTGTAATTGTCTCATTCCGTTGGAGAGTTATGGCCATTTAAGTAAAGCCCGCCTCGCCCACTCCCAACGTTTTGGCGTCCCGTCGCCAACGTGAATCGAAATTCCGACTTTTTTCCCCATCGCTGTCGGCAATCAGACTCCAGGGAATCTTTCTGCACCGGTTTGGGTCAGATCGGGCGAAAGACCTAGGACTAGTGTGCAAAAGTAGCTTTTTCACAAAATCCCAAATACCCGAAAATCTCGCCAGCGCAACCATCGAATCCGAGGCATGCGTCTTGTTCGGCCCGAGCCAAGGATTCCGGTGATGTAAGACACTTGGGTCTGCGACGGACGGTTCAGGAGTTACGAGGCATTTCGTACTTCTGATCGCTGCAGCGCCACCTTGGGGCCGATTGGGCCGAGCCTTGGTGATGTTGTAGACCGGGCGGGTACTACCATCCCTCAAGAGTTTCAAGTCTCTACGACGTACGCTTTGGTCTGCCCGCTCACTTTTAGGGCAGAATGTTTGTTGGTCCAAAATCCCAGTTTGCACTCCAAAGTGTCGTGTTGTGCGCTCTGCTGTGATCCATTTTCGGTGTCAACAGTCAAGCTGAGCTTGTTTGCTGTGAGCTGAGCTTGTTTGTTGGCGACCTTTAGACCCTCTCGCCACGGCCCAGGTGGGCGTGGCCTTTGACGGCTCCCCCGCCTCTGCGTCATTGTGTCATCGCTTCTCGGCCTTTTGGCTAAGATCAAGTGTCTGGTCCTAAGGTAGAGACAGCGATCGCCTCTTGTTGGACTTGGTCTCGTGTGTTGCTTGTCACACGGGACACACACCCTTCAGGAGGTACATTGACAAGCGGCTTTTAATTGACGACTCGTTCTACGAGGAATCTTCTGGTTTTAAGGTAAGCAGGTTTTAATTTATTTATTGTATATTTATTGTTGGGTTTTAGCCGCAGCAGGCTAGTGGTGCCTCCAACATGTCGGCTGCTCGTGCCGGCATGAGGAGGCACCACAGCGTGCGTTTTAAATTTAAACCAAAAGAGGATGGCACTCTCCGGGTCATGTCCAGGCTGGACTTTTCTAGGAAGTGCATCCAACAGTTACTCGGTTTTAAGGTTGTGGACATAAACTGCCTGTTGACTCTGCCCCTGAATCATGGCTTTGATGTAAGTTTTGCTTCTGCTTCCTTGCTAAGTACTTTTTGGACTCGATTTGAAATGTGTAAAGCCAATTTCTCCATGTTCACTGTGGAAAAACTGACTGATAATTCACTGAAAGTTGTGATTGTCAGGATGTTTAATGAAACAGTTAGTGGAGAAGATATTTCTGTATGGTTGGCAAGATATTGCTCTATTCGTGGACAACCAGTCAAGGTTTTAGATGAAGACGGTATCTGGAGCTGTGCGTGGAGAGTGCCCATTAAACAATGGGCAGATCCCAACAGCTACCATGGCCTGAGTCAAATACCTTCTATGATTGTGTTGGGAGAGAATAGAGGCTACATCCATTACCAAGGGATGCCCAAGCTATGCCGCAAGTGTGGCAAACTTGGACATCTCGCCGAGGCATGCCAAGAAGTAGTGTGTAGGAAGTGCAGAGAAATTGGGCACATTTTTGAAGAGTGCCAAAATGGCAGAAAGTGCAACCTCTGTGGAGAATCATCCCATCTCTACAGAGACTGCCCTAAAAGTTTTGCCAACAAGTTAAAAAGCAACAAAATGGCCGCCCCACCCAAAGAACAAACAATTGAGGAGGCGGGCCCCGAGGTTTCGGCGGGAAATTCAAACCCCCAGCCAGCCTCAGGGATTGGACAGGAAGGAGGAAGTGGGGCGGCCACAGGGGCGGAGTCAATTCTGGCAGTTGGTGAGGGGGAGGAAGCCAATCCTCAAAATGAAATTGAAAAAGAAGACAGTATGGAGGATGAAGAGGAGGAAATGGCTTCCTCCCTAGTAACCGTGTCTGAGGTTAGTGTGTCCACGAGTGGGAGTGAAACAGATGTTTCGCTCCCCAATGCTCAAGTGCAGAAAAGAACTGCGAGATCTCCTCTGGTTCAAACAGAGGAGAAAAAGCTGCGGGTAGCGCATCGGCTAGATAGTTCCCCCATGGAAGATCTAGACCGTATGTGGCCCGCAGAATCTCCTAATGAAGTCTCTTTTCTGCATTTCAAGCTAAGAACATCATCGCCAAAGGATTCGCAAGAGGCCTTCTCTGCGAGCCCTGAGGCGTCAAGCACTTGCCCCCCTGATCCCAGCTCATCTGGGGAAAAGGGAAGGCAAGTGCAACAAGAAATAACATGATTTTAATTATACCTCTGTAGTCCCTTGGTTGCTTTTAAATGTCTCACACCCTTTTAACCATACTGCTCATGGCTCTCACTATCTCCACAATCAATGTGAGAAGTGTGAAGAGCAATATACGAGCACAGAGTGTGTTATCCTTTTTAAAATCTTTTAAGTCAGATGTGTTTTTATTGCAAGAATGTGGTCTGCCTTTTTTAACAAATTACAGGAAGTGGGAGGAGATTTGGACCCCAGGACTTTCCATCTGGAGTGGGTCCAATTTTAACAAAAATGACGGTGTTGCTATTTTAGTAAAAAATCCCCATGTTTTGGTGAAGGGCAGCACTGTGGTGAGGGATGGGCGGGCAATTTTAGCTAATCTGACTTTTTTAGGTAAGGATTTTAACATTTTAAATGTGTATGGTTTTACAGGTAAAAACAACAGGTATGAGCTTTTAGAAGACCTGCAGCCCCACATGCTCGGGAGGGCTCCCCTAGTGGTAGCAGGGGATTTTAATTGTGTTTTATCAAGACAGGATAGAAAGAGGGTAGGAGAGGATTTTAAGGTCGACAAGACATCGGTTTTATTACAAAATATAGTCAAAGATTTTAAGTTAGTTGACTGCTTTAAAACAATGCATCAAAGAGAGGAGGGCTTCACCTGGTTCAGTGGTGATGGCGCCAGAGCCTCTCGAATTGACTATGTTTTTACAAGGGACTGCCCGCCGACCGATGCTACATTGAGCCCCCTCTTCTTTTCTGATCACATGATGCTCTCCTGCACCCTTTCACTACCCACGGGTGTGACCGTAGGGGGAGGGCTGTGGAAGCTGAACTGCTCCCTATTAGAGGATGAGGAAGTGATTAGTGAATATAGGGAGCAGTTCAGCCAATGGCAGACCCTCCAAGACTTTTTCGACTCACGTGCACAGTGGTGGGAGATGGTGAAACAAAGGACAGGACGGTTTTTTAAACAAATTGGAAAAGAAAAAAAGAATAAAGAAAAAAGACGCATGATGGGGCTGCAAAAAAGACTGCAGAGATATTTTAACCTTTTAAACAGTGGATTGGATTTTACAGAAGAAATTAAAGAAGTAAAGAAAGAAATGTCAGATTTGTCCGAAACAAAGACTAAAGGTGTCATTTTAAGATGTAAGGAGAGAGAAATAGAAGAAGGGGAAAAGTGTACTAGATATTTTTTTAAAAAGACAATAACACGGGGAGGGTCAATTAATACTTTAAAAACTTTTACAGGTGGGGAGGTAAATACAACAGATCTGATTTTAGGGGAAATTGAAAGTTTTTACAATAATTTATACAGCACTAAAGAGGTACACAATGGCATCTTAGAGGAAGTTTTAGGGTTTTTAGACAAAAAGGTAAAGAGTCCAGATGTGCTTTTATCCCAAGATTTTACTCTTTTAGAAATGCACAAAGCGCTAAAAGGTTTTAAAAAGGGGAAGTCCCCAGGCTTGGATGGACTCCCCTTTGAGTTTTATCTGACTTTCTGGGACATTTTAGCACACGACTTATTGACAGTTTTTAAAGAACTTGAGACTCTTGACAGACTTCCAGACAGCTTTAGAGTAGGGATAGTTACATTACTATACAAAAAAGGGGACAAGACTGACCTGAGAAACTGGCGACCAATCACTCTTTTAAATTATGATTGTAAACTTTTTAGTAAGATTTTAGCTACACGTATGTCGACTGTTTTAGAGGACGTAATCCACCTGGATCAAGCATGCGCTGTGCCCGGCAGGAAGATCACGGACAGCCTGGTACTGATCAGAGACGCCATCTGTTTTGCGAGAGACAGAAACATTCGGCTAGTAGTCCTAAATTTAGATTTCGAAAAAGCCTTTGATCGCGTCTCGCACCAGTACCTGTTCCAGGTACTGGAAAAAATGGGGTTTCCTGGGAGGTTTATAGCCTGGGTGGGACTGCTGTACAACGATCTGTCTAGCAGAATTTTGGTTAACGGGCATTTATCCAAAGCTGTAAAACTCTACAGCGGCGTCCGTCAGGGGTGTCCTTTATCTCCCCTTCTGTATGTGGCTTGTATTGAGCCACTGGCACAAATCTTGAGAAGGGATAAATGGATTAAAGGACTAGACATCCCAGGGACTGGTGGACTGACGGCGACCTGTGTTTTATATATGGATGACGTGACCCTTTTAGCGACTGACCTTTTATCAGTACGAAGAGCAATGGACTTGACTGACTGGCACGGTCGGGCCTCGGGCGCCAAGCTCAATAGGAGTAAGTCCGAGGCCCAGCTCTTCGGGCCGTGGGGGAACGTGGACACAGTTGGACTAGATTTGGATTTTAAAGACAATGATTTGAAAATTTTAGGTGTAAAATTTGACAGAGAGGGTGGAGGACAAGGAAACTGGACTGACATGTTAGGGAAAGTCAGGCAAAGACTGGGCTTTTGGGGACTGAGACAATTGACGTTTGAAGGCAAGATTTTAATTTTTAAAGCTGTGATTTTACCACTGATTTTACTTGTCTGTTCTGTTTTTAGTCCCCCAAGACGATTCCTGACCAACCTGGAGAGGGCGGTATTTTATTTCCTGTGGGGGTCCAAGTGGGAACGACTAAAGAGGGAGGTCGTCAAAAAGAAAAAAGAGAATGGCGGGAAAGGCCTCCCAGACCCCCACCTGTTTTTAGGCAGCCGCTTTGCCGCCCTCCACATCCAGTACGCACTGACCCCATCCAGAGAACACAAGACAGCAGCCATGACCCGATTCTGGATGGGGTCATACCTAAGAACTTTGAAAATTTTACCCATTGATCTTAAAAGTCCTGTGTCTTTTAATTTGTCAAAAGAGCATAGTTTTATTAAGAAATTTTTAAAGAAATATCTTTTAGAGACAAATGATGCCACCATTTTAACTAACCATAAGTCTCTTATCTCTCTTGTGCAGGATCGAGAATCGGTGAGCCCGGTTCCAGGCCTCACACTAGGTGAGGCCAAAGATGTTTGGAGGAACGCAGCCCACCCAGCTCTCCAGAACAGGCTTAAAGACTTGTCGTGGATGGTGGCTCATGAGATCCTCCCGGTCAGGGCGGTTATGCACTCCAGAGGCATGGCCAAAAACTCCACCTGCCCACGGTCCGGATGTGGTTCCCCGGAGACCGTTCGACATCTGCTCTGGGAGTGCGGCGAAGCGCGGGACCTGTGGGCCAAGACCGGCCCCCTGTTTTTCCCGTGCCTGCCAGCGGGTGGGGCCCAGGTGGACTACAAGCTCGCCATCCTGGGGGTGGGTCAGGGCTTGAAGGAGCTGACACAACCAAAATTTTCCTCGCTCTGGCTCACCCTAAACGTGATCAAGGATGCCATCTGCGTCACCAGAAATCTGCTGGTGGGGAAACGCGTGACGGTCCCCCTCCACGCGTGCGAGCAGAAAATAAGATCAACGCTGCAGGGTGGGCCGCACGTCGTTATTCGGATGGGGGGGCCGGGGTCACACGTAGAAGGTCCCGGCCGCCACCGACCCTGGCCGCCCGTAGATGCACCCTCACCACACCGGCTACGGGAACAGCGGGCCAGCGGGCCGGAGGAGAGGGGATCTCCGCTGGGCACCAGAAGCGGGGAGTCTGGGGCCTGTTCTGGAGACCTGGAGTGAATGGACAATCTTGATAGGGACTCACCCTCGATCCTGTACAAGAGATGTTTTATTTGGCATATTTTATTGTTTTATTGTTTTATATTTGCATTCCTATTTTATTTTAATCCATTTTACCTTTACTTTAAAACAACACACAACATACATGGACTTTTACACAACACATCAACATAACTGATTTTTAACTGTAACTTATGTCCTTTTTGTTGTTTTAAGATATGTGCAAAAATGTGATTTTATAAGGAAAAAATGGATATTGAAAGAATGGAATGAAACAATGTGACAATAAACTTTTTTCGAAAGAAAAAAAATCTGTTCTTATCAGTTTAATATCTGATACGTGCCCTACCCGGGCACCATATATTAAATTGATTTTTGGAACTGGGAGATGGAAGAGGGGCTTGCTCCGTCCACCCCACGCATCGACCCGGTATTGCAGTACTTCTGGGAACGGTGCACCCCCAAAAACTGTGTTCAATGAAAGAGATGTTTTAGTCTTGTGTGGCAGCAGGTGTTAATGGAAATAATGTATATTGCTGTGTATGGGTGCTTTAAAGGTGTTGTAGGTGATCATATGCTATACAGGTAATGGTGGTGTGAGAGGGAAAAAAAAACAACAACTCTGTTCTTATCTCGTTTAACATCTGATTCGTCCACTATCCGGTGGCCGCGTATGAAATTGATTTTTGGCTCATGGATCCGGAGCATGAAAACAACATCATCCACAACAACAACAGCAAAAGAGCCCGACTCTGCAGGTTTTTGATGTCTCTCTCTTATCTCTTGGAGTTTTTACGAATGAGCTGATGAGTTGAATCAGGTGTGTGTTTGATTGTCCGACCGTTGGTGAGGATTGCGGAGAGGGACACGGTGCCTCTGACGGGAGGCCTGGGAATTCATACTTACCTGGCAGGGGAGACACCATGATCAGGAAGGTGGTTCACCCAGGGCGAGGCTCGGCCAATTTCACTCCGGTTGTGCTGACCCCTGCGAATTCCCCAAATGTGGGAATCTCGACTGCATAATTTATGGTAGTGGGGGACTGCGTTCGCGCTCTCCCCTGGACACACTGGTTAAAAGAGCAGATTGTTCGAGTTCCTCTTCTTCTGGTAGTTAACGACCTGGGAAGTCCAGAGAATTGAACTGCAGTGGTTGATTGAGAGATGTAAAACTCTCAACCTAGGACCAGTCTGCAAAAGTAGGGCTGTTTTTTAGTTTTTTTTTTCATCATTCTTCAAATAATCTCCATTATTCAACCAGCGCTTTTATTGGCAGCAGTGGTCCTAGAAGCAAAGTTGTTCCGAATGAGGAGTTCTATCATGTGGTATGAATACCTTGTGCATGTGTGAAAAATCACCTGACATACAGTCGCCTATGGCCGTATTCATGTTGTTGTTTTTACTGTTTACAGCGCCACCAAGTGGCCAGTCGCCACATCCCTTTTCACCTGAGCACAGGCTGAGCCCGTGCACAGGTGTACCGACTTGGGTGTAATTGTCTCATTCCGTTGGAGAGTTATGGCCATTTAAGTAAAGCCCGCCTCGCCCACTCCCAACGTTTTGGCGTCCCGTCGCCAACGTGAATCGAAATTCCGACTTTTTTCCCCATCGCTGTCGGCAATCAGACTCCAGGGAATCTTTCTGCACCGGTTTGGGTCAGATCGGGCGAAAGACCTAGGACTAGTGTGCAAAAGTAGCTTTTTCACAAAATCCCAAATACCCGAAAATCTCGCCAGCGCAACCATCGAATCCGAGGCCTGCGTCTTGTTCGGCCCGAGCCAAGGATTCCGGTGATGTAAGACACTTGGGTCTGCGACGGACGGTTCAGGAGTTACGAGGCACTTCGTACTTCTGATCGCTGCAGCGCCACCTTGGGGCCGATTGGGCCGAGCCTTGGTGATGTTGTAGACCGGGCGGGTACTACCATCCCTCAAGAGTTTCAAGTCTCTACGACGTACGCTTTGGTCTGCCCGCTCACTTTTAGGGCAGAATGTTTGTTGGTCCAAAATCCCAGGTTGCACTCCAAAGTGTCGTGTTGTGCGCTCTGCTGTGATCCATTTTCGGTGTCAACAGTCAAGCTGAGCTTGTATTGCTGTGAGCTGAGCTTGTTTGTTGGCGACCTTTAGACCCTCTCGCCACGGCCCAGGTGGGCGTGGCCTTTGACGGCTCCCCCGCCTCTGCGTCATTGTGTCATCGCTTCTCGGCCTTTTGGCTAAGATCAAGTGTCTGGTCCTAGGGTAGAGACAGCGATCGCCTCTTGGAGGTTTTTCCGGCTTGGGTCCTTCAGTGACTTGAGCCCCAAACTTTTGAGAGGTACATTGATCCAGCTGCTTTTATTCCGGTTCTGTTTTAAGGTAAGACCTTTTTATCTATTTATTTATTATTTATTTATTTATTGTTTTTTAAAGTTTTAGGCTGTTGGTGTCTCCACCATGTCGGCTGCCCGTGCCGGCATGAGGAGGCACCACAGCGTGCGTTTTTTATTCAAAGAAGTTGAGGGGAAGCTCCTGGGGATGTCACGTCTTGACTTCTCCAGGAAGCTGATCCAAAAAACTCTAAATTTTAAACCTGATGATCTGAATTGCATCGTGACTCTGCCCCTGAACAAAGGATTTGATGTTAGTTTTAGAGCGGTTTCCCACCTGAATGATTTCTGGCACAGATTTGAAGTAGCTAAATCCCAGCTGTCCATGTTTACTGTTGAAAAGCTCTCTGACAACACACTTAAAACTGTGATTGTTAGAATGTTTAATGAGACAGTGACTGGGGAGGACATTTGTGTCTGGCTGGGCAGATTTTGCACAGTTCGAAGCCAGCCAGTCAAGGTTTTAGATGAGGATGGTATTTGGACATGCTCCTGGCGAATTCCCATTAAACAATGGGAAGACGCTGGGGGCTACCAGGGCCTGAAGCATCTGCCTTCTATGATTGTGTTGGGTGAGAACAGAGGCTACATTCACTACCAGGGTATGCCCAAATTATGTAGAAAATGTGGAAAGTTTGGGCACTTAGCTGAAGCATGCCAGGAAATGATATGTGGGAAATGCAGAGAAATTGGTCATACTTTTGAAGAGTGTACCAATGGCAGGCGGTGTAACCTCTGTGGGGAGTCATCCCATCTCTACAGAGATTGCCCTAAAAGTTTTGCCAACAAACTGAAAGGCAACAAAATGGCCGCCCCACATGTGGAACAAACAAAAGAGCAAAGGAAGGAGGAGGCGGTCCCTGAGGTTTTGGCGGGAAATTCTATTTCCCAGCCAGCCTCAGGGAGTGGGCAGGAGGAAGGAAGTGGGGCGGCCACAGGGGCGGAGTCAAGTTTTAACAGCGAACAGAGTGAGGAAGCCGTTCCCCAACAAGAGAGAAGTGAAAACAAAATGGAGGAGGAGGAGGAGGATGCAACGGCTTCCTCACTCTACACCGTATCGGAGGTTAGTGTGGTGGATAGTGGGGGTGAATACGAGGGTTCACTCCCCAATGCTCAGGTGCAAAAAAGGTCTGCGAGATCTCCTCTGCTTCAAACAGAGGAGAAAAGGCTGCGGGCATCGCATCGGCTAGATAGTTCCTCTTCGTTAGATCTAGACCGTATGTGGCCCGCAGAATCTCCCAATGAAGTCTCCTTTTTGCACGTTAAGCTTAGAACATCGTCACCGAAGGAGCCACAAGAGGTTCTCTCTGTGGACTCTGAGGCGGCGAGCATTTGCCCTCCTGATCCCAGTTTTTCTGGGGAAAAGGAGAAGCAAGTGCTACATGACATAACATGATTTTAATGTAACTTTCTGCAGTCTTTTGGTTTTATCCTTCTATTAATGCTTGTATTTTTAACCATACTGCTCATGGCCCTCACTATCTCTACAATCAATGTGAGAAGTGTGAGGTGTACTTTGCGAGCACAGAGTGTGTTATCCTTTTTAAAAACTTTTAAGTCAGATGTGTTTTTATTGCAAGAATGTGGTTTGCCCTTTTTAACAAATTACAGGAAGTGGGAGGAGATTTGGACCCCAGGATTTTCCATTTGGAGTGGGTCCAATTTTAACAAAAATGACGGTGTTGCTATTTTAATAAAAAATCCCAACCTTTTGGTGAAGGGCAGCACTGTGGTGAGGGACGGGCGGGCAATTTTAGCAAATCTGACTTTTTTAGGTAAGGATCTTAACATTTTAAATATGTATGGTTTTACTGAAAAAAATAACAGGTATGAGCTTTTAGAAGACTTGCAACCCCACATGCTAGGCAGGGCTCCCCTAGTGGTAGCAGGGGATTTTAATTGTGTATTATCAAAAAAGGACAGAAGGAGGGTAGGAGAGGATTTTAAGGTCGACAAGACATCGGTTTTATTACAAAATATAGTCAAAGATTTTAAGTTAGTTGACTGTTTTAAAACAATGCATCAAAGAGAGGAAGGCTTCACCTGGTTCAGTGGTGACGGTGCCAGAGCCTCTCGAATTGACTATATTTTTACCAGGGACCTCCCGCCGACCGATGCTACATTGACCCCCCTCTTTTTTTCCGACCATATGATGCTGTCTTGCACTCTTTCACTCCCCACGGGTGTGACTGCAGGGAGAGGGCTGTGGAAGCTGAACTGTTCCCTATTAGAGGACGAGGAACTGGTTAGTGAGTATAGGGAGCAGTTCAGCCAATGGCAGACCCTCCAGGACTTTTACGACTCACGTGCACAGTGGTGGGAGATGGTGAAACAAAGGACAGGACGGTTTTTTAAACAAATTGGAAAGGAAAAAAAGAATAAAGAAAAAAGACGCATGATGGGGTTGCAAAAAAGACTGCAGAGATATTTTAACCTTTTAAACAATGGATTGGATTTTACAAATGAAATAAAAGAAGTAAAGAAAGAAATGTCAGATCTGTCTGAAACAAAGAGCAAAGGTGTCATTTTAAGATGTAGAGAAAGGGAGTTAGAGGAAGGAGAGAAGTGTACCAGGTATTTTTTTAAAAAGACAATAGCTCGGGGAGGGTCGATCAATATTTTAAAAACTTTTAGAGGGGGGGAAGTAAATACAACTGACCTGATTTTAGGGGAAATTGAAAGTTTTTACAGTAATTTATACGGCACTAAAGAGGTACACAATGGCATCTTAGAGGAAGTTTTAGGGTTTTTAGATAAAAAAGTTAAGAGTCCAGATGTGCTTTTATCCCAGGATTTTAATCTTTTAGAATTGGAAAAAGCTTTAAAGGGTTTTAAGAAGGGGAAGTCCCCGGGCATGGACGGACTCCCCTTTGAGTTTTATCTGACTTTCTGGGACATTTTAGCACATGACTTACTTACAGTTTTTAAAGAATTTGAGACTCTTGACAGACTTCCAGACAGCTTTAGAGTAGGGATAGTTACATTACTGTACAAAAAAGGAGACAAGACTGACTTGAGAAACTGGCGACCAATCACTCTTTTAAATTATGATTGTAAACTTTTTAGTAAGATTTTAGCTACACGCATGTCGACTGTTTTAGAGGACGTAATCCACCTGGATCAAGCTTGCGCTGTGCCCGGCAGGAAGATCACGGACAGCCTGGTACTGATCAGAGACGCCATCTGTTATGCGAGAGACAGAAACATTAGGCTTGTAGTCCTAAATTTAGACTTTGAAAAAGCTTTTGATCGGGTCTCGCACCAGTACCTCCTTCAGGTACGGCAAAAAATGGGGTTTCCAGAGAGGTTTATAGCTTGGGTGGGACTGCTGTATGAGGGCTTAAGCAGCAAATTTCTTGCAAATGGGCATCTTTCCAAAGCTGTAAATATCCACAGCGGTGTCCGTCAGGGGTGTCCTTTATCTCCCCTTCTGTATGTGGCTTGTATTGAGCCACTGGCACAGATCTTGAGAAGGGATAAATGGATTAAAGGACTAGATATCCCAGGAACTGGTGGACTGACGGCGACCTGCGTTTTATATATGGATGACGTGACCCTTTTAGCGACTGACTTTTTATCAGTACGAAGAGCAATGGACTTGACTGACTGGTACGGTCGGGCCTCGGGCGCCAAGCTTAACAGGAGTAAGTCCGAGGCCCTGCTCTTCGGGCCGTGGGGCGACATGGACACAGGAGGACTAGATTTGGATTTTAAAGAAAAGGATTTGAAAATTTTAGGAGTAAAATTTGACAGGGAGGGTGGAGGACCAGGAAACTGGACTGACATGTTAGGGAAAGTCAGACAAAGACTGGGCTTTTGGGGACTAAGACAACTGACGTTAGAAGGCAAGATTTTAATTTTTAAAGCAGTGATTTTACCACTAATTTTACTTGTCTGTTCTGTTTTTAGTCCCCCAAGACGATTCCTGGCCAAGTTGGAGAGGGCGGTATTTTATTTCCTGTGGGGGTCCAAGTGGGAACGAATCAAGAGGGAGGTGGTTAAAAAGAAAAAAGAGAATGGCGGGAAAGGCCTCCCAGACTTCACCTGTTTTTAGGCAGCCGCTTTGCCGCCCTCCATATCCAGTATGCACTGACCCCATCCAGAGAACACAAGACAGCAGCCATGACCCGATTCTGGATGGGGTCATACCTAAGAAGTTTGAAAATTTTACCCATTGATCTTAAAAGTCCAGTGTCTTTTAATTTGTCAAAAGAGCATAGTTTTATTAAGAAATTTTTAAAGAAATATCTTTTAGAAACAAATGATGCCACTGTTTTAACTAATCACAAGTCTCTCGTCTCTCTTGTGCAGGATCGAGAATCGGTGAGTCCAGTTCCAGGCCTCACACTAGGTGAGGCCAAAGACGTTTGGAGGAACGCAGCCCACCCAGCTCTCCAGAACAGGCTTAAGGACCTGTCGTGGATGGTGGCTCATGAGATCCTCCCGGTCAGGGCGGTCATGCACTCCAGAGGCATGGCCAAAAACTCCACCTGCCCACGGTCCGGATGTGGTTCCCCGGAGACCGTTCAACATCTGCTCTGGGAGTGCGGCGCTGCGCGGGACCTGTGGGCCAAGACAGGCCCCCTGTTTTTCCCGTGCCTGCCAGCGGGTGGGGCCCAGGTGGACTATAAGCTCGCCATCCTGGGGGTGGGTCAGGGCTTGAAGGAGTTGACACCACCAACGTTTGCCTCGCTCTGGCTCACCCTCAACCACATCAAGGATGCCATCTGGGTCACCAGAAACCTGCTGGTGGGGAAACGCGTGACGGTCCCCCTCCACGCGTGCGAGCAGAGGATAACATCAACGCTGCAGGGTGGGCCGCACGTCGTTATTCGGATGGGGGGGCCGAGGTCACACGGAGAAGGTCCCGGCCGCCACCGTACCTGGCCGCCCGTAGATGCACCCTCACCACTCTGGCTACGGGAACAGCGGGCCAGCGGGCCGGAGGAGAGGGGATCTCCGCTGGGCACTGGAAGCGAGGAGTCTGGGGCCTGTTCTGGAGACCTGGAGTGAATGGACATTCTTGATAGGGACTCACCCTCGATCCTGTACAAGAGATGTTTTATTTGGCATATTTTATTGTTTTATTGTTTTATATTTGCATTCCTATTTTATTTTAATCCATTTTACCTTTACTTTAAAACAACACACAACATACATGGACTTTTACACAACACATCAACATAACTGATTTTTAACTGTAACTTATGTCCTTTTTGTTGTTTTAAGATATGTGCAAAAATGTGATTTTATAAGGAAAAAATGGATATTGAAAGAATGGAATGAAACAATGTGACAATAAACTTTTTTCGAAAGAAAAAATCTGTTCTTATCAGTTTAATATCTGATACGTGCCCTACCCGGGCACCATATATTAAATTGATTTTTGGAACTGGGAGATGGAAGAGGGGCTTGCTCCGTCCACTCCACGCATCGACCCGGTATTGCAGTACTTCTGGGAACGGTGCACCCCCAAAAACTGTGTTCAATGAAAGAGATGTTTTAGTGTTGTGTGGCAGCAGGTGTTAATGGAAGTAACGTATATTGCTGTGTATGGGTGCTTTAAAGGTGTTGTAGGTGATCATATGCTATACAGGTAATGGTGGTGTGAGAGGGAAAAAAAAACAACAACTCTGTTCTTATCTCGTTTAACATCTGATTCGTCCACTATCCGGTGGCCGCGTATGAAATTGATTTTTGGCTCATGGATCCGGAGCATGAAAACAACATCATCCACAACAACAACAGCAAAAGAGCCCGACTCTGCAGGTTTTTGATGTCTCTCTCTTATCTCTTGGAGTTTTTACGAATGAGCTGATGAGTTGAATCAGGTGTGTGTTTGATTGTCCGACCGTTGGTGAGGATTGCGGAGAGGGACACGGTGCCTCTGACGGGAGGCCTGGGAATTCATACTTACCTGGCAGGGGAGACACCATGATCAGGAAGGTGGTTCACCCAGGGCGAGGCTCGGCCATTGCACTCCGGTTGTGCTGACCCCTGCGAATTCCCCAAATGTGGGAATCTCGACTGCATAATTTATGGTAGTGGGGGACTGCGTTCGCGCTCTCCCCTGGACACACTGGTTAAAAGAGCAGATTGTTCGAGTTCCTCTTCTTCTGGTAGTTAACGACCTGGGAAGTCCAGAGAATTGAACTGCAGTGGTTGATTGAGAGATGTAAAACTCTCAACCTAGGACCAGTCTGCAAAAGTAGGGCTGTTTTTTAGTTTTTTTTTTCATCATTCTTCAAATAATCTCCATTATTCAACCAGCGCTTTTATTGGCAGCAGTGGTCCTAGAAGCAAAGTTGTTCCGAATGAGGAGTTCTATCATGTGGTATGAATACCTTGTGCATGTGTGAAAAATCACCTGACATACAGTCGCCTATGGCCGTATTCATGTTGTTGTTTTTACTGTTTACAGCGCCACCAAGTGGCCAGTCGCCACATCCCTTTTCACCTGAGCACAGGCTGAGCCCGTGCACAGGTGTACCGACTTGGGTGTAATTGTCTCATTCCGTTGGAGAGTTATGGCCATTTAAGTAAAGCCCGCCTCGCCCACTCCCAACGTTTTGGCGTCCCGTCGCCAACGTGAATCGAAATTCCGACTTTTTTCCCCATCGCTGTCGGCAATCAGACTCCAGGGAATCTTTCTGCACCGGTTTGGGTCAGATCGGGGCGAAAGACCTAGGACTAGTGTGCAAAAGTAGCTTTTTCACAAAATCCCAAATACCCGAAAATCTCGCCAGCGCAACCATCGAATCCGAGGCCTGCGTCTTGTTCGGCCCGAGCCAAGGATTCCGGTGATGTAAGACACTTGGGTCTGCGACGGACGGTTCAGGAGTTACGAGGCATTTCGTACTTCTGATCGCTGCAGCGCCACCTTGGGGCCGATTGGGCCGAGCCTTGGTGATGTTGTAGACCGGGCGGGTACTACCATCCCTCAAGAGTTTCAAGTCTCTACGACGTACGCTTTGGTCTGCCCGCTCACTTTTAGGGCAGAATGTTTGTTGGTCCAAAATCCCAGGTTGCACTCCAAAGTGTCGTGTTGTGCGCTCTGCTGTGATCCATTTTCGGTGTCAACAGTCAAGCTGAGCTTGTATTGCTGTGAGCTGAGCTTGTTTGTTGGCGACCTTTAGACCCTCTCGCCACGGCCCAGGTGGGCGTGGCCTTTGACGGCTCCCCCGCCTCTGCGTCATTGTGTCATCGCTTCTCGGCCTTTTGGCTAAGATCAAGTGTAGTATCTGTTCTTATCAGTTTAATATCTGATACGTGCCCTACCCGGGCACCATATATTAAATTGATTTTTGGAACTGGGAGATGGAAGAGGGGCTTGCCTCGTCCACTCCACGCATCGACCCGGTATTGCAGTACTTCTGGGAACGGTGCACCCCCAAAAACTGTGTTCAATGAAAGAGATGTTTTAGTCTTGTGTGGCAGCAGGTGTTAATGGAAGTAACGTATATTGCTGTGTATGGGTGCTTTAAAGGTGTTGTAGGTGATCATATGCTATACAGGTAATGGTGGTGTGAGAGGGAAAAAAAAACAACAACTCTGTTCTTATCTCGTTTAACATCTGATTCGTCCACTATCCGGTGACCGCGTATGAAATTGATTTTTGGCTCATGGATCCGGAGCATGAAAACAACATCATCCACAACAACAACAGCAAAAGAGCCCGACTCTGCAGGTTTTTGATGTCTCTCTCTTATCTCTTGGAGTTTTTACGAATGAGCTGATGAGTTGAATCAGGTGTGTGTTTGATTGTCCGACCGTTGGTGAGGATTGCGGAGAGGGACACGGTGCCTCTGACGGGAGGCCTGGGAATTCATACTTACCTGGCAGGGGAGACACCATGATCAGGAAGGTGGTTCACCCAGGGCGAGGCTCGGCCATTGCACTCCGGTTGTGCTGACCCCTGCGAATTCCCCAAATGTGGGAATCTCGACTGCATAATTTATGGTAGTGGGGGACTGCGTTCGCGCTCTCCCCTGGACACACTGGTTAAAAGAGCAGATTGTTCGAGTTCCTCTTCTTCTGGTAGTTAACGACCTAGGAAGTCCAGAGAATTGAACTGCAGTGGTTGATCGAGACATGTAAAACTCTCAACCTAGGACCAGTCTGCAAAAGTAGGGCTGTTTTTTAGTTTTTTTTTCATCATTCTTCAAATAATCTCCATTATTCAACCAGCGCTTTGATTGGCAGCAGTGGTCCTAGAAGCAAAGTTGTTCCGAATGAGGAGTTCTATCATGTGGTATGAATACCTTGTGCATGTGTGAAAAATCACCTGACATACAGTCGCCTATGGCCGTATTCATGTTGTTGTTTTTACTGTTTACAGCGCCACCAAGTGGCCAGTCGCCACATCCCTTTTCACCTGAGCACAGGCTGAGCCCGTGCACAGGTGTACCGACTTGGGTGTAATTGTCTCATTCCGTTGGAGAGTTATGGCCATTTAAGTAAAGCCCGCCTCGCCCACTCCCAACGTTTTGGCGTCCCGTCGCCAACGTGAATCGAAATTCCGACTTTTTTCCCCATCGCTGTCGGCAATCAGACTCCAGGGAATCTTTCTGCACCGGTTTGGGTCAGATCGGGCGAAAGACCTAGGACTAGTGTGCAAAAGTAGCTTTTTCACAAAATCCCAAATACCCGAAAATCTCGCCAGCGTCTTGTTCGGCCCGAGCCAAGGATTCCGGTGATGTAAGACACTTGGGTCTGCGACGGACGGTTCAGGAGTTACGAGGCATTTCGTACTTCTGATCGCTGCAGCGCCACCTTGGGGCCGATTGGGCCGAGCCTTGGTGATGTTGTAGACCGGGCGGGTACTACCATCCCTCAAGAGTTTCAAGTCTCTACGACGTACGCTTTGGTCTGCCCGCTCACTTTTAGGGCAGAATGTTTGTTGGTCCAAAATCCCAGGTTGCACTCCAAAGTGTCGTGTTGTGCGCTCTGCTGTGATCCATTTTCGGTGTCAACAGTCAAGCTGAGCTTGTATTGCTGTGAGCTGAGCTTGTTTGTTGGCGACCTTTAGACCCTCTCGCCACGGCCCAGGTGGGCGTGGCCTTTGACGGCTCCCCCGCCTCTGCGTCATTGTGTCATCGCTTCTCGGCCTTTTGGCTAAGATCAAGTGTCTGGTCCTAGGGTAGAGACAGCGATCGCCTCTTGGAGGTTTTTCCGGCTTGGGTCCTTCAGTGACTTGAGCCCCAAACTTTTGAGAGGTACATTGATCCAGTTGCTTTTATTCCGGTTCTGTTTTAAGGTAAGACCTTTTTATCTATTTATTTATTATTTATTTATTTATTGTTTTTTAAAGTTTTAGGCTGTTGGTGTCTCCACCATGTCGGCTGCCCGTGCCGGCATGAGGAGGCACCACAGCGTGCGTTTTTTATTCAAAGAAGTTGAGGGGAAGCTCCTGGGTATGTCACGTCTTGACTTCTCCAGGAAGCTGATCCAAAAAACTCTAAATTTTAAACCTGATGATCTGAATTGCATCGTGACTCTGCCCCTGAACAAAGGATTTGATGTTAGTTTTAGAGCGGTTTCCCACCTGAATGATTTCTGGCACAGATTTGAAGTAGCTAAATCCCAGCTGTCCATGTTTACTGTTGAAAAGCTCTCTGACAACACACTTAAAACTGTGATTGTTAGAATGTTTAATGAGACAGTGACTGGGGAGGACATTTGTGTCTGGCTGGGCAGATTTTGCACAGTTCGAAGCCAGCCAGTCAAGGTTTTAGATGAGGATGGTATTTGGACATGCTCCTGGCGAATTCCCATTAAACAATGGGAAGACGCTGGGGGCTACCAGGGCCTGAAGCATCTGCCTTCTATGATTGTGTTGGGTGAGAACAGAGGCTACATTCACTACCAGGGTATGCCCAAATTATGTAGAAAATGTGGAAAGTTTGGGCACTTAGCTGAAGCATGCCAGGAAATGATATGTGGGAAATGCAGAGAAATTGGTCATACTTTTGAAGAGTGTACCAATGGCAGGCGGTGCAACCTCTGTGGGGAGTCATCCCATCTCTACAGAGATTGCCCTAAAAGTTTTGCCAACAAACTGAAAGGCAACAAAATGGCCGCCCCACATGTGGAACAAACAAAAGAGCAAAGGAAGGAGGAGGCGGTCCCTGAGGTTTTGGCGGGAAATTCTATTTCCCAGCCAGCCTCAGGGAGTGGGCAGGAGGAAGGAAGTGGGGCGGCCACAGGGGCGGAGTCAAGTTTTAACAGCGAACAGAGTGAGGAAGCCGTTCCCCAACAAGAGAGAAGTGAAAACAAAATGGAGGAGGAGGAGGAGGATGCAACGGCTTCCTCACTCTACACCGTATCGGAGGTTAGTGTGGTGGATAGTGGGGGTGAATCCGAGGGTTCACTCCCCAATGCTCAGGTGCAAAAAAGGTCTGCGAGATCTCCTCTGCTTCAAACAGAGGAGAAAAGGCTGCGGGCATCGCATCGGCTAGATAGTTCCTCTTCGTTAGATCTAGACCGTATGTGGCCCGCAGAATCTCCCAATGAAGTCTCCTTTTTGCACGTTAAGCTTAGAACATCGTCACCGAAGGAGCCACAAGAGGTTCTCTCTGTGGACTCTGAGGCGGCGAGCATTTGCCCTCCTGATCCCAGTTTTTCTGGGGAAAAGGAGAAGCAAGTGCTACATGACATAACATGATTTTAATGTAACTTTCTGCAGTCTTTTGGTTTTATCCTTCTATTAATGCTTGTATTTTTAACCATACTGCTCATGGCCCTCACTATCTCTACAATCAATGTGAGAAGTGTGAGGTGTACTTTGCGAGCACAGAGTGTGTTATCCTTTTTAAAAACTTTTAAGTCAGATGTGTTTTTATTGCAAGAATGTGGTTTGCCCTTTTTAACAAATTACAGGAAGTGGGAGGAGATTTGGACCCCAGGATTTTCCATTTGGAGTGGGTCCAATTTTAACAAAAATGACGGTGTTGCTATTTTAATAAAAAATCCCAACCTTTTGGTCAAGGGCAGCACTGTGGTGAGGGACGGGCGGGCAATTTTAGCAAATCTGACTTTTTTAGGTAAGGATCTTAACATTTTAAATATGTATGGTTTTACTGAAAAAAATAACAGGTATGAGCTTTTAGAAGACTTGCAACCCCACATGCTAGGCAGGGCTCCCCTAGTGGTAGCAGGGGATTTTAATTGTGTATTATCAAAAAAGGACAGAAGGAGGGTAGGAGAGGATTTTAAGGTCGACAAGACATCGGTTTTATTACAAAATATAGTCAAAGATTTTAAGTTAGTTGACTGTTTTAAAACAATGCATCAAAGAGAGGAAGGCTTCACCTGGTTCAGTGGTGACGGTGCCAGAGCCTCTCGAATTGACTATATTTTTACCAGGGACCTCCCGCCGACCGATGCTACATTGACCCCCTCTTTTTTTCCGACCATATGATGCTGTCTTGCACTCTTTCACTCCCCACGGGTGTGACTGCAGGGAGAGGGCTGTGGAAGCTGAACTGTTCCCTATTAGAGGACGAGGAACTGGTTAGTGAGTATAGGGAGCAGTTCAGCCAATGGCAGACCCTCCAGGACTTTTACGACTCACGTGCACAGTGGTGGGAGATGGTGAAACAAAGGACAGGACGGTTTTTTAAACAAATTGGAAAGGAAAAAAAGAATAAAGAAAAAAGACGCATGATGGGGTTGCAAAAAAGACTGCAGAGATATTTTAACCTTTTAAACAATGGATTGGATTTTACAAATGAAATAAAAGAAGTAAAGAAAGAAATGTCAGATCTGTCTGAAACAAAGAGCAAAGGTGTCATTTTAAGATGTAGAGAAAGGGAGTTAGAGGAAGGAGAGAAGTGTACCAGGTATTTTTTTAAAAAGACAATAGCTCGGGGAGGGTCGATCAATATTTTAAAAACTTTTAGAGGGGGGGAAGTAAATACAACTGACCTGATTTTAGGGGAAATTGAAAGTTTTTACAGTAATTTATACGGCACTAAAGAGGTACACAATGGCATCTTAGAGGAAGTTTTAGGGTTTTTAGATAAAAAAGTTAAGAGTCCAGATGTGCTTTTATCCCAGGATTTTAATCTTTTAGAATTGGAAAAAGCTTTAAAGGGTTTTAAGAAGGGGAAGTCCCCGGGCATGGACGGACTCCCCTTTGAGTTTTATCTGACTTTCTGGGACATTTTAGCACATGACTTACTTACAGTTTTTAAAGAATTTGAGACTCTTGACAGACTTCCAGACAGCTTTAGAGTAGGGATAGTTACATTACTGTACAAAAAAGGAGACAAGACTGACTTGAGAAACTGGCGACCAATCACTCTTTTAAATTATGATTGTAAACTTTTTAGTAAGATTTTAGCTACACGCATGTCGACTGTTTTAGAGGACGTAATCCACCTGGATCAAGCTTGCGCTGTGCCCGGCAGGAAGATCACGGACAGCCTGGTACTGATCAGAGACGCCATCTGTTATGCGAGAGACAGAAACATTAGGCTTGTAGTCCTAAATTTAGACTTTGAAAAAGCTTTTGATCGGGTCTCGCACCAGTACCTCCTTCAGGTACTGCAAAAAATGGGGTTTCCAGAGAGGTTTATAGCTTGGGTGGGACTGCTGTATGAGGGCTTAAGCAGCAAATTTCTTGCAAATGGGCATCTTTCCAAAGCTGTAAATATCCACAGCGGTGTCCGTCAGGGGTGTCCTTTATCTCCCCTTCTGTATGTGGCTTGTATTGAGCCACTGGCACAGATCTTGAGAAGGGATAAATGGATTAAAGGACTAGATATCCCAGGAACTGGTGGACTGACGGCGACCTGCGTTTTATATATGGATGACGTGACCCTTTTAGCGACTGACTTTTTATCAGTACGAAGAGCAATGGACTTGACTGACTGGTACGGTCGGGCCTCGGGCGCCAAGCTTAACAGGAGTAAGTCCGAGGCCCTGCTCTTCGGGCCGTGGGGCGACGTGGACACAGGAGGACTAGATTTGGATTTTAAAGAAAAGGATTTGAAAATTTTAGGAGTAAAATTTGACAGGGAGGGTGGAGGACCAGGAAACTGGACTGACATGTTAGGGAAAGTCAGACAAAGACTGGGCTTTTGGGGACTAAGACAACTGACGTTAGAAGGCAAGATTTTAATTTTTAAAGCAGTGATTTTACCACTAATTTTACTTGTCTGTTCTGTTTTTAGTCCCCCAAGACGATTCCTGGCCAAGTTGGAGAGGGCGGTATTTTATTTCCTGTGGGGGTCCAAGTGGGAACGAATCAAGAGGGAGGTGGTTAAAAAGAAAAAAGAGAATGGCGGGAAAGGCCTCCCAGACCCCCACCTGTTTTTAGGCAGCCGCTTTGCCGCCCTCCATATCCAGTATGCACTGACCCCATCCAGAGAACACAAGACAGCAGCCATGACCCGATTCTGGATGGGGTCATACCTAAGAAGTTTGAAAATTTTACCCATTGATCTTAAAAGTCCAGTGTCTTTTAATTTGTCAAAAGAGCATAGTTTTATTAAGAAATTTTTAAAGAAATATCTTTTAGAAACAAATGATGCCACTGTTTTAACTAATCACAAGTCTCTCGTCTCTCTTGTGCAGGATCGAGAATCGGTGAGTCCAGTTCCAGGCCTCACACTAGGTGAGGCCAAAGACGTTTGGAGGAACGCAGCCCACCCAGCTCTCCAGAACAGGCTTAAGGACCTGTCGTGGATGGTGGCTCATGAGATCCTCCCGGTCAGGGCGGTCATGCACTCCAGAGGCATGGCCAAAAACTCCACCTGCCCACGGTCCGGATGTGGTTCCCCGGAGACCGTTCAACATCTGCTCTGGGAGTGCGGCGCTGCGCGGGACCTGTGGGCCAAGACAGGCCCCCTGTTTTTCCCGTGCCTGCCAGCGGGTGGGGCCCAGGTGGACTATAAGCTCGCCATCCTGGGGGTGGGTCAGGGCTTGAAGGAGTTGACACCACCAACGTTTGCCTCGCTCTGGCTCACCCTCAACCACATCAAGGATGCCATCTGGGTCACCAGAAACCTGCTGGTGGGGAAACGCGTGACGGTCCCCCTCCACGCGTGCGAGCAGAGGATAACATCAACGCTGCAGGGTGGGCCGCACGTCGTTATTCGGATGGGGGGGCCGAGGTCACACGGAGAAGGTCCCGGCCGCCACCGTACCTGGCCGCCCGTAGATGCACCCTCACCACTCTGGCTACGGGAACAGCGGGCCAGCGGGCCGGAGGAGAGGGGATCTTCGCTGGGCACTGGAAGCGAGGAGTCTGGGGCCTGTTCTGGAGACCTGGAGTGAATGGACATTCTTGATAGGGACTCACCCTCGATCCTGTACAAGAGATGTTTTATTTGGCATATTTTATTGTTTTATTGTTTTATATTTGCATTCCTATTTTATTTTAATCCATTTTACCTTTACTTTAAAACAACACACAACATACATGGACTTTTACACAACACATCAACATAACTGATTTTTAACTGTAACTTATGTCCTTTTTGTTGTTTTAAGATATGTGCAAAAATGTGATTTTATAAGGAAAAAATGGATATTGAAAGAATGGAATGAAACAATGTGACAATAAACTTTTTTCGAAAGAAAAATCTGTTCTTATCAGTTTAATATCTGATACGTGCCCTACCCGGGCACCATATATTAAATTGATTTTTGGAACTGGGAGATGGAAGAGGGGCTTGCCTCGTCCACTCCACGCATCGACCCGGTATTGCAGTACTTCTGGGAACGGTGCACCCCCAAAAACTGTGTTCAATGAAAGAGATGTTTTAGTCTTGTGTGGCAGCAGGTGTTAATGGAAGTAAGGTATATTGCTGTGTATGGGTGCTTTAAAGGTGTTGTAGGTGATCATATGCTATACAGGTAATGGTGGTGTGAGAGGGAAAAAAAAACAACAACTCTGTTCTTATCTCGTTTAACATCTGATTCGTCCACTATCCGGTGACCGCGTATGAAATTGATTTTTGGCTCATGGATCCGGAGCATGAAAACAACATCATCCACAACAACAACAGCAAAAGAGCCCGACTCTGCAGGTTTTTGATGTCTCTCTCTTATCTCTTGGAGTTTTTACGAATGAGCTGATGAGTTGAATCAGGTGTGTGTTTGATTGTCCGACCGTTGGTGAGGATTGCGGAGAGGGACACGGTCCCTCTGACGGGAGGCCTGGGAATTCATACTTACCTGGCAGGGGAGACACCATGATCAGGAAGGTGGTTCACCCAGGGCGAGGCTCGGCCATTGCACTCCGGTTGTGCTGACCCCTGCGAATTCCCCAAATGTGGGAATCTCGACTGCATAATTTATGGTAGTGGGGGACTGCGTTCGCGCTCTCCCCTGGACACACTGGTTAAAAGAGCAGATTGTTCGAGTTCCTCTTCTTCTGGTAGTTAACGACCTAGGAAGTCCAGAGAATTGAACTGCAGTGGTTGATCGAGACATGTAAAACTCTCAACCTAGGACCAGTCTGCAAAAGTAGGGCTGTTTTTTAGTTTTTTTTTCATCATTCTTCAAATAATCTCCATTATTCAACCAGCGCTTTGATTGGCAGCAGTGGTCCTAGAAGCAAAGTTGTTCCGAATGAGGAGTTCTATCATGTGGTATGAATACCTTGTGCATGTGTGAAAAATCACCTGACATACAGTCGCCTATGGCCGTATTCATGTTGTTGTTTTTACTGTTTACAGCGCCACCAAGTGGCCAGTCGCCACATCCCTTTTCACCTGAGCACAGGCTGAGCCCGTGCACAGGTGTACCGACTTGGGTGTAATTGTCTCATTCCGTTGGAGAGTTATGGCCATTTAAGTAAAGCCCGCCTCGCCCACTCCCAACGTTTTGGCGTCCCGTCGCCAACGTGAATCGAAATTCCGACTTTTTTCCCCATCGCTGTCGGCAATCAGACTCCAGGGAATCTTTCTGCACCGGTTTGGGTCAGATCGGGCGAAAGACCTAGGACTAGTGTGCAAAAGTAGCTTTTTCACAAAATCCCAAATACCCGAAAATCTCGCCAGCGCAACCATCGAATCCGAGGCCTGCGTCTTGTTCGGCCCGAGCCAAGGATTCCGGTGATGTAAGACACTTGGGTCTGCGACGGACGGTTCAGGAGTTACGAGGCATTTCGTACTTCTGATCGCTGCAGCGCCACCTTGGGGCCGATTGGGCCGAGCCTTGGTGATGTTGTAGACCGGGCGGGTACTACCATCCCTCAAGAGTTTCAAGTCTCTACGACGTACGCTTTGGTCTGCCCGCTCACTTTTAGGGCAGAATGTTTGTTGGTCCAAAATCCCAGGTTGCACTCCAAAGTGTCGTGTTGTGCGCTCTGCTGTGATCCATTTTCGGTGTCAACAGTCATGCTGAGCTTGTATTGCTGTGAGCTGAGCTTGTTTGTTGGCGACCTTTAGACCCTCTCGCCACGGCCCAGGTGGGCGTGGCCTTTGACGGCTCCCCCGCCTCTGCGTCATTGTGTCATCGCTTCTCGGCCTTTTGGCTAAGATCAAGTGTAGTATCTGTTCTTATCAGTTTAATATCTGATACGTGCCCTACCCGGGCACCATATATTAAATTGATTTTTGGAACTGGGAGATGGAAGAGGGGCTTGCCTCGTCCACTCCACGCATCGACCCGGTATTGCAGTACTTCTGGGAACGGTGCACCCCCAAAAACTGTGTTCAATGAAAGAGATGTTTTAGTCTTGTGTGGCAGCAGGTGTTAATGGAAGTAACGTATATTGCTGTGTATGGGTGCTTTAAAGGTGTTGTAGGTGATCATATGCTATACAGGTAATGGTGGTGTGAGAGGGAAAAAAAAACAACAACTCTGTTCTTATCTCGTTTAACATCTGATTCGTCCACTATCCGGTGACCGCGTATGAAATTGATTTTTGGCTCATGGATCCGGAGCATGAAAACAACATCATCCACAACAACAACAGCAAAAGAGCCCGACTCTGCAGGTTTTTGATGTCTCTCTCTTATCTCTTGGAGTTTTTACGAATGAGCTGATGAGTTGAATCAGGTGTGTGTTTGATTGTCCGACCGTTGGTGAGGATTGCGGAGAGGGACACGGTGCCTCTGACGGGAGGCCTGGGAATTCATACTTACCTGGCAGGGGAGACACCATGATCAGGAAGGTGGTTCACCCAGGGCGAGGCTCGGCCATTGCACTCCGGTTGTGCTGACCCCTGCGAATTCCCCAAATGTGGGAATCTCGACTGCATAATTTATGGTAGTGGGGGACTGCGTTCGCGCTCTCCCCTGGACACACTGGTTAAAAGAGCAGATTGTTCGAGTTCCTCTTCTTCTGGTAGTTAACGACCTAGGAAGTCCAGAGAATTGAACTGCAGTGGTTGATCGAGACATGTAAAACTCTCAACCTAGGACCAGTCTGCAAAAGTAGGGCTGTTTTTTAGTTTTTTTTTCATCATTCTTCAAATAATCTCCATTATTCAACCAGCGCTTTGATTGGCAGCAGTGGTCCTAGAAGCAAATTTGTTCCGAATGAGGAGTTCTATCATGTGGTATGAATACCTTGTGCATGTGTGAAAAATCACCTGACATACAGTCGCCTATGGCCGTATTCATGTTGTTGTTTTTACTGTTTACAGCGCCACCAAGTGGCCAGTCGCCACATCCCTTTTCACCTGAGCACAGGCTGAGCCCGTGCACAGGTGTACCGACTTGGGTGTAATTGTCTCATTCCGTTGGAGAGTTATGGCCATTTAAGTAAAGCCCGCCTCGCCCACTCCCAACGTTTTGGCGTCCCGTCGCCAACGTGAATCGAAATTCCGACTTTTTTCCCCATCGCTGTCGGCAATCAGACTCCAGGGAATCTTTCTGCACCGGTTTGGGTCAGATCGGGCGAAAGACCTAGGACTAGTGTGCAAAAGTAGCTTTTTCACAAAATCCCAAATACCCGAAAATCTCGCCAGCGCAACCATCGAATCCGAGGCCTGCGTCTTGTTCGGCCCGAGCCAAGGATTCCGGTGATGTAAGACACTTGGGTCTGCGACGGACGGTTCAGGAGTTACGAGGCATTTCGTACTTCTGATCGCTGCAGCGCCACCTTGGGGCCGATTGGGCCGAGCCTTGGTGATGTTGTAGACCGGGCGGGTACTACCATCCCTCAAGAGTTTCAAGTCTCTACGACGTACGCTTTGGTCTGCCCGCTCACTTTTAGGGCAGAATGTTTGTTGGTCCAAAATCCCAGGTTGCACTCCAAAGTGTCGTGTTGTGCGCTCTGCTGTGATCCATTTTCGGTGTCAACAGTCATGCTGAGCTTGTATTGCTGTGAGCTGAGCTTGTTTGTTGGCGACCTTTAGACCCTCTCGCCACGGCCCAGGTGGGCGTGGCCTTTGACGGCTCCCCCGCCTCTGCGTCATTGTGTCATCGCTTCTCGGCCTTTTGGCTAAGATCAAGTGTAGTATCTGTTCTTATCAGTTTAATATCTGATACGTGCCCTACCCGGGCACCATATATTAAATTGATTTTTGGAACTGGGAGATGGAAGAGGGGCTTGCCTCGTCCACTCCACGCATCGACCCGGTATTGCAGTACTTCTGGGAACGGTGCACCCCCAAAAACTGTGTTCAATGAAAGAGATGTTTTAGTCTTGTGTGGCAGCAGGTGTTAATGGAAGTAACGTATATTGCTGTGTATGGGTGCTTTAAAGGTGTTGTAGGTGATCATATGCTATACAGGTAATGGTGGTGTGAGAGGGAAAAAAAAACAACAACTCTGTTCTTATCTCGTTTAACATCTGATTCGTCCACTATCCGGTGACCGCGTATGAAATTGATTTTTGGCTCATGGATCCGGAGCATGAAAACAACATCATCCACAACAACAACAGCAAAAGAGCCCGACTCTGCAGGTTTTTGATGTCTCTCTCTTATCTCTTGGAGTTTTTACGAATGAGCTGATGAGTTGAATCAGGTGTGTGTTTGATTGTCCGACCGTTGGTGAGGATTGCGGAGAGGGACACGGTGCCTCTGACGGGAGGCCTGGGAATTCATACTTACCTGGCAGGGGAGACACCATGATCAGGAAGGTGGTTCACCCAGGGCGAGGCTCGGCCATTGCACTCCGGTTGTGCTGACCCCTGCGAATTCCCCAAATGTGGGAATCTCGACTGCATAATTTATGGTAGTGGGGGACTGCGTTCGCGCTCTCCCCTGGACACACTGGTTAAAAGAGCAGATTGTTCGAGTTCCTCTTCTTCTGGTAGTTAACGACCTAGGAAGTCCAGAGAATTGAACTGCAGTGGTTGATCGAGACATGTAAAACTCTCAACCTAGGACCAGTCTGCAAAAGTAGGGCTGTTTTTTAGTTTTTTTTTCATCATTCTTCAAATAATCTCCATTATTCAACCAGCGCTTTGATTGGCAGCAGTGGTCCTAGAAGCAAATTTGTTCCGAATGAGGAGTTCTATCATGTGGTATGAATACCTTGTGCATGTGTGAAAAATCACCTGACATACAGTCGCCTATGGCCGTATTCATGTTGTTGTTTTTACTGTTTACAGCGCCACCAAGTGGCCAGTCGCCACATCCCTTTTCACCTGAGCACAGGCTGAGCCCGTGCACAGGTGTACCGACTTGGGTGTAATTGTCTCATTCCGTTGGAGAGTTATGGCCATTTAAGTAAAGCCCGCCTCGCCCACTCCCAACGTTTTGGCGTCCCGTCGCCAACGTGAATCGAAATTCCGACTTTTTTCCCCATCGCTGTCGGCAATCAGACTCCAGGGAATCTTTCTGCACCGGTTTGGGTCAGATCGGGCGAAAGACCTAAGACTAGTGTGCAAAAGTAGCTTTTTCACAAAATCCCAAATACCCGAAAATCTCGCCAGCGCAACCATCGAATCCGAGGCCTGCGTCTTGTTCGGCCCGAGCCAAGGATTCCGGTGATGTAAGACACTTGGGTCTGCGACGGACGGTTCAGGAGTTACGAGGCATTTCGTACTTCTGATCGCTGCAGCGCCACCTTGGGGCCGATTGGGCCGAGCCTTGGTGATGTTGTAGACCGGGCGGGTACTACCATCCCTCAAGAGTTTCAAGTCTCTACGACGTACGCTTTGGTCTGCCCGCTCACTTTTAGGGCAGAATGTTTGTTGGTCCAAAATCCCAGGTTGCACTCCAAAGTGTCGTGTTGTGCGCTCTGCTGTGATCCATTTTCGGTGTCAACAGTCAAGCTGAGCTTGTATTGCTGTGAGCTGAGCTTGTTTGTTGGCGACCTTTAGACCCTCTCGCCAGGGCCCAGGTGGGCGTGGCCTTTGACGGCTCCCCCGCCTCTGCGTCATTGTGTCATCGCTTCTCGGCCTTTTGGCTAAGATCAAGTGGTTGTCTTTTTGATCTTTGGAGAAGGAATGATGGCAGGTGCAGCTGCGCCTTCAGTCCCAAGGGCGGGACTGAGAAATACGTTGCGTTTCCAAATGAAGGAGCCTGTGATGGAGATGATGGAAAGAGAAGTGTTTGCACGGGTTATACTTTTGGACAAGATGAAGTTGAAAGTGGAGGACGTGTACTGCTTGCAGACCAACAGAATGGAAAAATGTTTTGATGTAACGCTGAGTACTGTGGAAATGTACAAAGATGTGATGGATAAAGTTGGAAAGATTGGCAAAGAAGGTATCATGGGGAAATTCAATGTGGTAAGCCTTGACAGACCCAATTTCAGAGTCATCACTTTGCACATGTTCAATCCATACGTTACTGATGAAGCATTGATGACGTTCCTTGCTAATTATGCTGAAGTCCTCACACCTGCAAGATATTTAAAAGATGGTGTTGGTTTATGGACTGGGAAAAGACAATTCCAAGTTCTTCTAAGAACTGACGAGAGTGGTTTTGAGGGGTTGATGCACCCTCCTGCATATTTCAACATTGGGGCTGATAAAGGTTTTCTGTTCTACTCTCGGCAGCCCCCTTTTTGTAGGAGGTGTAGACGGTACGGGCACGTTGATGGCAGGTGTGGTGAAGAAAGATGTCGGCGGTGTTTCAAGCTAGGTCACACGGCAAAAGATTGCAGCGTTCCTAAGACTTGCCACAGCTGCGGCTCATTAGACCACTTGATGAAGGATTGTAAGGTGGGTCGGAGGCAGCATGGCAGAGGATGGGGTGTGGGAGAAACAGAGAGACAGATGGAGGAGGTTGGCCAACAAGATGTCATGGTGCAACATGTAAAGGAGAAGATGGCGGTTGTGGAGGGAAAGGAGGGGGCCAAAGCGGCGGTGGAAGGTAATGCGACTGAGGAAGTGGAAGATGTGATGGTTGCTTTCTTGGAGGCATTGAACGGGGAACATTTCAGAGTCGCAGAGCAGCGCCCAAATGACGTGGAAAGCGTGATGGAGGTGGAGGGATAAGGCCTCCTAGAGGGATCGAGAGGAGAAGAAAGTCAGCTGGTTAGGAAGGCAGAAAAGATAAAGGAGAGACCAGGCAAGAGGGCGAGAGCTGAAAAGATGCTAAAGTTAAGCTTTTCGGAGGAATCCTCGTCCACAGACAGTCAAGAGGGGCTTGAGATGGACAATGCTAGGCCCTTATTTCTGCTGACAGAGGGGAAAGTTAGCAGCGAAGATGAGGATCAGATGGATGATTCAGTGGGCCTTAGCGAGGTTCCTATTCGCTGGTCGGATTTGGTTGTCAGTGACACTGGGTCCACAAGTTTGGAGGGACAAGAGACAAAGGGTACTCCACTGGCAGAATAAATGTTCTGCAGTGATGAATTGACTGTGGGGTCCATAAATGTTAGAGGTATTAGGGACTCGGTGAAGCGTAAAGCTGTTTTTTCTTTTTTAGGAAATTATAGGTGTAATGTGTTTTTTTTACAAGAAGTTCATTTAAAGAGTCTAGAGGATTCTAGGAAATTTACAAAAGAGTGGGGGAGAGGTGGAGCAGTATGGAGTGTGGGGGGGGGGGGTTTATTCTTCAGGGGTTGGGATTTTGTTTTGGGATAAAGAGATTGAAGTCATAAATCATTTCATTGTTTCTCCGGGGAGGGTGATTGGGGCTGATGTAAAGTGGAGGGGGGGAGAATATAGATTGCTTTCAGTTTACGCTCCTCAAACTGTTGATGAGAGAAAGGAAATGTTTGAAATGTTGTTAACAGTTTGTGCCACCAATAAGCAAATTATAATGGGAGGGGATTTTAATTTGCAATTGAAAGATATAGAGGACAGCAGTCTGACGGTGTTGGAAGGGGTTCTGCAAGGGCATGGGTTGGTAGATGGGGGCCAAGGGGTTAATCCAAAGGTTTGTGTAACAACGTGGAGGAACTCTAGAGGGGTGGAGAAAAGGTTAGATTATGTTTTTTTTTCTAAGACTTTTGTTTTGGAAAGGGGTGGAGTAAGGCCTGTGTTTTTTTCTGATCATGAAATGGTTTGGTTTGTAGTTAAAGGGAATAATTTAATGTTTGGTAAGGGGTACTGGAGGATGAATATTGAGGTATTGAAGGAGAAACAATTTTGTGATGAGTATGTATTCTTTTTTAGGGGGTTGGAGGGGTTAAAGGTCCTGTATAGCGATGTCGGGGGATGGTGGGAAATGGTTAAGAGTCGCTCAAAGGAATGGATTGTTAAATACTGTAAAAGAAGGATGAGGAAGATTTGGAGACAGGCAGGAACTTTGCAAAGAGATTTAGAGTTGAAGTTTGAAGAGTACAATGTTGGGGGTACTTTTGACTGGGACATGGTTCATTCCCTGAAGAGACAGATAAGGTTGATTTATGAAGACCAAGCTAAAAGGTTTTTGTTTAAAAGAAGACAGGAGACTCGAGAGAACGGGGAAAGTTGTAATGCAGCCCTTTTTAGATCTGTGAGGGATCGTAAAGAGAAGCAAGCAATTGTTGAGTTAAAAGATAAGGAGGGAGTGATTTTGACGAAAATAGAGAAAATAAGTGGATATGTAGAAGAGCATTTCAAACAGTTTTTTAGTGAGAGAAATATAGTTGTGGAGAAAAGTGAAATGTTTGTTAAATTTCTGGCAAATACAGTTCCGGAGGATGTAAAGGAAGAGTTGAGCTCCCCTATAACAATCGAAGAGGTCGAGGGAGTATTGAAGCGGATGGGTAAAGGTAAAGTACCAGGGGTTGATGGCTTACCGGTTGAATTTTATGTCAGATTTTTCAATATATTAGGCCCTTATTTGGTGGAGATGGTTAGAGAGGTGTTGGAGAACAAAAAAATAAAAGGCTCAATGTCAATCGGGGTTATGACCCTTCTTTATAAAAAAGGTGAAAGGGCAGATATTGCTAATTATAGGCCGCTTACAATGCTAACTGTGGACTACAAGATCATAGCAAAACTTTTGGCAGACAGACTGAAGAAAGCCCTACCTCATGTAGTGCATGTCGATCAAACATGTGGGGTAGTGGGTCGCAGTACTAAATGGAACTTGCAGCTTATTAGGGATGCCATTGCGTGGGCTGAAGATAGGGACCTTCCATTGATGGTGGTTAGTCTAGATCTAGCTAAAGCATTTGATAGGGTGAATAGATGGTTTATGTTCAAGGTTATGGAGAGGATGGGATTTGGGGAAGTCTTCATAGGATGGATTAGAACGCTGTATAAAGAAGCTAGTTGTTTGGTCCAGGTGAATGGGAGGTTAGGCCAGGGTTTTGAGATAAGGGAGGGAGTGAGGCAGGGGTGTCCTCTCTCACCATTACTCTTTATTCTTTATATGGAGCCGGTGGCAGAGGCAATCAGAATAGATGGTAGGATAAAGGGCTTGACGATACCTGGCAGCAAGGGTACTGTAGTTAAGTTATCACAGTATGCGGATGACACTACGTTGCTGTTGGAGTCAGATAAGTGTCTTGAAAGAGCCTTGTACTTATTTGGGGAGTTTTCTTTAGCGTCTGGGGCTTGCTTAAACATTTCAAAGTCATCTGTCAAGTTCTTTGGAAGGTTTAAACAGAGACTAGATGGAATTGGTGGTCTGCAGGTGTGTGAGGGCCCTGTTAAAATTTTGGGCATACATTTTCAGAATGAAGGGTCAGCAACTCTGAACTGGATTGGCCGTATTGCATCAGTACAGATGAGGCTGGCTAGATGGAAGGGGCGGAGGTTAACATTGATGGGGAAGGTTTTGATATTGAAGATGGATGTGTTGCCCGTGTTTCAGTATTTAGCTTACATTTATCCTTTACCAGCATGTATGAGGAAGGTGGTAATGAGGTTACTATTTAATTTTGTTTGGGGTGGTAGGTATGAATACGTGAAGAGGTCTGAAATGTTCAACCCTGTTAGCAAAGGAGGACGGGATGTGCCTCATATACCTTTAAAACTTGACTGCTTGTTTGTGTCTTCCATTCTAGCACAGTTAGCTGAGCCATTGAAGCATCCATCATGGTTTTTTCTTAGGTTGTTTTTTTCCTATCAGGCGAGGCATGTAATGAGGTGGTCCAACGATGGTCCAAGAGCAGAGGTGCAGCCTTGGCACTACAAGCATGCCGCTAGGTGGATGAGTAAATATCCTGAGAGTAAGGAGGTGGAAGTTTGTTTGGAGCAGAGGAAGTTGTATGGGATGGTAAGAGAAAGGGTGTCCAGTGTAGTTCAGGTTGGGGTTCCGCAGTTGGTGTGGACGAATATTCAGCCAAAAAACCTTGAGAATAGTTTAAAAGATCTTAATTGGTTATGTTTTTTGAGGCGTCTACCAGTGAAAGAGATTATGTACAGGCATGGGTTAGCTAAGGATGGAAGTTGTCCTAGAGAGGGGTGTTCTGGAGAAGAGACTATCAGGCACGCATTTTGGGAGTGTGCCTTTGCTCAGAGAGTGTGGACAAAGGGAGAGAGGTTATTAAGAATGATTTCAGGTAGCTTTAAGGTTTCTAGTGAGAATATAATGGAGGGCATTAGGTGCAAGAGGGGTGAAGGGAAAGATATCTTTTTGCTTTGGTTAATAATGAGTTTGATAAAGAAAGGACTGTGGGAAGAAAGGAAATGTATAAGTAGGGGGAAGGGGAAAAATTCGGCAGAGGGAGTAATACGGGGTGTGGAGGCTGAATTAAGGGGAAGGATTAGGTGGGATTGTCAAAGGTGGGGCAAACATGCTGCTAGAGAAAGGTGGAAAAATTTGTTTGAATTGTAATGTGATGGATATATGTAGAATGTATGAGAAATAATATAATAAAAAAAAATAAAAAAAATAAAAATAAAAAAATCTGTTCTTATCAGTTTAATATCTGATACGTGCCCTACCCGGGCACCATATATTAAATTGATTTTTGGAACTGGGAGATGGAAGAGGGGCTTGCTCCGTCCACTCCACGCATCGACCCGGTATTGCAGTACTTCTGGGAACGGTGCACCCCCAAAAACTGTGTTCAATGAAAGAGATGTTTTAGTCTTGTGTGGCAGCAGGTGTTAATGGAAGTAACGTATATTGCTGTGTATGGGTGCTTTAAAGGTGTTGTAGGTGATCATATGCTATACAGGTAATGGTGGTGTGAGAGGGAAAAAAAAACAACAACTCTGTTCTTATCTCGTTTAACATCTGATTCGTCCACTATCCGGTGACCGCGTATGAAATTGATTTTTGGCTCATGGATCCGGAGCATGAAAACAACATCATCCACAACAACAACAGCAAAAGAGCCCGACTCTGCAGGTTTTTGATGTCTCTATCTTATCTCTTGGAGTTTTTACGAATGAGCTGATGAGTTGAATCAGGTGTGTGTTTGATTGTCCGACCGTTGGTGAGGATTGCGGAGAGGGACACGGTGGCTCTGACGGGAGGCCTGGGAATTCATACTTACCTGGCAGGGGAGACACCATGATCAGGAAGGTGGTTCACCCAGGGCGAGGCTCGGCCATTGCACTCCGGTTGTGCTGACCCCTGCGAATTCCCCAAATGTGGGAATCTCGACTGCATAATTTATGGTAGTGGGGGACTGCGTTCGCGCTCTCCCCTGGACACACTGGTTAAAAGAGCAGATTGTTCGAGTTCCTCTTCTTCTGGTAGTTAACGACCTAGGAAGTCCAGAGAATTGAACTGCAGTGGTTGATCGAGAGATGTAAAACTCTCAACCTAGGACCAGTCTGCAAAAGTAGGGCTGTTTTTTAGTTTTTTTTTTCATCATTCTTCAAATAATCTCCATTATTCAACCAGCGCTTTTATTGGCAGCAGTGGTCCTAGAAGCAAAGTTGTTCCGAATGAGGAGTTCTATCATGTGGTATGAATACCTTGTGCATGTGTGAAAAATCACCTGACATACAGTCGCCTATGGCCGTATTCATGTTGTTGTTTTTACTGTTTACAGCGCCACCAAGTGGCCAGTCGCCACATCCCTTTTCACCTGAGCACAGGCTGAGCCCGTGCACAGGTGTACCGACTTGGGTGTAATTGTCTCATTCCGTTGGAGAGTTATGGCCATTTAAGTAAAGCCCGCCTCGCCCACTCCCAACGTTTTGGCGTCCCGTCGCCAACGTGAATCGAAATTCCGACTTTTTTCCCCATCGCTGTCGGCAATCAGACTCCAGGGAATCTTTCTGCACCGGTTTGGGTCAGATCGGGCGAAAGACCTAGGACTAGTGTGCAAAAGTAGCTTTTTCACAAAATCCCAAATACCCGAAAATCTCGCCAGCGCAACCATCGAATCCGAGGCCTGCGTCTTGTTCGGCCCGAGCCAAGGATTCCGGTGATGTAAGACACTTGGGTCTGCGACGGACGGTTCAGGAGTTACGAGGCATTTCGTACTTCTGATCGCTGCAGCGCCACCTTGGGGCCGATTGGGCCGAGCCTTGGTGATGTTGTAGACCGGGCGGGTACTACCATCCCTCAAGAGTTTCAAGTCTCTACGACGTACGCTTTGGTCTGCCCGCTCACTTTTAGGGCAGAATGTTTGTTGGTCCAAAATCCCAGGTTGCCCTCCAAAGTGTCGTGTTGTGCGCTCTGCTGTGATCCATTTTCGGTGTCAACAGTCAAGCTGAGCTTGTATTGCTGTGAGCTGAGCTTGTTTGTTGGCGACCTTTAGACCCTCTCGCCACGGCCCAGGTGGGCGTGGCCTTTGACGGCTCCCCCGCCTCTGCGTCATTGTGTCATCGCTTCTCGGCCTTTTGGCTAAGATCAAGTGTCTGGTCCTAGGGTAGAGACAGCGATCGCCTCTTGGAGGTTTTTCCGGCTTGGGTCCTTCAGTGACTTGAGCCCCAAACTTTTGAGAGGTACATTGATCCAGCTGCTTTTATTCCGGTTCTGTTTTAAGGTAAGACCTTTTTATCTATTTATTTATTTATTTATTGTTTTTTAAAGTTTTAGGCTGTTGGTGTCTCCACCATGTCGGCTGCCCGTGCCGGCATGAGGAGGCACCACAGCGTGCGTTTTTTATTCAAAGAAGTTGAGGGGAAGCTCCTGGGGATGTCACGTCTTGACTTCTCCAGGAAGCTGATCCAAAAAACTCTAAATTTTAAACCTGATGATCTGAATTGCATCGTGACTCTGCCCCTGAACAAAGGATTTGATGTTAGTTTTAGAGCGGTTTCCCACCTGAATGATTTCTGGCACAGATTTGAAGTAGCTAAATCCCAGCTGTCCATGTTTACTGTTGAAAAGCTCTCTGACAACACACTTAAAACTGTGATTGTTAGAATGTTTAATGAGACAGTGACTGGGGAGGACATTTGTGTCTGGCTGGGCAGATTTTGCACAGTTCGAAGCCAGCCAGTCAAGGTTTTAGATGAGGATGGTATTTGGACATGCTCCTGGCGAATTCCCATTAAACAATGGGAAGACGCTGGGGGCTACCAGGGCCTGAAGCATCTGCCTTCTATGATTGTGTTGGGTGAGAACAGAGGCTACATTCACTACCAGGGTATGCCCAAATTATGTAGAAAATGTGGAAAGTTTGGGCACTTAGCTGAAGCATGCCAGGAAATGATATGTGGGAAATGCAGAGAAATTGGTCATACTTTTGAAGAGTGTACCAATGGCAGGCGGTGCAACCTCTGTGGGGAGTCATCCCATCTCTACAGAGATTGCCCTAAAAGTTTTGCCAACAAACTGAAAGGCAACAAAATGGCCGCCCCACATGTGGAACAAACAAAAGAGCAAAGGAAGGAGGAGGCGGTCCCTGAGGTTTTGGCGGGAAATTCTATTTCCCAGCCAGCCTCAGGGAGTGGGCAGGAGGAAGGAAGTGGGGCGGCCACAGGGGCGGAGTCAAGTTTTAACAGCGAACAGAGTGAGGAAGCCGTTCCCCAACAAGAGAGAAGTGAAAACAAAATGGAGGAGGAGGAGGAGGATGCAACGGCTTCCTCACTCTACACCGTATCGGAGGTTAGTGTGGTGGATAGTGGGGGTGAATCCGAGGGTTCACTCCCCAATGCTCAGGTGCAAAAAAGGTCTGCGAGATCTCCTCTGCTTCAAACAGAGGAGAAAAGGCTGCGGGCATCGCATCGGCTAGATAGTTCCTCTTCGTTAGATCTAGACCGTATGTGGCCCGCAGAATCTCCCAATGAAGTCTCCTTTTTGCATGTTAAGCTTAGAACATCGTCACCGAAGGAGCCACAAGAGGTTCTCTCTGTGGACTCTGAGGCGGCGAGCATTTGCCCTCCTGATCCCAGTTTTTCTGGGGAAAAGGAGAAGCAAGTGCTACATGACATAACATGGTTTTAATGTAACTTTCTGCAGTCTTTTGGTTTTATCCTTCTATTAATGCTTGTATTTTTAACCATACTGCTCATGGCCCTCACTATCTCTACAATCAATGTGAGAAGTGTGAGGTGTACTTTGCGAGCACAGAGTGTGTTATCCTTTTTAAAAACTTTTAAGTCAGATGTGTTTTTATTGCAAGAATGTGGTTTGCCCTTTTTAACAAATTACAGGAAGTGGGAGGAGATTTGGACCCCAGGATTTTCCATTTGGAGTGGGTCCAATTTTAACAAAAATGACGGTGTTGCTATTTTAATAAAAAATCCCAACCTTTTGGTGAAGGGCAGCACTGTGGTGAGGGACGGGCGGGCAATTTTAGCAAATCTGACTTTTTTAGGTAAGGATCTTAACATTTTAAATATGTATGGTTTTACTGAAAAAAATAACAGGTATGAGCTTTTAGAAGACTTGCAACCCCACATGCTAGGCAGGGCTCCCCTAGTGGTAGCAGGGGATTTTAATTGTGTATTATCAAAAAAGGACAGAAGGAGGGTAGGAGAGGATTTTAAGGTCGACAAGACATCGGTTTTATTACAAAATATAGTCAAAGATTTTAAGTTAGTTGACTGTTTTAAAACAATGCATCAAAGAGAGGAAGGCTTCACCTGGTTCAGTGGTGACGGTGCCAGAGCCTCTCGAATTGACTATATTTTTACCAGGGACCTCCCGCCGACCGATGCTACATTGACCCCCCTCTTTTTTTCCGACCATATGATGCTGTCTTGCACTCTTTCACTCCCCACGGGTGTGACTGCAGGGGGAGGGCTGTGGAAGCTGAACTGTTCCCTATTAGAGGACGAGGAACTGGTTAGTGAGTATAGGGAGCAGTTCAGCCAATGGCAGACCCTCCAGGACTTTTACGACTCACGTGCACAGTGGTGGGAGATGGTGAAACAAAGGACAGGACGGTTTTTTAAACAAATTGGAAAGGAAAAAAAGAATAAAGAATAAAGAAAAAAGACGCATGATGGGGTTGCAAAAAAGACTGCAGAGATATTTTAACCTTTTAAACAATGGATTGGATTTTACAAATGAAATAAAAGAAGTAAAGAAAGAAATGTCAGATCTGTCTGAAACAAAGAGCAAAGGTGTCATTTTAAGATGTAGAGAAAGGGAGTTAGAGGAAGGAGAGAAGTGTACCAGGTATTTTTTTAAAAAGACAATAGCTCGGGGAGGGTCGATCAATATTTTAAAAACTTTTAGAGGGGGGGAAGTAAATACAACTGACCTGATTTTAGGGGAAATTGAAAGTTTTTACAGTAATTTATACGGCACTAAAGAGGTACACAATGGCATCTTAGAGGAAGTTTTAGGGTTTTTAGATAAAAAAGTTAAGAGTCCAGATGTGCTTTTATCCCAGGATTTTAATCTTTTAGAATTGGAAAAAGCTTTAAAGGGTTTTAAGAAGGGGAAGTCCCCGGGCATGGACGGACTCCCCTTTGAGTTTTATCTGACTTTCTGGGACATTTTAGCACATGCCTTACTTACAGTTTTTAAAGAATTTGAGACTCTTGACAGACTTCCAGACAGCTTTAGAGTAGGGATAGTTACATTACTGTACAAAAAAGGAGACAAGACTGACTTGAGAAACTGGCGACCAATCACTCTTTTAAATTATGATTGTAAACTTTTTAGTAAGATTTTAGCTACACGCATGTCGACTGTTTTAGAGGACGTAATCCACCTGGATCAAGCTTGCGCTGTGCCCGGCAGGAAGATCACGGACAGCCTGGTACTGATCAGAGACGCCATCTGTTATGCGAGAGACAGAAACATTAGGCTTGTAGTCCTAAATTTAGACTTTGAAAAAGCTTTTGATCGGGTCTCGCACCAGTACCTCCTTCAGGTACTGCAAAAAATGGGGTTTCCAGAGAGGTTTATAGCTTGGGTGGGACTGCTGTATGAGGGCTTAAGCAGCAAATTTCTTGCAAATGGGCATCTTTCCAAAGCTGTAAATATCCACAGCGGTGTCCGTCAGGGGTGTCCTTTATCTCCCCTTCTGTATGTGGCTTGTATTGAGCCACTGGCACAGATCTTGAGAAGGGATAAATGGATTAAAGGACTAGATATCCCAGGAACTGGTGGACTGACGGCGACCTGCGTTTTATATATGGATGACGTGACCCTTTTAGCGACTGACTTTTTATCAGTACGAAGAGCAATGGACTTGACTGACTGGTACGGTCGGGCCTCGGGCGCCAAGCTTAACAGGAGTAAGTCCGAGGCCCTGCTCTTCGGGCCGTGGGGCGACGTGGACACAGGAGGACTAGATTTGGATTTTAAAGAAAAGGATTTGAAAATTTTAGGAGTAAAATTTGACAGGGAGGGTGGAGGACCAGGAAACTGGACTGACATGTTAGGGAAAGTCAGACAAAGACTGGGCTTTTGGGGACTAAGACAACTGACGTTAGAAGGCAAGATTTTAATTTTTAAAGCAGTGATTTTACCACTAATTTTACTTGTCTGTTCTGTTTTTAGTCCCCCAAGACGATTCCTGGCCAAGTTGGAGAGGGCGGTATTTTATTTCCTGTGGGGGTCCAAGTGGGAACGAATCAAGAGGGAGGTGGTTAAAAAGAAAAAAGAGAATGGCGGGAAAGGCCTCCCAGACCCCCACCTGTTTTTAGGCAGCCGCTTTGCCGCCCTCCATATCCAGTATGCACTGACCCCATCCAGAGAACACAAGACAGCAGCCATGACCCGATTCTGGATGGGGTCATACCTAAGAAGTTTGAAAATTTTACCCATTGATCTTAAAAGTCCAGTGTCTTTTAATTTGTCAAAAGAGCATAGTTTTATTAAGAAATTTTTAAAGAAATATCTTTTAGAAACAAATGATGCCACTGTTTTAACTAATCACAAGTCTCTCGTCTCTCTTGTGCAGGATCGAGAATCGGTGAGTCCAGTTCCAGGCCTCACACTAGGTGAGGCCAAAGACGTTTGGAGGAACGCAGCCCACCCAGCTCTCCAGAACAGGCTTAAGGACCTGTCGTGGATGGTGGCTCATGAGATCCTCCCGGTCAGGGCGGTCATGCACTCCAGAGGCATGGCCAAAAACTCCACCTGCCCACGGTCCGGATGTGGTTCCCCGGAGACCGTTCAACATCTGCTCTGGGAGTGCGGCGCTGCGCGGGACCTGTGGGCCAAGACAGGCCCCCTGTTTTTCCCGTGCCTGCCAGCGGGTGGGGCCCAGGTGGACTATAAGCTCGCCATCCTGGGGGTGGGTCAGGGCTTGAAGGAGTTGACACCACCAACGTTTGCCTCGCTCTGGCTCACCCTCAACCACATCAAGGATGCCATCTGGGTCACCAGAAACCTGCTGGTGGGGAAACGCGTGACGGTCCCCCTCCACGCGTGCGAGCAGAGGATAACATCAACGCTGCAGGGTGGGCCGCACGTCGTTATTCGGATGGGGGGGCCGAGGTCACACGGAGAAGGTCCCGGCCGCCACCGTACCTGGCCGCCCGTAGATGCACCCTCACCACTCTGGCTACGGGAACAGCGGGCCAGCGGGCCGGAGGAGAGGGGATCTCCGCTGGGCACTGGAAGCGAGGAGTCTGGGGCCTGTTCTGGAGACCTGGAGTGAATGGACATTCTTGATAGGGACTCACCCTCGATCCTGTACAAGAGATGTTTTATTTGGCATATTTTATTGTTTTATTGTTTTATATTTGCATTCCTATTTTATTTTAATCCATTTTACCTTTACTTTAAAACAACACACAACATACATGGACTTTTACACAACACATCAACATAACTGATTTTTAACTGTAACTTATGTCCTTTTTGTTGTTTTAAGATATGTGCAAAAATGTGATTTTATAAGGAAAAAATGGATATTGAAAGAATGGAATGAAACAATGTGACAATAAACTTTTTTCGAAAGAAAAATCTGTTCTTATCAGTTTAATATCTGATACGTGCCCTACCCGGGCACCATATATTAAATTGATTTTTGGAACTGGGAGATGGAAGAGGGGCTTGCTCCGTCCACTCCACGCATCGACCCGGTATTGCAGTACTTCTGGGAACGGTGCACCCCCAAAAACTGTGTTCAATGAAAGAGATGTTTTAGTCTTGTGTGGCAGCAGGTGATAATGGAAGTAACGTATATTGCTGTGTATGGGTGCTTTAAAGGTGTTGTAGGTGATCATATGCTATACAGGTAATGGTGGTGTGAGAGTGAAAAAAAAACAACAACTCTGTTCTTATCTCGTTTAACATCTGATTCGTCCACTATCCGGTGACCGCGTATGAAATTGATTTTTGGCTCATGGATCCGGAGCATGAAAACAACATCATCCACAACAACAACAGCAAAAGAGCCCGACTCTGCAGGTTTTTGATGTCTCTCTCTTATCTCTTGGAGTTTTTACGAATGAGCTGATGAGTTGAATCAGGTGTGTGTTTGATTGTCCGACCGTTGGTGAGGATTGCGGAGAGGGACACGGTGCCTCTGACGGGAGGCCTGGGAATTCATACTTACCTGGCAGGGGAGACACCATGATCAGGAAGGTGGTTCACCCAGGGCGAGGCTCGGCCATTGCACTCCGGTTGTGCTGACCCCTGCGAATTCCCCAAATGTGGGAATCTCGACTGCATAATTTATGGTAGTGGGGGACTGCGTTCGCGCTCTCCCCTGGACACACTGGTTAAAAGAGCAGATTGTTCGAGTTCCTCTTCTTCTGGTAGTTAACGACCTAGGAAGTCCAGAGAATTGAACTGCAGTGGTTGATCGAGAGATGTAAAACTCTCAACCTAGGACCAGTCTGCAAAAGTAGGGCTGTTTTTTAGTTTTTTTTTTCATCATTCTTCAAATAATCTCCATTATTCAACCAGCGCTTTTATTGGCAGCAGTGGTCCTAGAAGCAAAGTTGTTCCGAATGAGGAGTTCTATCATGTGGTATGAATACCTTGTGCATGTGTGAAAAATCACCTGACATACAGTCGCCTATGGCCGTATTCATGTTGTTGTTTTTACTGTTTACAGCGCCACCAAGTGGCCAGTCGCCACATCCCTTTTCACCTGAGCACAGGCTGAGCCCGTGCACAGGTGTACCGACTTGGGTGTAATTGTCTCATTCCGTTGGAGAGTTATGGCCATTTAAGTAAAGCCCGCCTCGCCCACTCCCAACGTTTTGGCGTCCCGTCGCCAACGTGAATCGAAATTCCGACTTTTTTCCCCATCGCTGTCGGCAATCAGACTCCAGGGAATCTTTCTGCACCGGTTTGGGTCAGATCGGGCGAAAGACCTAGGACTAGTGTGCAAAAGTAGCTTTTTCACAAAATCCCAAATACCCGAAAATCTCGCCAGCGCAACCATCAAATCCGAGGCCTGCGTCTTGTTCGGCCCGAGCCAAGGATTCCGGTGATGTAAGACACTTGGGTCTGCGACGGACGGTTCAGGAGTTACGAGGCATTTCGTACTTCTGATCGCTGCAGCGCCACCTTGGGGCCGATTGGGCCGAGCCTTGGTGATGTTGTAGACCGGGCGGGTACTACCATCCCTCAAGAGTTTCAAGTCTCTACGACGTACGCTTTGGTCTGCCCGCTCACTTTTAGGGCAGAATGTTTGTTGGTCCAAAATCCCAGGTTGCACTCCAAAGTGTCGTGTTGTGCGCTCTGCTGTGATCCATTTTCGGTGTCAACAGTCAAGCTGAGCTTGTATTGCTGTGAGCTGAGCTTGTTTGTTGGCGACCTTTAGACCCTCTCGCCACGGCCCAGGTGGGCGTGGCCTTTGACGGCTCCCCCGCCTCTGCGTCATTGTGTCATCGCTTCTCGGCCTTTTGGCTAAGATCATGTGTAGTATCTGTTCTTATCAGTTTAATATCTGATACGTGCCCTACCCGGGCACCATATATTAAATTGATTTTTGGAACTGGGAGATGGAAGAGGGGCTTGCTCCGTCCACTCCACGCATCGACCCGGTATTGCAGTACTTCTGGGAACGGTGCACCCCCAAAAACTGTGTTCAATGAAAGAGATGTTTTAGTCTTGTGTGGCAGCAGGTGTTAATGGAAGTAACGTATATTGCTGTGTATGGGTGCTTTAAAGGTGTTGTAGGTGATCATATGCTATACAGGTAATGGTGGTGTGAGAGGGAAAAAAAAACAACAACTCTGTTCTTATCTCGTTTAACATCTGATTCGTCCACTATCCGGTGACCGCGTATGAAATTGATTTTTGGCTCATGGATCCGGAGCATGAAAACAACATCATCCACAACAACAACAGCAAAAGAGCCCGACTCTGCAGGTTTTTGATGTCTCTCTCTTATCTCTTGGAGTTTTTACGAATGAGCTGATGAGTTGAATCAGGTGTGTGTTTGATTGTCCGACCGTTGGTGAGGATTGCGGAGAGGGACACGGTGGCTCTGACGGGAGGCCTGGGAATTCATACTTACCTGGCAGGGGAGACACCATGATCAGGAAGGTGGTTCACCCAGGGCGAGGCTCGGCCATTGCACTCCGGTTGTGCTGACCCCTGCGAATTCCCCAAATGTGGGAATCTCGACTGCATAATTTATGGTAGTGGGGGACTGCGTTCGCGCTCTCCCCTGGACACACTGGTTAAAAGAGCAGATTGTTCGAGTTCCTCTTCTTCTGGTAGTTAACGACCTAGGAAGTCCAGAGAATTGAACTGCAGTGGTTGATCGCGAGATGTAAAACTCTCAACCTAGGACCAGTCTGCAAAAGTAGGGCTGTTTTTTAGTTTTTTTTTTCATCATTCTTCAAATAATCTCCATTATTCAACCAGCGCTTTTATTGGCAGCAGTGGTCCTAGAAGCAAAGTTGTTCCGAATGAGGAGTTCTATCATGTGGTATGAATACCTTGTGCATGTGTGAAAAATCACCTGACATACAGTCGCCTATGGCCGTATTCATGTTGTTGTTTTTACTGTTTACAGCGCCACCAAGTGGCCAGTCGCCACATCCCTTTTCACCTGAGCACAGGCTGAGCCCGTGCACAGGTGTACCGACTTGGGTGTAATTGTCTCATTCCGTTGGAGAGTTATGGCCATTTAAGTAAAGCCCGCCTCGCCCACTCCCAACGTTTTGGCGTCCCGTCGCCAACGTGAATCGAAATTCCGACTTTTTTCCCCATCGCTGTCGGCAATCAGACTCCAGGGAATCTTTCTGCACCGGTTTGGGTCAGATCGGGCGAAAGACCTAGGACTAGTGTGCAAAAGTAGCTTTTTCACAAAATCCCAAATACCCGAAAATCTCGCCAGAGCAACCATCGAATCAGAGGCCTGCGTCTTGTTCGGCCCGAGCCAAGGATTCCGGTGATGTAAGACACTTGGGTCTGCGACGGACGGTTCAGGAGTTACGAGGCATTTCGTACTTCTGATCGCTGCAGCGCCACCTTGGGGCCGATTGGGCCGAGCCTTGGTGATGTTGTAGACCGGGCGGGTACTACCATCCCTCAAGAGTTTCAAGTCTCTACGACGTACGCTTTGGTCTGCCCGCTCACTTTTAGGGCAGAATGTTTGTTGGTCCAAAATCCCAGGTTGCACTCCAAAGTGTCGTGTTGTGCGCTCTGCTGTGATCCATTTTCGGTGTCAACAGTCAAGCTGAGCTTGTATTGCTGTGAGCTGAGCTTGTTTGTTGGCGACCTTTAGACCCTCTCGCCACGGCCCAGGTGGGCGTGGCCTTTGACGGCTCCCCCGCCTCTGCGTCATTGTGTCATCGCTTCTCGGCCTTTTGGCTAAGATCATGTGTAGTATCTGTTCTTATCAGTTTAATATCTGATACGTGCCCTACCCGGGCACCATATATTAAATAGATTTTTGGAACTGGGAGATGGAAGAGGGGCTTGCTCCGTCCACTCCACGCATCGACCCGTTATTGCAGTACTTCAGGGAACGGTGCACCCCCAAAAACTGTGTTCAATGAAAGAGATGTTTTAGTCTTGTGTGGCAGCAGGTGTTAATGGAAGTAACGTATATTGCTGTGTATGGGTGCTTTAAAGGTGTTGTAGGTGATCATATGCTATACAGGTAATGGTGGTGTGAGAGTGAAAAAAAAACAACAACTCTGTTCTTATCTCGTTTAACATCTGATTCGTCCACTATCCGGTGACCGCGTATGAAATAGATTTTTGGCTCATGGATCCGGAGCATGAAAACAACATCATCCACAACAACAACAGCAAAAGAGCCCGACTCTGCAGGTTTTTGATGTCTCTCTCTTATCTCTTGGAGTTTTTACGAATGAGCTGATGAGTTGAATCAGGTGTGTGTTTGATTGTCCGACCGTTGGTGAGGATTGCGGAGAGGGACATGGTGCCTCTGACGGGAGGCCTGGGAATTCATACTTACCTGGCAGGGGAGACACCATGATCAGGAAGGTGGTTCACCCAGGGCGAGGCTCGGCCATTGCACTCCGGTTGTGCTGACCCCTGCGAATTCCCCAAATGTGGGAATCTCGACTGCATAATTTATGGTAGTGGGGGACTGCGTTCGCGCTCTCCCCTGGACACACTGGTTAAAAGAGCAGATTGTTCGAGTTCCTCTTCTTCTGGTAGTTAACGACCTAGGAAGTCCAGAGAATTGAACTGCAGTGGTTGATCGCGAGATGTAAAACTCTCAACCTAGGACCAGTCTGCAAAAGTAGGGCTGTTTTTTAGTTTTTTTTTTCATCATTCTTCAAATAATCTCCATTATTCAACCAGCGCTTTTATTGGCAGCAGTGGTCCTAGAAGCAAAGTTGTTCCGAATGAGGAGTTCTATCATGTGGTATGAATACCTTGTGCATGTGTGAAAAATCACCTGACATACAGTCGCCTATGGCCGTATTCATGTTGTTGTTTTTACTGTTTACAGCGCCACCAAGTGGCCAGTCGCCACATCCCTTTTCACCTGAGCACAGGCTGAGCCCGTGCACAGGTGTACCGACTTGGGTGTAATTGTCTCATTCCGTTGGAGAGTTATGGCCATTTAAGTAAAGCCCGCCTCGCCCACTCCCAACGTTTTGGCGTCCCGTCGCCAACGTGAATCGAAATTCCGACTTTTTTCCCCATCGCTGTCGGCAATCAGACTCCAGGGAATCTTTCTGCACCGGTTTGGGTCAGATCGGGCGAAAGACCTAGGACTAGTGTGCAAAAGTAGCTTTTTCACAAAATCCCAAATACCCGAAAATCTCGCCAGAGCAACCATCGAATCAGAGGCCTGCGTCTTGTTCGGCCCGAGCCAAGGATTCCGGTGATGTAAGACACTTGGGTCTGCGACGGACGGTTCAGGAGTTACGAGGCATTTCGTACTTCTGATCGCTGCAGCGCCACCTTGGGGCCGATTGGGCCGAGCCTTGGTGATGTTGTAGACCGGGCGGGTACTACCATCCCTCAAGAGTTTCAAGTCTCTACGACGTACGCTTTGGTCTGCCCGCTCACTTTTAGGGCAGAATGTTTGTTGGTCCAAAATCCCAGGTTGCACTCCAAAGTGTCGTGTTGTGCGCTCTGCTGTGATCCATTTTCGGTGTCAACAGTCAAGCTGAGCTTGTATTGCTGTGAGCTGAGCTTGTTTGTTGGCGACCTTTAGACCCTCTCGCCACGGCCCAGGTGGGCGTGGCCTTTGACGGCTCCCCCGCCTCTGCGTCATTGTGTCATCGCTTCTCGGCCTTTTGGCTAAGATCATGTGTAGTATCTGTTCTTATCAGTTTAATATCTGATACGTGCCCTACCCGGGCACCATATATTAAATAGATTTTTGGAACTGGGAGATGGAAGAGGGGCTTGCTCCGTCCACTCCACGCATCGACCCGGTATTGCAGTACTTCAGGGAACGGTGCACCCCCAAAAACTGTGTTCAATGAAAGAGATGTTTTAGTCTTGTGTGGCAGCAGGTGTTAATGGAAGTAACGTATATTGCTGTGTATGGGTGCTTTAAAGGTGTTGTAGGTGATCATATGCTATACAGGTAATGGTGGTGTGAGAGTGAAAAAAAAACAACAACTCTGTTCTTATCTCGTTTAACATCTGATTCGTCCACTATCCGGTGACCGCGTATGAAATTGATTTTTGGCTCATGGATCCGGAGCATGAAAACAACATCATCCACAACAACAACAGCAAAAGAGCCCGACTCTGCAGGTTTTTGATGTCTCTCTCTTATCTCTTGGAGTTTTTACGAATGAGCTGATGAGTTGAATCAGGTGTGTGTTTGATTGTCCGACCGTTGGTGAGGATTGCGGAGAGGGACACGGTGCCTCTGACGGGAGGCCTGGGAATTCATACTTACCTGGCAGGGGAGACACCATGATCAGGAAGGTGGTTCACCCAGGGCGAGGCTCGGCCATTGCACTCCGGTTGTGCTGACCCCTGCGAATTCCCCAAATGTGGGAATCTCGACTGCATAATTTATGGTAGTGGGGGACTGCGTTCGCGCTCTCCCCTGGACACACTGGTTAAAAGAGCAGATTGTTCGAGTTCCTCTTCTTCTGGTAGTTAACGACCTAGGAAGTCCAGAGAATTGAACTGCAGTGGTTGATCGCGAGATGTAAAACTCTCAACCTAGGACCAGTCTGCAAAAGTAGGGCTGTTTTTTAGTTTTTTTTTTCATCATTCTTCAAATAATCTCCATTATTCAACCAGCGCTTTTATTGGCAGCAGTGGTCCTAGAAGCAAAGTTGTTCCGAATGAGGAGTTCTATCATGTGGTATGAATACCTTGTGCATGTGTGAAAAATCACCTGACATACAGTCGCCTATGGCCGTATTCATGTTGTTGTTTTTACTGTTTACAGCGCCACCAAGTGGCCAGTCGCCACATCCCTTTTCACCTGAGCACAGGCTGAGCCCGTGCACAGGTGTACCGACTTGGGTGTAATTGTCTCATTCCGTTGGAGAGTTATGGCCATTTAAGTAAAGCCCGCCTCGCCCACTCCCAACGTTTTGGCGTCCCGTCGCCAACGTGAATCGAAATTCCGACTTTTTTCCCCATCGCTGTCGGCAATCAGACTCCAGGGAATCTTTCTGCACCGGTTTGGGTCAGATCGGGCGAAAGACCTAGGACTAGTGTGCAAAAGTAGCTTTTTCACAAAATCCCAAATACCCGAAAATCTCGCCAGCGCAACCATCGAATCCGAGGCCTGCGTCTTGTTCGGCCCGAGCCAAGGATTCCGGTGATGTAAGACACTTGGGTCTGCGACGGACGGTTCAGGAGTTATGAGGCATTTCGTACTTCTGATCGCTGCAGCGCCACCTTGGGGCCGATTGGGCCGAGCCTTGGTGATGTTGTAGACCGGGCGGGTACTACCATCCCTCAAGAGTTTCAAGTCTCTACGACGTACGCTTTGGTCTGCCCGCTCACTTTTAGGGCAGAATGTTTGTTGGTCCAAAATCCCAGGTTGCACTCCAAAGTGTCGTGTTGTGCGCTCTGCTGTGATCCATTTTCGGTGTCAACAGTCAAGCTGAGCTTGTATTGCTGTGAGCTGAGCTTGTTTGTTGGCGACCTTTAGACCCTCTCGCCACGGCCCAGGTGGGCGTGGCCTTTGACGGCTCCCCCGCCTCTGCGTCATTGTGTCATCGCTTCTCGGCCTTTTGGCTAAGATCAAGTGTCTGGTCCTAGGGTAGAGACAGCGATCGCCTCTTGGAGGTTTTTCCGGCTTGGGTCCTTCAGTGACTTGAGCCCCAAACTTTTGAGAGGTACATTGATCCAGCTGCTTTTATTCCGGTTCTGTTTTAAGGTAAGACCTTTTTATCTATTTATTTATTATTTATTTATTTATTGTTTTTTAAAGTTTTAGGCTGTTGGTGTCTCCACCATGTCGGCTGCCCGTGCCGGCATGAGGAGGCACCACAGCGTGCGTTTTTTATTCAAAGAAGTTGAGGGGAAGCTCCTGGGGATGTCACGTCTTGACTTCTCCAGGAAGCTGATCCAAAAAACTCTAAATTTTAAACCTGATGATCTGAATTGCATCGTGACTCTGCCCCTGAACAAAGGATTTGATGTTAGTTTTAGAGCGGTTTCCCACCTGAATGATTTCTGGCACAGATTTGAAGTAGCTAAATCCCAGCTGTCCATGTTTACTGTTGAAAAGCTCTCTGACAACACACTTAAAACTGTGATTGTTAGAATGTTTAATGAGACAGTGACTGGGGAGGACATTTGTGTCTGGCTGGGCAGATTTTGCACAGTTCGAAGCCAGCCAGTCAAGGTTTTAGATGAGGATGGTATTTGGACATGCTCCTGGCGAATTCCCATTAAACAATGGGAAGACGCTGGGGGCTACCAGGGCCTGAAGCATCTGCCTTCTATGATTGTGTTGGGTGAGAACAGAGGCTACATTCACTACCAGGGTATGCCCAAATTATGTAGAAAATGTGGAAAGTTTGGGCACTTAGCTGAAGCATGCCAGGAAATGATATGTGGGAAATGCAGAGAAATTGGTCATACTTTTGAAGAGTGTACCAATGGCAGGCGGTGCAACCTCTGTGGGGAGTCATCCCATCTCTACAGAGATTGCCCTAAAAGTTTTGCCAACAAACTGAAAGGCAACAAAATGGCCGCCCCACATGTGGAACAAACAAAAGAGCAAAGGAAGGAGGAGGCGGTCCCTGAGGTTTTGGCGGGAAATTCTATTTCCCAGCCAGCCTCAGGGAGTGGGCAGGAGGAAGGAAGTGGGGCGGCCACAGGGGCGGAGTCAAGTTTTAACAGCGAACAGAGTGAGGAAGCCGTTCCCCAACAAGAGAGAAGTGAAAACAAAATGGAGGAGGAGGAGGAGGATGCAACGGCTTCCTCACTCTACACCGTATCGGAGGTTAGTGTGGTGGATAGTGGGTGTGAATCCGAGGGTTCACTCCCCAATGCTCAGGTGCAAAAAAGGTCTGCGAGATCTCCTCTGCTTCAAACAGAGGAGAAAAGGCTGCGGGCATCGCATCGGCTAGATAGTTCCTCTTCGTTAGATCTAGACCGTATGTGGCCCGCAGAATCTCCCAATGAAGTCTCCTTTTTGCACGTTAAGCTTAGAACATCGTCACCGAAGGAGCCACAAGAGGTTCTCTCTGTGGACTCTGAGGCGGCGAGCATTTGCCCTCCTGATCCCAGTTTTTCTGGGGAAAAGGAGAAGCAAGTGCTACATGACATAACATGGTTTTAATGTAACTTTCTGCAGTCTTTTGGTTTTATCCTTCTATTAATGCTTGTATTTTTAACCATACTGCTCATGGCCCTCACTATCTCTACAATCAATGTGAGAAGTGTGAGGTGTACTTTGCCAGCACAGAGTGTGTTATCCTTTTTAAAAACTTTTAAGTCAGATGTGTTTTTATTGCAAGAATGTGGTTTGCCCTTTTTAACAAATTACAGGAAGTGGGAGGAGATTTGGACCCCAGGATTTTCCATTTGGAGTGGGTCCAATTTTAACAAAAATGACGGTGTTGCTATTTTAATAAAAAATCCCAACCTTTTGGTGAAGGGCAGCACTGTGGTGAGGGACGGGCGGGCAATTTTAGCAAATCTGACTTTTTTAGGTAAGGATCTTAACATTTTAAATATGTATGGTTTTACTGAAAAAAATAACAGGTATGAGCTTTTAGAAGACTTGCAACCCCACATGCTAGGCAGGGCTCCCCTAGTGGTAGCAGGGGATTTTAATTGTGTATTATCAAAAAAGGACAGAATGAGGGTAGGAGAGGATTTTAAGGTCGACAAGACATCGGTTTTATTACAAAATATAGTCAAAGATTTTAAGTTAGTTGACTGTTTTAAAACAATGCATCAAAGAGAGGAAGGCTTCACCTGGTTCAGTGGTGACGGTGCCAGAGCCTCTCGAATTGACTATATTTTTACCAGGGACCTCCCGCCGACCGATGCTACATTGACCCCCCTCTTTTTTTCCGACCATATGATGCTGTCTTGCACTCTTTCACTCCCCACGGGTGTGACTGCAGGGAGAGGGCTGTGGAAGCTGAACTGTTCCCTATTAGAGGACGAGGAACTGGTTAGTGAGTATAGGGAGCAGTTCAGCCAATGGCAGACCCTCCAGGACTTTTACGACTCACGTGCACAGTGGTGGGAGATGGTGAAACAAAGGACAGGACGGTTTTTTAAACAAATTGGAAAGGAAAAAAAGAATAAAGAAAAAAGACGCATGATGGGGTTGCAAAAAAGACTGCAGAGATATTTTAACCTTTTAAACAATGGATTGGATTTTACAAATGAAATAAAAGAAGTAACGAAAGAAATGTCAGATCTGTCTGAAACAAAGAGCAAAGGTGTCATTTTAAGATGTAGAGAAAGGGAGTTAGAGGAAGGAGAGAAGTGTACCAGGTATTTTTTTAAAAAGACAATAGCTCGGGGAGGGTCGATCAATATTTTAAAAACTTTTAGAGGGGGGGAAGTAAATACAACTGACCTGATTTTAGGGGAAATTGAAAGTTTTTACAGTAATTTATACGGCACTAAAGAGGTACACAATGGCATCTTAGAGGAAGTTTTAGGGTTTTTAGATAAAAAAGTTAAGAGTCCAGATGTGCTTTTATCCCAGGATTTTAATCTTTTAGAATTGGAAAAAGCTTTAAAGGGTTTTAAGAAGGGGAAGTCCCCGGGCATGGACGGACTCCCCTTTGAGTTTTATCTGACTTTCTGGGACATTTTAGCACATGCCTTACTTACAGTTTTTAAAGAATTTGAGACTCTTGACAGACTTCCAGACAGCTTTAGAGTAGGGATAGTTACATTACTGTACAAAAAAGGAGACAAGACTGACTTGAGAAACTGGCGACCAATCACTCTTTTAAATTATGATTGTAAACTTTTTAGTAAGATTTTAGCTACACGCATGTCGACTGTTTTAGAGGACGTAATCCACCTGGATCAAGCTTGCGCTGTGCCCGGCAGGAAGATCACGGACAGCCTGGTACTGATCAGAGACGCCATCTGTTATGCGAGAGACAGAAACATTAGGCTTGTAGTCCTAAATTTAGACTTTGAAAAAGCTTTTGATCGGGTCTCGCACCAGTACCTCCTTCAGGTACTGCAAAAAATGGGGTTTCCAGAGAGGTTTATAGCTTGGGTGGGACTGCTGTATGAGGGCTTAAGCAGCAAATTTCTTGCAAATGGGCATCTTTCCAAAGCTGTAAATATCCACAGCGGTGTCCGTCAGGGGTGTCCTTTATCTCCCCTTCTGTATGTGGCTTGTATTGAGCCACTGGCACAGATCTTGAGAAGGGATAAATGGATTAAAGGACTAGATATCCCAGGAACTGGTGGACTGACGGCGACCTGCGTTTTATATATGGATGACGTGACCCTTTTAGCGACTGACTTTTTATCAGTACGAAGAGCAATGGACTTGACTGACTGGTACGGTCGGGCCTCGGGCGCCAAGCTTAACAGGAGTAAGTCCGAGGCCCTGCTCTTCGGGCCGTGGGGCGACGTGGACACAGGAGGACTAGATTTGGATTTTAAAGAAAAGGATTTGAAAATTTTAGGAGTAAAATTTGACAGGGAGGGTGGAGGACCAGGAAACTGGACTGACATGTTAGGGAAAGTCAGACAAAGACTGGGCTTTTGGGGACTAAGACAACTGACGTTAGAAGGCAAGATTTTAATTTTTAAAGCAGTGATTTTACCACTAATTTTACTTGTCTGTTCTGTTTTTAGTCCCCCAAGACGATTCCTGGCCAAGTTGGAGAGGGCGGTATTTTATTTCCTGTGGGGGTCCAAGTGGGAACGAATCAAGAGGGAGGTGGTTAAAAAGAAAAAAGAGAATGGCGGGAAAGGCCTCCCAGACCCCCACCTGTTTTTAGGCAGCCGCTTTGCCGCCCTCCATATCCAGTATGCACTGACCCCATCCAGAGAACACAAGACAGCAGCCATGACCCGATTCTGGATGGGGTCATACCTAAGAAGTTTGAAAATTTTACCCATTGATCTTAAAAGTCCAGTGTCTTTTAATTTGTCAAAAGAGCATAGTTTTATTAAGAAATTTTTAAAGAAATATCTTTTAGAAACAAATGATGCCACTGTTTTAACTAATCACAAGTCTCTCGTCTCTCTTGTGCAGGATCGAGAATCGGTGAGTCCAGTTCCAGGCCTCACACTAGGTGAGGCCAAAGACGTTTGGAGGAACGCAGCCCACCCAGCTCTCCAGAACAGGCTTAAGGACCTGTCGTGGATGGTGGCTCATGAGATCCTCCCGGTCAGGGCGGTCATGCACTCCAGAGGCATGGCCAAAAACTCCACCTGCCCACGGTCCGGATGTGGTTCCCCGGAGACCGTTCAACATCTGCTCTGGGAGTGCGGCGCTGCGCGGGACCTGTGGGCCAAGACAGGCCCCCTGTTTTTCCCGTGCCTGCCAGCGGGTGGGGCCCAGGTGGACTATAAGCTCGCCATCCTGGGGGTGGGTCAGGGCTTGAAGGAGTTGACACCACCAACGTTTGCCTCGCTCTGGCTCACCCTCAACCACATCAAGGATGCCATCTGGGTCACCAGAAACCTGCTGGTGGGGAAACGCGTGACGGTCCCCCTCCACGCGTGCGAGCAGAGGATAACATCAACGCTGCAGGGTGGGCCGCACGTCGTTATTCGGATGGGGGGGCCGAGGTCACACGGAGAAGGTCCCGGCCGCCACCGTACCTGGCCGCCCGTAGATGCACCCTCACCACTCTGGCTACGGGAACAGCGGGCCAGCGGGCCGGAGGAGAGGGGATCTCCGCTGGGCACTGGAAGCGAGGAGTCTGGGGCCTGTTCTGGAGACCTGGAGTGAATGGACATTCTTGATAGGGACTCACCCTCGATCCTGTACAAGAGATGTTTTATTTGGCATATTTTATTGTTTTATTGTTTTATATTTGCATTCCTATTTTATTTTAATCCATTTTACCTTTACTTTAAAACAACACACAACATACATGGACTTTTACACAACACATCAACATAACTGATTTTTAACTGTAACTTATGTCCTTTTTGTTGTTTTAAGATATGTGCAAAAATGTGATTTTATAAGGAAAAAATGGATATTGAAAGAATGGAATGAAACAATGTGACAATAAACTTTTTTCGAAAGAAAAATCTGTTCTTATCAGTTTAATATCTGATACGTGCCCTACCCGGGCACCATATATTAAATTGATTTTTGGAACTGGGAGATGGAAGAGGGGCTTGCTCCGTCCACTCCACGCATCGACCCGGTATTGCAGTACTTCAGGGAACGGTGCACCCCCAAAAACTGTGTTCAATGAAAGAGATGTTTTAGTCTTGTGTGGCAGCAGGTGTTAATGGAAGTAACGTATATTGCTGTGTATGGGTGCTTTAAAGGTGTTGTAGGTGATCATATGCTATACAGGTAATGGTGGTGTGAGAGGGAAAAAAAAACAACAACTCTGTTCTTATCTCGTTTAACATCTGATTTGTCCACTATCCGGTGACCGCGTATGAAATTGATTTTTGGCTCAACATCATCCACAACAACAACAGCAAAAGAGCCCGACTCTTTGATGTCTCTCTCTTATCTCTTGGAGTTTTTACGAATGAGCTGATGAGTTGAATCAGGTGTGTGTTTGATTGTCCGACCGTTGGTGAGGATTGCGTAGAGGGACACGGTCCCTCTGACGGGAAGCCTGGGAATTCATACTTACCTGGCAGGGGAGACACCATGATCAGGAAGGTGGTTCACCCAGGGCGAGGCTCGGCCATTGCACTCCGGTTGTGCTGACCCCTGCGAATTCCCCAAATGTGGGAATCTCGACTGCATAATTTATGGTAGTGGGGGACTGCGTTCGCGCTCTCCCCTGGACACACTGGTTAAAAGAGCAGATTGTTCGAGTTCCTCTTCTTCTGGTAGTTAACGACCTAGGAAGTCCAGAGAATTGAACTGCAGTGGTTGATCGAGAGATGTAAAACTCTCAACCTAGGACCAGTCTGCAAAAGTAGGGCTGTTTTTTAGTTTTTTTTTCATCATTCTTCAAATAATCTCCATTATTCAACCAGCGCTTTTATTGGCAGCAGTGGTCCTAGAAGCAAAGTTGTTCCGAATGAGGAGTTCTATCATGTGGTATGAATACCTTGTGCATGTGTGAAAAATCACCTGACATACAGTCGCCTATGGCCGTATTCATGTTGTTGTTTTTACCGTTTACAGCGCCACCAAGTGGCCAGTCGCCACATCCCTTTTCACCTGAGCACAGGCTGAGCCCGTGCACAGGTGTACCGACTTGGGTGTAATTGTCTCATTCCGTTGGAGAGTTATGGCCATTTAAGTAAAGCCCGCCTCGCCCACTCCCAACGTTTTGGCGTCCCGTCGCCAACGTGAATCGAAATTCCGACTTTTTTCCCCATCGCTGTCGGCAATCAGACTCCAGGGAATCTTTCTGCACCGGTTTGGGTCAGATCGGGCGAAAGACCTAGGACTAGTGTGCAAACGTAGCTTTTTCACAAAATCCCAAATACCCGAAAATCTCGCCAGCGCAACCATCGAATCCGAGGCCTGCGTCTTGTTCGGCCCGAGCCAAGGATTCCGGTGATGTAAGACACTTGGGTCTGCGACGGACGGTTCAGGAGTTACGAGGCATTTCGTACTTCTGATCGCTGCAGCGCCACCTTGGGGCCGATTGGGCCGAGCCTTGGTGATGTTGTAGACCGGGCGGGTACTACCATCCCTCAAGAGTTTCAAGTCTCTACGACGTATGCTTTGGTCTGCCCGCTCACTTTTAGGGCAGAATGTTTGTTGGTCCAAAATCCCAGGTTGCACTCCAAAGTGTCGTGTTGTGCGCTCTGCTGTGATCCATTTTCGGTGTCAACAGTCAAGCTGAGCTTGTATTGCTGTGAGCTGAGCTTGTTTGTTGGCGACCTTTAGACCCTCTCGCCACGGCCCAGGTGGGCGTGGCCTTTGACGGCTCCCCCGCCTCTGCGTCATTGTGTCATCGCTTCTCGGCCTTTTGGCTAAGATCAAGTGTCTGGTCCTAGGGTAGAGACAGCGATCGCCTCTTGGAGGTTTTTCCGGCTTGGGTCCTTCAGTGACTTGAGCCCCAAACTTTTGAGAGGTACATTGATCCAGCTGCTTTTATTCCGGTTCTGTTTTAAGGTAAGACCTTTTTATCTATTTATTTATTATTTATTTGGACATGCTCCTGGCGAATTCCCATTAAACAATGGGAAGACGCTGGGGGCTACCAGGGCCTGAAGCATCTGCCTTCTATGATTGTGTTGGGTGAGAACAGAGGCTACATTCACTACCAGGGTATGCCCAAATTATGTAGAAAATGTGGAAAGTTTGGGCACTTAGCTGAAGCATGCCAGGAAATGATATGTGGGAAATGCAGAGAAATTGGTCATACTTTTGAAGAGTGTACCAATGGCAGGCGGTGCAACCTCTGTGGGGAGTCATCCCATCTCTACAGAGATTGCCCTAAAAGTTTTGCCAACAAACTGAAAGGCAACAAAATGGCCGCCCCACATGTGGAACAAACAAAAGAGCAAAGGAAGGAGGAGGCGGTCCCTGAGGTTTTGGCGGGAAATTCTATTTCCCAGCCAGCCTCAGGGAGTGGGCAGGAGGAAGGAAGTGGGGCGGCCACAGGGGCGGAGTCAAGTTTTAACAGCGAACAGAGTGAGGAAGCCGTTCCCCAACAAGAGAGAAGTGAAAACAAAATGGAGGAGGAGGAGGAGGATGCAACGGCTTCCTCACTCTACACCGTATCGGAGGTTAGTGTGGTGGATAGTGGGGGTGAATCCGAGGGTTCACTCCCCAATGCTCAGGTGCAAAAAAGGTCTGCGAGATCTCCTCTGCTTCAAACAGAGGAGAAAAGGCTGCGGGCATCGCATCGGCTAGATAGTTCCTCTTCGTTAGATCTAGACCGTATGTGGCCCGCAGAATCTCCCAATGAAGTCTCCTTTTTGCACGTTAAGCTTAGAACATCGTCACCGAAGGAGCCACAAGAGGTTCTCTCTGTGGACTCTGAGGCGGCGAGCATTTGCCCTCCTGATCCCAGTTTTTCTGGGGAAAAGGAGAAGCAAGTGCTACATGACATAACATGATTTTAATGTAACTTTCTGCAGTCTTTTGGTTTTATCCTTCTATTAATGCTTGTATTTTTAACCATACTGCTCATGGCCCTCACTATCTCTACAATCAATGTGAGAAGTGTGAGGTCTACTTTGCGAGCACAGAGTGTGTTATCCTTTTTAAAAACTTTTAAGTCAGATGTGTTTTTATTGCAAGAATGTGGTTTGCCCTTTTTAACAAATTACAGGAAGTGGGAGGAGATTTGGACCCCAGGATTTTTTTCATTTGGAGTGGGTCCAATTTTAACAAAAATGACGGTGTTGCTATTTTAATAAAAAATCCCAACCTTTTGGTGAAGGGCAGCACTGTGGTGAGGGACGGGCGGGCAATTTTAGCAAATCTGACTTTTTTAGGTAAGGATCTTAACATTTTCTGGATCCGGAGCATGAAAACAACATCATCCACAACAACAACAGCAAAAGAGCCCGACTCTTTGATGTCTCTCTCTTATCTCTTGGAGTTTTTACGAATGAGCTGATGAGTTGAATCAGGTGTGTGTTTGATTGTCCGACCGTTGGTGAGGATTGCGTAGAGGGACACGGTGCCTCTGACGGGAAGCCTGGGAATTCATACTTACCTGGCAGGGGAGACACCATGATCAGGAAGGTGGTTCACCCAGGGCGATGCTCGGCCATTGCACTCCGGTTGTGCTGACCCCTGCGAATTCCCCAAATGTGGGAATCTCGACTGCATAATTTATGGTAGTGGGGGACTGCGTTCGCGCTCTCCCCTGGACACACTGGTTAAAAGAGCAGATTGTTCGAGTTCCTCTTCTTCTGGTAGTTAACGACCTAGGAAGTCCAGAGAATTGAACTGCAGTGGTTGATCGAGAGATGTAAAACTCTCAACCTAGGACCAGTCTGCAAAAGTAGGGCTGTTTTTTAGTTTTTTTTTTTCATCATTCTTCAAATAATCTCCATTATTCAACCAGCGCTTTTATTGGCAGCAGTGGTCCTAGAAGCAAAGTTGTTCCGAATGAGGAGTTCTATCATGTGGTATGAATACCTTGTGCATGTGTGAAAAATCACCTGACATACAGTCGCCTATGGCCGTATTCATGTTGTTGTTTTTACCGTTTACAGCGCCACCAAGTGGCCAGTCGCCACATCCCTTTTCACCTGAGCACAGGCTGAGCCCGTGCACAGGTGTACCGACTTGGGTGTAATTGTCTCATTCCGTTGGAGAGTTATGGCCATTTAAGTAAAGCCCGCCTCGCCCACTCCCAACGTTTTGGCGTCCCGTCGCCAACGTGAATCGAAATTCCGACTTTTTTCCCCATCGCTGTCGGCAATCAGACTCCAGGGAATCTTTCTGCACCGGTTTGGGTCAGATCGGGCGAAAGACCTAGGACTAGTGTGCAAAAGTAGCTTTTTCACAAAATCCCAAATACCCGAAAATCTCGCCAGCGCAACCATCGAATCCGAGGCCTGCGTCTTGTTCGGCCCGAGCCAAGGATTCCGGTGATGTAAGACACTTGGGTCTGCGACGGACGGTTCAGGAGTTACGAGGCATTTCGTACTTCTGACCGCTGCAGCGCCACCTTGGGGCCGATTGGGCCGAGCCTTGGTGATGTTGTAGACCGGGCGGGTACTACCATCCCTCAAGAGTTTCAAGTCTCTACGACGTACGCTTTGGTCTGCCCGCTCACTTTTAGGGCAGAATGTTTGTTGGTCCAAAATCCCAGGTTGCACTCCAAAGTGTCGTGTTGTGCGCTCTGCTGTGATCCATTTTCGGTGTCAACAGTCAAGCTGAGCTTGTATTGCTGTGAGCTGAGCTTGTTTGTTGGCGACCTTTAGACCCTCTCGCCACGGCCCAGGTGGGCGTGGCCTTTGACGGCTCCCCCGCCTCTGCGTCATTGTGTCATCGCTTCTCGGCCTTTTGGCTAAGATCAAGTGGTTGTCTTTTTGATCTTTGGAGAAGGAATGATGGCAGGTGCAGCTGCGCCTTCAGTCCCAAGGGCGGGACTGAGAAATACGTTGCGTTTCCAAATGAAGGAGCCTGTGATGGAGATGATGGAAAGAGAAGTGTTTGCACGGGTTATACTTTTGGACAAGATGAAGTTGAAAGTGGAGGACGTGTACTGCTTGCAGACCAACAGAATGGAAAAATGCTTTGATGTAACGCTGAGTACTGTGGAAATGTACAAAGATGTGATGGATAAAGTTGGAAAGATTGGCAAAGAAGGTATCATGGGGAAATTCAATGTGGTAAGCCTTGACAGACCCAATTTCAGAGTCATCACTTTGCACATGTTCAATCCATACGTTACTGATGAAGCATTGATGACGTTCCTTGCTAATTATGCTGAAGTCCTCACACCTGCAAGATATTTAAAAGATGGTGTTGGTTTATGGACTGGGAAAAGACAATTCCAAGTTCTTCTAAGAACTGACGAGAGTGGTTTTGAGGGGTTGATGCACCCTCCTGCATATTTCAACATTGGGGCTGATAAAGGTTTTCTGTTCTACTCTCGGCAGCCCCCTTTTTGTAGGAGGTGTAGACGGTACGGGCACGTTGATGGCAGGTGTGGTGAAGAAAGATGTCGGCGGTGTTCCAAGCTAGGTCACACGGCAAAAGATTGCAGCGTTCCTAAGACTTGCCACAGCTGCGGCTCATTAGACCACTTGATGAAGGATTGTAAGGTGGGTCGGAGGCAGCATGGCAGAGGATGGGGTGTGGGAGAAACAGAGAGACAGATGGAGGAGGTTGGCCAACAAGATGTCATGGTGCAACATGTAAAGGAGAAGATGGCGGTTGTGGAGGGAAAGGAGGGGGCCAAAGCGGCGGTGGAAGGTAATGCGACTGAGGAAGTGGAAGATGTGATGGTTGCTTTCTTGGAGGCATTGAACGGGGAACATTTCAGAGTCGCAGAGCAGCGCCCAAATGACGTGGAAAGCGTGATAGAGGTGGAGGGACAAGGCCTCCTAGAGGGATCGAGAGGAGAAGAAAGTCAGCTGGTTAGGAAGGCAGAAAAGATAAAGGAGAGACCAGGCAAGAGGGCGAGAGCTGAAAAGATGCTAAAGTTAAGCTTTTCGGAGGAATCCTCGTCCACAGACAGTCAAGAGGGGCTTGAGATGGACAATGCTAGGCCCTTATTTCTGCTGACAGAGGGGAAAGTTAGCAGCGAAGATGAGGATCAGATGGATGATTCAGTGGGCCTTAGCGAGGTTCCTATTCGCTGGTCGGATTTGGTTGTCAGTGACACTGGGTCCACAAGTTTGGAGGGACAAGAGACAAAGGGTACTCCACTGGCAGAATAAATGTTCTGCAGTGATGAATTGACTGTGGGGTCCATAAATGTTAGAGGTATTAGGGACTCGGTGAAGCGTAAAGCTGTTTTTTCTTTTTTAGGAAATTATAGGTGTAATGTGTTTTTTTTACAAGAAGTTCATTTAAAGAGTCTAGAGGATTCTAGGAAATTTACAAAAGAGTGGGGGAGAGGTGGAGCAGTATGGAGTGTGGGGGGGGGGGTTTATTCTTCAGGGGTCGGGATTTTGTTTTGGGATAAAGAGATTGAAGTCATAAATCATTTCATTGTTTCTCCGGGGAGGGTGATTGGGGCTGATGTAAAGTGGAGGGGGGGAGAATATAGATTGCTTTCAGTTTACGCTCCTCAAACTGTTGATGAGAGAAAGGAAATGTTTGAAATGTTGTTAACAGTTTGTGCCACCAATAAGCAAATTATAATGGGAGGGGATTTTAATTTGCAATTGAAAGATATAGAGGACAGCAGTCTGACGGTGTTGGAAGGGGTTCTGCAAGGGCATGGGTTGGTAGATGGGGGCCAAGGGGTTAATCCAAAGGTTTGTGTAACAACGTGGAGGAACTCTAGAGGGGTGGAGAAAAGGTTAGATTATGTTTTTTTTTCTAAGACTTTTGTTTTGGAAAGGGGTGGAGTAAGGCCTGTGTTTTTTTCTGATCATGAAATGGTTTGGTTTGTAGTTAAAGGGAATAATTTAATGTTTGGTAAGGGGTACTGGAGGATGAATATTGAGGTATTGAAGGAGAAACAATTTTGTGATGAGTATGTATTCTTTTTTAGGGGGTTGGAGGGGTTAAAGGTCCTGTATAGCGATGTCGGGGGATGGTGGGAAATGGTTAAGAGTCGCTCAAAGGAATGGATTGTTAAATACTGTAAAAGAAGGATGAGGAAGATTTGGAGACAGGCAGGAACTTTGCAAAGAGATTTAGAGTTGAAGTTTGAAGAGTACAATGTTGGGGGTACTTTTGACTGGGACATGGTTCATTCCCTGAAGAGACAGATAAGGTTGATTTATGAAGACCAAGCTAAAAGGTTTTTGTTTAAAAGAAGACAGGAGACTCGAGAGAACGGGGAAAGTTGTAATGCAGCCCTTTTTAGATCTGTGAGGGATCGTAAAGAGAAGCAAGCAATTGTTGAGTTAAAAGATAAGGAGGGAGTGATTTTGACGAAAATAGAGAAAATAAGTGGATATGTAGAAGAGCATTTCAAACAGTTTTTTAGTGAGAGAAATATAGTTGTGGAGAAAAGTGAAATGTTTGTTAAATTTCTGGCAAATACAGTTCCGGAGGATGTAAAGGAAGAGTTGAGCTCCCCTATAACAATCGAAGAGGTCGAGGGAGTATTGAAGCGGATGGGTAAAGGTAAAGTACCAGGGGTTGATGGCTTACCGGTTGAATTTTATGTCAGATTTTTCAATATATTAGGCCCTTATTTGGTGGAGATGGTTAGAGAGGTGTTGGAGAACAAAAAAATAAAAGGCTCAATGTCAATCGGGGTTATGACCCTTCTTTATAAAAAAGGTGAAAGGGCAGATATTGCTAATTATAGGCCGCTTACAATGCTAACTGTGGACTACAAGATCATAGCAAAACTTTTGGCAGACAGACTGAAGAAAGCCCTACCTCATGTAGTGCATGTCGATCAAACATGTGGGGTAGTGGGTCGCAGTACTAAATGGAACTTGCAGCTTATTAGGGATGCCATTGCGTGGGCTGAAGATAGGGACCTTCCATTGATGGTGGTTAGTCTAGATCTAGCTAAAGCATTTGATAGGGTGAATAGATGGTTTATGTTCAAGGTTATGGAGAGGATGGGATTTGGGGAAGTCTTCATAGGATGGATTAGAACGCTGTATAAAGAAGCTAGTTGTTTGGTCCAGGTGAATGGGAGGTTAGGCCAGGGTTTTGAGATAAGGGAGGGAGTGAGGCAGGGGTGTCCTCTCTCACCATTACTCTTTATTCTTTATATGGAGCCGGTGGCAGAGGCAATCAGAATAGATGGTAGGATAAAGGGCTTGACGATACCTGGCAGCAAGGGTACTGTAGTTAAGTTATCACAGTATGCGGATGACACTACGTTGCTGTTGGAGTCAGATAAGTGTCTTGAAAGAGCCTTGTACTTATTTGGGGAGTTTTCTTTAGCGTCTGGGGCTTGCTTAAACATTTCAAAGTCATCTGTCAAGTTCTTTGGAAGGTTTAAACAGAGACTAGATGGAATTGGTGGTCTGCAGGTGTGTGAGGGCCCTGTTAAAATTTTGGGCATACATTTTCAGAATGAAGGGTCAGCAACTCTGAACTGGATTGGCCGTATTGCATCAGTACAGATGAGGCTGGCTAGATGGAAGGGGCGGAGGTTAACATTGATGGGGAAGGTTTTGATATTGAAGATGGATGTGTTGCCCGTGTTTCAGTATTTAGCTTACATTTATCCTTTACCAGCATGTATGAGGAAGGTGGTAATGAGGTTACTATTTAATTTTGTTTGGGGTGGTAGGTATGAATACGTGAAGAGGTCTGAAATGTTCAACCCTGTTAGCAAAGGAGGACGGGATGTGCCTCATATACCTTTAAAACTTGACTGCTTGTTTGTGTCTTCCATTCTAGCACAGTTAGCTGAGCCATTGAAGCATCCATCATGGTTTTTTCTTAGGTTGTTTTTTTCCTATCAGGCGAGGCATGTAATGAGGTGGTCCAACGATGGTCCAAGAGCAGAGGTGCAGCCTTGGCACTACAAGCATGCCGCTAGGTGGATGAGTAAATATCCTGAGAGTAAGGAGGTGGAAGTTTGTTTGGAGCAGAGGAAGTTGTATGGGATGGTAAGAGAAAGGGTGTCCAGTGTAGTTCAGGTTGGGGTTCCGCAGTTGGTGTGGACGAATATTCAGCCAAAAAACCTTGAGAATAGTTTAAAAGATCTTAATTGGTTATGTTTTTTGAGGCGTCTACCAGTGAAAGAGATTATGTACAGGCATGGGTTAGCTAAGGATGGAAGTTGTCCTAGAGAGGGGTGTTCTGGAGAAGAGACTATCAGGCACGCATTTTGGGAGTGTGCCTTTGCTCAGAGAGTGTGGACAAAGGGAGAGAGGTTATTAAGAATGATTTCAGGTAGCTTTAAGGTTTCTAGTGAGAATATAATGGAGGGCATTAGGTGCAAGAGGGGTGAAGGGAAAGATATCTTTTTGCTTTGGTTAATAATGAGTTTGATAAAGAAAGGACTGTGGGAAGAAAGGAAATGTATAAGTAGGGGGAAGGGGAAAAATTCGGCAGAGGGAGTAATACGGGGTGTGGAGGCTGAATTAAGGGGAAGGATTAGGTGGGATTGTCAAAGGTGGGGCAAACATGCTGCTAGAGAAAGGTGGAAAAATTTGTTTGAATTGTAATGTGATGGATATATGTAGAATGTATGAGAAATAATATAATAAAAAAAAAATAAAAAAATAAATAAATAAAAATCTGTTCTTATCAGTTTAATATCTGATACGTGCCCTACCCGGGCACCATATATTAAATTGATTTTTGGAACTGGGAGATGGAAGAGGGGCTTGCTCCGTCCACTCCACGCATCGACCCGGTATTGCAGTACTTCTGGGAACGGTGCACCCCCAAAAACTGTGTTCAATGAAAGAGATGTTTTAGTCTTGTGTGGCAGCAGGTGTTAATGGAAGTAACGTATATTGCTGTGTATGGGTGCTTTAAAGGTGTTGTAGGTGATCATATGCTATACAGGTAATGGTGGTGTGAGAGGGAAAAAAAAACAACAACTCTGTTCTTATCTCGTTTAACATCTGATTCGTCCACTATCCGGTGACCGCGTATGAAATTGATTTTTGGCTCATGGATCCGGAGCATGAAAACAACATCATCCACAACAACAACAGCAAAAGAGCCCGACTCTGCAGGTTTTTGATGTCTCTCTCTTATCTCTTGGAGTTTTTACGAATGAGCTGATGAGTTGAATCAGGTGTGTGTTTGATTGTCCGACCGTTGGTGAGGATTGCGGAGAGGGACACGGTGCCTCTGACGGGAGGCCTGGGAATTCATACTTACCTGGCAGGGGAGACACCATGATCAGGAAGGTGGTTCACCCAGGGCGAGGCTCGGCCATTGCACTCCGGTTGTGCTGACCCCTGCGAATTCCCCAAATGTGGGAATCTCGACTGCATAATTTATGGTAGTGGGGGACTGCGTTCGCGCTCTCCCCTGGACACACTGGTTAAAAGAGCAGATTGTTCGAGTTCCTCTTCTTCTGGTAGTTAACGACCTAGGAAGTCCAGAGAATTGAACTGCAGTGGTTGATCGAGAGATGTAAAACTCTCAACCTAGGACCAGTCTGCAAAAGTAGGGCTGTTTTTTAGTTTTTTTTTCATCATTCTTCAAATAATCTCCATTATTCAACCAGCGCTTTTATTGGCAGCAGTGGTCCTAGAAGCAAAGTTGTTCCGAATGAGGAGTTCTATCATGTGGTATGAATACCTTGTGCATGTGTGAAAAATCACCTGACATACAGTCGCCTATGGCCGTATTCATGTTGTTGTTTTTACCGTTTACAGCGCCACCAAGTGGCCAGTCGCCACATCCCTTTTCACCTGAGCACAGGCTGAGCCCGTGCACAGGTGTACCGACTTGGGTGTAATTGTCTCATTCCGTTGGAGAGTTATGGCCATTTAAGTAAAGCCCGCCTCGCCCACTCCCAACGTTTTGGCGTCCCGTCGCCAACGTGAATCGAAATTCCGACTTTTTTCCCCATCGCTGTCGGCAATCAGACTCCAGGGAATCTTTCTGCCCCGGTTTGGGTCAGATCGGGCGAAAGACCTAGGACTAGTGTGCAAAAGTAGCTTTTTCACAAAATCCCAAATACCCGAAAATCTCGCCAGCGCAACCATCGAATCCGAGGCCTGCGTCTTGTTCGGCCCGAGCCAAGGATTCCGGTGATGTAAGACACTTGGGTCTGCGACGGACGGTTCAGGAGTTACGAGGCATTTCGTACTTCTGATCGCTGCAGCGCCACCTTGGGGCCGATTGGGCCGAGCCTTGGTGATGTTGTAGACCGGGCGGGTACTACCATCCCTCAAGAGTTTCAAGTCTTTACGACGTACGCTTTGGTCTGCCCGCTCACTTTTAGGGCAGAATGTTTGTTGGTCCAAAATCCCAGGTTGCACTCCAAAGTGTCGTGTTGTGCGCTCTGCTGTGATCCATTTTCGGTGTCAACAGTCAAGCTGAGCTTGTATTGCTGTGAGCTGAGCTTGTTTGTTGGCGACCTTTAGACCCTCTCGCCACGGCCCAGGTGGGCGTGGCCTTTGACGGCTCCCCCGCCTCTGCGTCATTGTGTCATCGCTTCTCGGCCTTTTGGCTAAGATCAAGTGGTTGTCTTTTTGATCTTTGGAGAAGGAATGATGGCAGGTGCAGCTGCGCCTTCAGTCCCAAGGGCGGGACTGAGAAATACGTTGCGTTTCCAAATGAAGGAGCCTGTGATGGAGATGATGGAAAGAGAAGTGTTTGCACGGGTTATACTTTTGGACAAGATGAAGTTGAAAGTGGAGGACGTGTACTGCTTGCAGACCAACAGAATGGAAAAATGCTTTGATGTAACGCTGAGTACTGTGGAAATGTACAAAGATGTGATGGATAAAGTTGGAAAGATTGGCAAAGAAGGTATCATGGGGAAATTCAATGTGGTAAGCCTTGACAGACCCAATTTCAGAGTCATCACTTTGCACATGTTCAATCCATACGTTACTGATGAAGCATTGATGACGTTCCTTGCTAATTATGCTGAAGTCCTCACACCTGCAAGATATTTAAAAGATGGTGTTGGTTTATGGACTGGGAAAAGACAATTCCAAGTTCTTCTAAGAACTGACGAGAGTGGTTTTGAGGGGTTGATGCACCCTCCTGCATATTTCAACATTGGGGCTGATAAAGGTTTTCTGTTCTACTCTCGGCAGCCCCCTTTTTGTAGGAGGTGTAGACGGTACGGGCACGTTGATGGCAGGTGTGGTGAAGAAAGATGTCGGCGGTGTTCCAAGCTAGGTCACACGGCAAAAGATTGCAGCGTTCCTAAGACTTGCCACAGCTGCGGCTCATTAGACCACTTGATGAAGGATTGTAAGGTGGGTCGGAGGCAGCATGGCAGAGGATGGGGTGTGGGAGAAACAGAGAGACAGATGGAGGAGGTTGGCCAACAAGATGTCATGGTGCAACATGTAAAGGAGAAGATGGCGGTTGTGGAGGGAAAGGAGGGGGCCAAAGCGGCGGTGGAAGGTAATGCGACTGAGGAAGTGGAAGATGTGATGGTTGCTTTCTTGGAGGCATTGAACGGGGAACATTTCAGAGTCGCAGAGCAGCGCCCAAATGACGTGGAAAGCGTGATAGAGGTGGAGGGACAAGGCCTCCTAGAGGGATCGAGAGGAGAAGAAAGTCAGCTGGTTAGGAAGGCAGAAAAGATAAAGGAGAGACCAGGCAAGAGGGCGAGAGCTGAAAAGATGCTAAAGTTAAGCTTTTCGGAGGAATCCTCGTCCACAGACAGTCAAGAGGGGCTTGAGATGGACAATGCTAGGCCCTTATTTCTGCTGACAGAGGGGAAAGTTAGCAGCGAAGATGAGGATCAGATGGATGATTCAGTGGGCCTTAGCGAGGTTCCTATTCGCTGGTCGGATTTGGTTGTCAGTGACACTGGGTCCACAAGTTTGGAGGGACAAGAGACAAAGGGTACTCCACTGGCAGAATAAATGTTCTGCAGTGATGAATTGACTGTGGGGTCCATAAATGTTAGAGGTATTAGGGACTCGGTGAAGCGTAAAGCTGTTTTTTCTTTTTTAGGAAATTATAGGTGTAATGTGTTTTTTTTACAAGAAGTTCATTTAAAGAGTCTAGAGGATTCTAGGAAATTTACAAAAGAGTGGGGGAGAGGTGGAGCAGTATGGAGTGTGGGGGGGGTTTATTCTTCAGGGGTCGGGATTTTGTTTTGGGATAAAGAGATTGAAGTCATAAATCATTTCATTGTTTCTCCGGGGAGGGTGATTGGGGCTGATGTAAAGTGGAGGGGGGGAGAATATAGATTGCTTTCAGTTTACGCTCCTCAAACTGTTGATGAGAGAAAGGAAATGTTTGAAATGTTGTTAACAGTTTGTGCCACCAATAAGCAAATTATAATGGGAGGGGATTTTAATTTGCAATTGAAAGATATAGAGGACAGCAGTCTGACGGTGTTGGAAGGGGTTCTGCAAGGGCATGGGTTGGTAGATGGGGGCCAAGGGGTTAATCCAAAGGTTTGTGTAACAACGTGGAGGAACTCTAGAGGGGTGGAGAAAAGGTTAGATTATGTTTTTTTTTCTAAGACTTTTGTTTTGGAAAGGGGTGGAGTAAGGCCTGTGTTTTTTTCTGATCATGAAATGGTTTGGTTTGTAGTTAAAGGGAATAATTTAATGTTTGGTAAGGGGTACTGGAGGATGAATATTGAGGTATTGAAGGAGAAACAATTTTGTGATGAGTATGTATTCTTTTTTAGGGGGTTGGAGGGGTTAAAGGTCCTGTATAGCGATGTCGGGGGATGGTGGGAAATGGTTAAGAGTCGCTCAAAGGAATGGATTGTTAAATACTGTAAAAGAAGGATGAGGAAGATTTGGAGACAGGCAGGAACTTTGCAAAGAGATTTAGAGTTGAAGTTTGAAGAGTACAATGTTGGGGGTACTTTTGACTGGGACATGGTTCATTCCCTGAAGAGACAGATAAGGTTGATTTATGAAGACCAAGCTAAAAGGTTTTTGTTTAAAAGAAGACAGGAGACTCGAGAGAACGGGGAAAGTTGTAATGCAGCCCTTTTTAGATCTGTGAGGGATCGTAAAGAGAAGCAAGCAATTGTTGAGTTAAAAGATAAGGAGGGAGTGATTTTGACGAAAATAGAGAAAATAAGTGGATATGTAGAAGAGCATTTCAAACAGTTTTTTAGTGAGAGAAATATAGTTGTGGAGAAAAGTGAAATGTTTGTTAAATTTCTGGCAAATACAGTTCCGGAGGATGTAAAGGAAGAGTTGAGCTCCCCTATAACAATCGAAGAGGTCGAGGGAGTATTGAAGCGGATGGGTAAAGGTAAAGTACCAGGGGTTGATGGCTTACCGGTTGAATTTTATGTCAGATTTTTCAATATATTAGGCCCTTATTTGGTGGAGATGGTTAGAGAGGTGTTGGAGAACAAAAAAATAAAAGGCTCAATGTCAATCGGGGTTATGACCCTTCTTTATAAAAAAGGTGAAAGGGCAGATATTGCTAATTATAGGCCGCTTACAATGCTAACTGTGGACTACAAGATCATAGCAAAACTTTTGGCAGACAGACTGAAGAAAGCCCTACCTCATGTAGTGCATGTCGATCAAACATGTGGGGTAGTGGGTCGCAGTACTAAATGGAACTTGCAGCTTATTAGGGATGCCATTGCGTGGGCTGAAGATAGGGACCTTCCATTGATGGTGGTTAGTCTAGATCTAGCTAAAGCATTTGATAGGGTGAATAGATGGTTTATGTTCAAGGTTATGGAGAGGATGGGATTTGGGGAAGTCTTCATAGGATGGATTAGAACGCTGTATAAAGAAGCTAGTTGTTTGGTCCAGGTGAATGGGAGGTTAGGCCAGGGTTTTGAGATAAGGGAGGGAGTGAGGCAGGGGTGTCCTCTCTCACCATTACTCTTTATTCTTTATATGGAGCCGGTGGCAGAGGCAATCAGAATAGATGGTAGGATAAAGGGCTTGACGATACCTGGCAGCAAGGGTACTGTAGTTAAGTTATCACAGTATGCGGATGACACTACGTTGCTGTTGGAGTCAGATAAGTGTCTTGAAAGAGCCTTGTACTTATTTGGGGAGTTTTCTTTAGCGTCTGGGGCTTGCTTAAACATTTCAAAGTCATCTGTCAAGTTCTTTGGAAGGTTTAAACAGAGACTAGATGGAATTGGTGGTCTGCAGGTGTGTGAGGGCCCTGTTAAAATTTTGGGCATACATTTTCAGAATGAAGGGTCAGCAACTCTGAACTGGATTGGCCGTATTGCATCAGTACAGATGAGGCTGGCTAGATGGAAGGGGCGGAGGTTAACATTGATGGGGAAGGTTTTGATATTGAAGATGGATGTGTTGCCCGTGTTTCAGTATTTAGCTTACATTTATCCTTTACCAGCATGTATGAGGAAGGTGGTAATGAGGTTACTATTTAATTTTGTTTGGGGTGGTAGGTATGAATACGTGAAGAGGTCTGAAATGTTCAACCCTGTTAGCAAAGGAGGACGGGATGTGCCTCATATACCTTTAAAACTTGACTGCTTGTTTGTGTCTTCCATTCTAGCACAGTTAGCTGAGCCATTGAAGCATCCATCATGGTTTTTTCTTAGGTTGTTTTTTTCCTATCAGGCGAGGCATGTAATGAGGTGGTCCAACGATGGTCCAAGAGCAGAGGTGCAGCCTTGGCACTACAAGCATGCCGCTAGGTGGATGAGTAAATATCCTGAGAGTAAGGAGGTGGAAGTTTGTTTGGAGCAGAGGAAGTTGTATGGGATGGTAAGAGAAAGGGTGTCCAGTGTAGTTCAGGTTGGGGTTCCGCAGTTGGTGTGGACGAATATTCAGCCAAAAAACCTTGAGAATAGTTTAAAAGATCTTAATTGGTTATGTTTTTTGAGGCGTCTACCAGTGAAAGAGATTATGTACAGGCATGGGTTAGCTAAGGATGGAAGTTGTCCTAGAGAGGGGTGTTCTGGAGAAGAGACTATCAGGCACGCATTTTGGGAGTGTGCCTTTGCTCAGAGAGTGTGGACAAAGGGAGAGAGGTTATTAAGAATGATTTCAGGTAGCTTTAAGGTTTCTAGTGAGAATATAATGGAGGGCATTAGGTGCAAGAGGGGTGAAGGGAAAGATATCTTTTTGCTTTGGTTAATAATGAGTTTGATAAAGAAAGGACTGTGGGAAGAAAGGAAATGTATAAGTAGGGGGAAGGGGAAAAATTCGGCAGAGGGAGTAATACGGGGTGTGGAGGCTGAATTAAGGGGAAGGATTAGGTGGGATTGTCAAAGGTGGGGCAAACATGCTGCTAGAGAAAGGTGGAAAAATTTGTTTGAATTGTAATGTGATGGATATATGTAGAATGTATGAGAAATAATATAATAAAAAAAATAAAAAAAAAAATAAAAAAAAAAATCTGTTCTTATCAGTTTAATATCTGATACGTGCCCTACCCGGGCACCATATATTAAATTGATTTTTGGAACTGGGAGATGGAAGAGGGGCTTGCTCCGTCCACTCCACGCATCGACCCGGTATTGCAGTACTTCTGGGAACGGTGCACCCCCAAAAACTGTGTTCAATGAAAGAGATGTTTTAGTCTTGTGTGGCAGCAGGTGTTAATGGAAGTAACGTATATTGCTGTGTATGGGTGCTTTAAAGGTGTTGTAGGTGATCATATGCTATACAGGTAATGGTGGTGTGAGAGGGGAAAAAAAACAACAACTCTGTTCTTATCTCGTTTAACATCTGATTCGTCCACTATCCGGTGACCGCGTATGAAATTGATTTTTGGCTCATGGATCCGGAGCATGAAAACAACATCATCCACAACAACAACAGCAAAAGAGCCCGACTCTGCAGGTTTTTGATGTCTCTCTCTTATCTCTTGGAGTTTTTACGAATGAGCTGATGAGTTGAATCAGGTGTGTGTTTGATTGTCCGACCGTTGGTGAGGATTGCGGAGAGGGACACGGTGCCTCTGACGGGAGGCCTGGGAATTCATACTTACCTGGCAGGGGAGACACCATGATCAGGAAGGTGGTTCACCCAGGGCGAGGCTCGGCCATTGCACTCCGGTTGTGCTGACCCCTGTGAATTCCCCAAATGTGAGAATCTCGACTGCATAATTTATGGTAGTGGGGGACTGCGTTTGCGCTCTCCCCTGGACACACTGGTTAAAAGAGCAGATTGTTCGAGTTCCTCTTCTTCTGGTAGTTAACGACCTAGGAAGTCCAGAGAATTGAACTGCAGTGGTTGATCGAGAGATGTAAAACTCTCAACCTAGGACCAGTCTGCAAAAGTAGGGCTGTTTTTTAGTTTTTTTTTCATCATTCTTCAAATAATCTCCATTATTCAACCAGCGCTTTTATTGGCAGCAGTGGTCCTAGAAGCAAAGTTGTTCCGAATGAGGAGTTCTATCATGTGGTATGAATACCTTGTGCATGTGTGAAAAATCACCTGACATACAGTCGCCTATGGCCGTATTCATGTTGTTGTTTTTACTGTTTACAGCGCCACCAAGTGGCCAGTCGCCACATCCCTTTTCACCTGAGCACAGGCTGAGCCCGTGCACAGGTGTACCGACTTGGGTGTAATTGTCTCATTCCGTTGGAGAGTTATGGCCATTTAAGTAAAGCCCGCCTCGCCCACTCCCAACGTTTTGGCGTCCCGTCGCCAACGTGAATCGAAATTCCGACTTTTTTCCCCATCGCTGTCGGCAATCAGACTCCAGGGAATCTTTCTGCACCGGTTTGGGTCAGATCGGGCGAAAGACCTAGGACTAGTGTGCAAAAGTAGCTTTTTCACAAAATCCCAAATACCCGAAAATCTCGCCAGCGCAACCATCGAATCCGAGGCCTGCGTCTTGTTCGGCCCGAGCCAAGGATTCCGGTGATGTAAGACACTTGGGTCTGCGACGGACGGTTCAGGAGTTACGAGGCATTTCGTACTTCTGATCGCTGCAGCGCCACCTTGGGGCCGATTGGGCCGAGCCTTGGTGATGTTGTAGACCGGGCGGGTACTACCATCCCTCAAGAGTTTCAAGTCTCTACGACGTACGCTTTGGTCTGCCCGCTCACTTTTAGGGCAGAATGTTTGTTGGTCCAAAATCCCAGGTTGCACTCCAAAGTGTCGTGTTGTGCGCTCTGCTGTGATCCATTTTCGGTGTCAACAGTCAAGCTGAGCTTGTATTGCTGTGAGCTGAGCTTGTTTGTTGGCGACCTTTAGACCCTCTCGCCACGGCCCAGGTGGGCGTGGCCTTTGACGGCTCCCCCGCCTCTGCGTCATTGTGTCATCGCTTCTCGGCCTTTTGGCTAAGATCAAGTGTAGTATCTGTTCTTATCAGTTTAATATCTGATACGTGCCCTACCCGGGCACCATATATTAAATTGATTTTTGGAACTGGGAGATGGAAGAGGGGCTTGCTCCGTCCACTCCACGCATCGACCCGGTATTGCAGTACTTCTGGGAACGGTGCACCCCCAAAAACTGTGTTCAATGAAAGAGATGTTTTAGTCTTGTGTGGCAGCAGGTGTTAATGGAAGTAACGTATATTGCTGTGTATGGGTGCTTTAAAGGTGTTGTAGGTGATCATATGCTATGCAGGTAATGGTGGTGTGAGAGGGAAAAAAAAACAACAACTCTGTTCTTATCTCGTTTAACATCTGATTCGTCCACTATCCGGTGACCGCGTATGAAATTGATTTTTGGCTCATGGATCCGGAGCATGAAAACAACATCATCCACAACAACAACAGCAAAAGAGCCCGACTCTGCAGGTTTTTGATGTCTCTCTATTATCTCTTGGAGTTTTTACGAATGAGCTGATGAGTTGAATCAGGTGTGTGTTTGATTGTCCGACCGTTGGTGAGGATTGCGGAGAGGGACATGGTGCCTCTGACGGGAGGCCTGGGAATTCATACTTACCTGGCAGGGGAGACACCATGATCAGGAAGGTGGTTCACCCAGGGCGAGGCTCGGCCATTGCACTCCGGTTGTGCTGACCCCTGCGAATTCCGCAAATGTGAGAATCTCGACTGCATAATTTATGGTAGTGGGGGACTGCGTTCGCGCTCTCCCCTGGACACACTGGTTAAAAGAGCAGATTGTTCGAGTTCCTCTTCTTCTGGTAGTTAACGACCTAGGAAGTCCAGAGAATTGAACTGCAGTGGTTGATCGAGAGATGTAAAACTCTCAACCTAGGACCAGTCTGCAAAAGTAGGGCTGTTTTTTAGTTTTTTTTTTCATCATTCTTCAAATAATCTCCATTATTCAACCAGCGCTTTTATTGGCAGCAGTGGTCCTAGAAGCAAAGTTGTTCCGAATGAGGAGTTCTATCATGTGGTATGAATACCTTGTGCATGTGTGAAAAATCACCTGACATACAGTCGCCTATGGCCGTATTCATGTTGTTGTTTTTACTGTTTACAGCGCCACCAAGTGGCCAGTCGCCACATCCCTTTTCACCTGAGCACAGGCTGAGCCCGTGCACAGGTGTACCGACTTGGGTGTAATTGTCTCATTCCGTTGGAGAGTTATGGCCATTTAAGTAAAGCCCGCCTCGCCCACTCCCAACGTTTTGGCGTCCCGTCGCCAACGTGAATCGAAATTCCGACTTTTTTCCCCATCGCTGTCGGCAATCAGACTCCAGGGAATCTTTCTGCACCGGTTTGGGTCAGATCGGGCGAAAGACCTAGGACTAGTGTGCAAAAGTAGCTTTTCACAAAATCCCAAATACCCGAAAATCTCGCCAGCACAACCATCGAATCCGAGGCCTGCGTCTTGTTCGGCCCGAGCCAAGGATTCCGGTGATGTAAGACACTTGGGTCTGCGACGGACGGTTCAGGAGTTACGAGGCATTTCGTACTTCTGATCGCTGCAGCGCCACCTTGGGGCCGATTGGGCCGAGCCTTGGTGATGTTGTAGACCGGGCGGGTACTACCATCCCTCAAGAGTTTCAAGTCTCTACGACGTACGCTTTGGTCTGCCCGCTCACTTTTAGGGCAGAATGTTTGTTGGTCCAAAATCCCAGGTTGCACTCCAAAGTGTCGTGTTGTGCGCTCTGCTGTGATCCATTTTCGGTGTCAACAGTCAAGCTGAGCTTGTATTGCTGTGAGCTGAGCTTGTTTGTTGGCGACCTTTAGACCCTCTCGCCACGGCCCAGGTGGGCGTGGCCTTTGACGGCTCCCCCGCCTCTGCGTCATTGTGTCATCGCTTCTCGGCCTTTTGGCTAAGATCAAGTGGTTGTCTTTTTGATCTTTGGAGAAGGAATGATGGCAGGTGCAGCTGCGCCTTCAGTCCCAAGGGCGGGACTGAGAAATACGTTGCGTTTCCAAATGAAAGAGACTGTGATGGAGATGATGGAAAGAGAAGTGTTTGCACGGGTTATACTTTTGGACAATATGAAGTTGAAAGTGGAGGACGTGTACTGCTTGCAGACCAACAGAATGGAAAAATGCTTTGATGTAACGCTGAGTACTGTGGAAATGTACAAAGATGTGATGGATAAAGTTGGAAAGATTGGCAAAGAAGGTATCATGGGGAAATTCAATGTGGTAAGCCTTGACAGACCCAATTTCAGAGTCATCACTTTGCACATGTTCAATCCATACGTTACTGATGAAGCATTGATGACGTTCCTTGCTAATTATGCTGAAGTCCTCACACCTGCAAGATATTTAAAAGATGGTGTTGGTTTATGGACTGGGAAAAGACAATTCCAAGTTCTTCTAAGAACTGACGAGAGTGGTTTTGAGGGGTTGATGCACCCTCCTGCATATTTCAACATTGGGGCTGATAAAGGTTTTCTGTTCTACTCTCGGCAGCCCCCTTTTTGTAGGAGGTGTAGACGGTACGGGCACGTTGATGGCAGGTGTGGTGAAGAAAGATGTCGGCGGTGTTCCAAGCTAGGTCACACGGCAAAAGATTGCAGCGTTCCTAAGACTTGCCACAGCTGCGGCTCATTAGACCACTTGATGAAGGATTGTAAGGTGGGTCGGAGGCAGCATGGCAGAGGATGGGGTGTGGGAGAAACAGAGAGACAGATGGAGGAGGTTGGCCAACAAGATGTCATGGTGCAACATGTAAAGGAGAAGATGGCGGTTGTGGAGGGAAAGGAGGGGGCCAAAGCGGCGGTGGAAGGTAATGCGACTGAGGAAGTGGAAGATGTGATGGTTGCTTTCTTGGAGGCATTGAACGGGGAACATTTCAGAGTCGCAGAGCAGCGCCCAAATGACGTGGAAAGCGTGATGGAGGTGGAGGGACAAGGCCTCCTAGAGGGATCGAGAGGAGAAGAAAGTCAGCTGGTTAGGAAGGCAGAAAAGATAAAGGAGAGACCAGGCAAGAGGGCGAGAGCTGAAAAGATGCTAAAGTTAAGCTTTTCGGAGGAATCCTCGTCCACAGACAGTCAAGAGGGGCTTGAGATGGACAATGCTAGGCCCTTATTTCTGCTGACAAAGTTAGCAGCGAAGATGAGGATCAGATGGATGATTCAGTGGGCCTTAGCGAGGTTCCTATTCGCTGGTCGGATTTGGTTGTCAGTGACACTGGGTCCACAAGTTTGGAGGGACAAGAGACAAAGGGTACTCCACTGGCAGAATAAATGTTCTGCAGTGATGAATTGACTGTGGGGTCCATAAATGTTAGAGGTATTAGGGACTCGGTGAAGCGTAAAGCTGTTTTTTCTTTTTTAGGAAATTATAGGTGTAATGTGTTTTTTTTACAAGAAGTTCATTTAAAGAGTCTAGAGGATTCTAGGAAATTTACAAAAGAGTGGGGGAGAGGTGGAGCAGTATGGAGTGTGGGGGGGGGGGGGGTTATTCTTCAGGGGTCGGGATTTTGTTTTGGGATAAAGAGATTGAAGTCATAAATCATTTCATTGTTTCTCCGGGGAGGGTGATTTGGGCTGATGTAAAGTGGAGGGGGGGAGAATATAGATTGCTTTCAGTTTACGCTCCTCAAACTGTTGATGAGAGAAAGGAAATGTTTGAAATGTTGTTAACAGTTTGTGCCACCAATAAGCAAATTATAATGGGAGGGGATTTTAATTTGCAATTGAAAGATATAGAGGACAGCAGTCTGACGGTGTTGGAAGGGGTTCTGCAAGGGCATGGGTTGGTAGATGGGGGCCAAGGGGTTAATCCAAAGGTTTGTGTAACAACGTGGAGGAACTCTAGAGGGGTGGAGAAAAGGTTAGATTATGTTTTTTTTTCTAAGACTTTTGTTTTGGAAAGGGGTGGAGTAAGGCCTGTGTTTTTTTCTGATCATGAAATGGTTTGGTTTGTAGTTAAAGGGAATAATTTAATGTTTGGTAAGGGGTACTGGAGGATGAATATTGAGGTATTGAAGGAGAAACAATTTTGTGATGAGTATGTATTCTTTTTTAGGGGGTTGGAGGGGTTAAAGGTCCTGTATAGCGATGTCGGGGGATGGTGGGAAATGGTTAAGAGTCGCTCAAAGGAATGGATTGTTAAATACTGTAAAAGAAGGATGAGGAAGATTTGGAGACAGGCAGGAACTTTGCAAAGAGATTTAGAGTTGAAGTTTGAAGAGTACAATGTTGGGGGTACTTTTGACTGGGACATGGTTCATTCCCTGAAGAGACAGATAAGGTTGATTTATGAAGACCAAGCTAAAAGGTTTTTGTTTAAAAGAAGACAGGAGACTCGAGAGAACGGGGAAAGTTGTAATGCAGCCCTTTTTAGATCTGTGAGGGATCGTAAAGAGAAGCAAGCAATTGTTGAGTTAAAAGATAAGGAGGGAGTGATTTTGACGAAAATAGAGAAAATAAGTGGATATGTAGAAGAGCATTTCAAACAGTTTTTTAGTGAGAGAAATATAGTTGTGGAGAAAAGTGAAATGTTTGTTAAATTTCTGGCAAATACAGTTCCGGAGGATGTAAAGGAAGAGTTGAGCTCCCCTATAACAATCGAAGAGGTCGAGGGAGTATTGAAGCGGATGGGTAAAGGTAAAGTACCAGGGGTTGATGGCTTACCGGTTGAATTTTATGTCAGATTTTTCAATATATTAGGCCCTTATTTGGTGGAGATGGTTAGAGAGGTGTTGGAGAACAAAAAAATAAAAGGCTCAATGTGAATCGGAGTTATGACCCTTCTTTATAAAAAAGGTGAAAGGGCAGATATTGCTAATTATAGGCCGCTTACAATGCTAACTGTGGACTACAAGATCATAGCAAAACTTTTGGCAGACAGACTGAAGAAAGCCCTACCTCATGTAGTGCATGTCGATCAAACATGTGGGGTAGTGGGTCGCAGTACTAAATGGAACTTGCAGCTTATTAGGGATGCCATTGCGTGGGCTGAAGATAGGGACCTTCCATTGATGGTGGTTAGTCTAGATCTAGCTAAAGCATTTGATAGGGTGAATAGATGGTTTATGTTCAAGGTTATGGAGAGGATGGGATTTGGGGAAGTCTTCATAGGATGGATTAGAACGCTGTATAAAGAAGCTAGTTGTTTGGTCCAGGTGAATGGGAGGTTAGGCCAGGGTTTTGAGATAAGGGAGGGAGTGAGGCAGGGGTGTCCTCTCTCACCATTACTCTTTATTCTTTATATGGAGCCGGTGGCAGAGGCAATCAGAATAGATGGTAGGATAAAGGGCTTGACGATACCTGGCAGCAAGGGTACTGTAGTTAAGTTATCACAGTATGCGGATGACACTACGTTGCTGTTGGAGTCAGATAAGTGTCTTGAAAGAGCCTTGTACTTATTTGGGGAGTTTTCTTTAGCGTCTGGGGCTTGCTTAAACATTTCAAAGTCATCTGTCAAGTTCTTTGGAAGGTTTAAACAGAGACTAGATGGAATTGGTGGTCTGCAGGTGTGTGAGGGCCCTGTTAAAATTTTGGGCATACATTTTCAGAATGAAGGGTCAGCAACTCTGAACTGGATTGGCCGTATTGCATCAGTACAGATGAGGCTGGCTAGATGGAAGGGGCGGAGGTTAACATTGATGGGGAAGGTTTTGATATTGAAGATGGATGTGTTGCCCGTGTTTCAGTATTTAGCTTACATTTATCCTTTACCAGCATGTATGAGGAAGGTGGTAATGAGGTTACTATTTAATTTTGTTTGGGGTGGTAGGTATGAATACGTGAAGAGGTCTGAAATGTTCAACCCTGTTAGCAAAGGAGGACGGGATGTGCCTCATATACCTTTAAAACTTGACTGCTTGTTTGTGTCTTCCATTCTAGCACAGTTAGCTGAGCCATTGAAGCATCCATCATGGTTTTTTCTTAGGTTGTTTTTTTCCTATCAGGCGAGGCATGTAATGAGGTGGTCCAACGATGGTCCAAGAGCAGAGGTGCAGCCTTGGCACTACAAGCATGCCGCTAGGTGGATGAGTAAATATCCTGAGAGTAAGGAGGTGGAAGTTTGTTTGGAGCAGAGGAAGTTGTATGGGATGGTAAGAGAAAGGGTGTCCAGTGTAGTTCAGGTTGGGGTTCCGCAGTTGGTGTGGACGAATATTCAGCCAAAAAACCTTGAGAATAGTTTAAAAGATCTTAATTGGTTATGTTTTTTGAGGCGTCTACCAGTGAAAGAGATTATGTACAGGCATGGGTTAGCTAAGGATGGAAGTTGTCCTAGAGAGGGGTGTTCTGGAGAAGAGACTATCAGGCACGCATTTTGGGAGTGTGCCTTTGCTCAGAGAGTGTGGACAAAGGGAGAGAGGTTATTAAGAATGATTTCAGGTAGCTTTAAGGTTTCTAGTGAGAATATAATGGAGGGCATTAGGTGCAAGAGGGGTGAAGGGAAAGATATCTTTTTGCTTTGGTTAATAATGAGTTTGATAAAGAAAGGACTGTGGGAAGAAAGGAAATGTATAAGTAGGGGGAAGGGGAAAAATTCGGCAGAGGGAGTAATACGGGGTGTGGAGGCTGAATTAAGGGGAAGGATTAGGTGGGATTGTCAAAGGTGGGGCAAACATGCTGCTAGAGAAAGGTGGAAAAATTTGTTTGAATTGTAATGTGATGGATATATGTAGAATGTATGAGAAATAATATAATAAAAAAAATAAAAAATAAAAATAAAAAAAAAAATCTGTTCTTATCAGTTTAATATCTGATACGTGCCCTACCCGGGCACCATATATTAAATTGATTTTTGGAACTGGGAGATGGAAGAGGGGCTTGCTCCGTCCACTCCACGCATCGACCCGGTATTGCAGTACTTCTGGGAACGGTGCACCCCCAAAAACTGTGTTCAATGAAAGAGATGTTTTAGTCTTGTGTGGCAGCAGGTGTTAATGGAAGTAACGTATATTGCTGTGTATGGGTGCTTTAAAGGTGTTGTAGGTGATCATATGCTATACAGGTAATGGTGGTGTGAGAGGGAAAAAAAAACAACAACTCTGTTCTTATCTCGTTTAACATCTGATTCGTCCACTATCCGGTGACCGCGTATGAAATTGATTTTTGGCTCATGGATCCGGAGCATGAAAACAACATCATCCACAACAACAACAGCAAAAGAGCCCGACTCTGCAGGTTTTTGATGTCTCTCTCTTATCTCTTGGAGTTTTTACGAATGAGCTGATGAGTTGAATCAGGTGTGTGTTTGATTGTCCGACCGTTGGTGAGGATTGCGGAGAGGGACACGGTGCCTCTGACGGGAGGCCTGGGAATTCATACTTACCTGGCAGGGGAGACACCATGATCAGGAAGGTGGTTCACCCAGGGCGAGGCTCGGCCATTGCACTCCGGTTGTGCTGACCCCTGCGAATTCCCCAAATGTGGGAATCTCGACTGCATAATTTATGGTAGTGGGGGACTGCGTTCGCGCTCTCCCCTGGACACACTGGTTAAAAGAGCAGATTGTTCAAGTTCCTCTTCTTCTGGTAGTTAACGACCTAGGAAGTCCAGAGAATTGAACTGCAGTGGTTGATCGAGAGATGTAAAACTCTCAACCTAGGACCAGTCTGCAAAAGTAGGGCTGTTTTTTAGTTTATTTTTTTCATCATTCTTCAAATAATCTCCATTATTCAACCAGCGCTTTTATTGGCAGTAGTGGTCCTAGAAGCAAAGTTGTTCCGAATGAGGAGTTCTATCATGTGGTATGAATACCTTGTGCATGTGTGAAAAATCACCTGACATACAGTCGCCTATGGCCGTATTCATGTTGTTGTTTTTACTGTTTACAGCGCCACCAAGTGGCCAGTCGCCACATCCCTTTTCACCTGAGCACAGGCTGAGCCCGTGCACAGGTGTACCGACTTGGGTGTAATTGTCTCATTCCGTTGGAGAGTTATGGCCATTTAAGTAAAGCCCGCCTCGCCCACTCCCAACGTTTTGGCGTCCCGTCGCCAACGTGAATCGAAATTCCGACTTTTTTCCCCATCGCTGTCGGCAATCAGACTCCAGGGAATCTTTCTGCACCGGTTTGGGTCAGATCGGGCGAAAGACCTAGGACTAGTGTGCAAAAGTAGCTTTTTCACAAAATCCCAAATACCCGAAAATCTCGCCAGCGCAACCATCGAATCCGAGGCCTGCGTCTTGTTCGGCCCGAGCCAAGGATTCCGGTGATGTAAGACACTTGGGTCTGCGACGGACGGTTCAGGAGTTACGAGGCATTTCGTACTTCTGATCGCTGCAGCGCCACCTTGGGGCCGAGCCTTGGTGATGTTGTAGACCGGGCGGGTACTACCATCCCTCAAGAGTTTCAAGTCTCTACGACGTACGCTTTGGTCTGCCCGCTCACTTTTAGGGCAGAATGTTTGTTGGTCCAAAATCCCAGGTTGCACTCCAAAGTGTCGTGTTGTGCGCTCTGCTGTGATCCATTTTCGGTGTCAACAGTCAAGCTGAGCTTGTATTGCTGTGAGCTGAGCTTGTTTGCTGGCGACCTTTAGACCCTCTCGCCACGGCCCAGGTGGGCGTGGCCTTTGACGGCTCCCCCGCCTCTGCGTCATTGTGTCATCGCTTCTCGGCCTTTTGGCTAAGATCTAGTATCTGGTCCGAGGGTAGAGGCAGCGATCGCCTCTTGGAGGTTTTTCCGGCTTGGGTCGTTCAGTGGCTTGAGCCTCAAACTTCTGAGAGGTATATTGGCAGTGCCTTTTTTTTTTTTTTTTTTTTATCCGGACGACTTGGTTTTCCAAGGAATCTTTTGTTCTTAAGGTAAGTTATTTATTTATTTATTTATTTATTTATTACGGTTTTAAGGTTGTGTTTTAAATAGCTGTTGGTGTCTCCACCATGTCGGCTGCTCGTGCCGGCATGCGGAGGCACCACAGCGTGCGTTTTTTATTTAAAGAGGTGGATGGTAAGCTCCTGGGGTTGTCACGTCTTGACTTCTCCAGGAAGCTGATCCAGAAAGCCCTAAATTTTAGACCCGAGGACTTGAACTGCCTAGTAACTCTCCCCCTGAACAAAGGTTTTGATTTAAGTTTCAAAAGTGCTTCCCTGTTAATTGAATTCTGGCAAAGGTTTGATGCATGCAAAGCCCAATTCGCTATGTTTAATGTGGAGAAACTTTCTGACAATTCATTAAAAACTGTGATTGTTAGGATGTTTAATGAAACAGTGAATGGGGAGGACATTTGTGTCTGGCTGGGCAGATTTTGCACTGTTCGGGGTCAACCAACCAAAGTGTTAGATGAAGATGGTATCTGGAATTGCTCCTGGCGAATTCCCATTAAACAATGGGAGGACGCCGGGGGCTACCAGGGCCTGAAGCATCTGCCTTCAATGATTGTGTTGGGAGAGAACAGGGGCTACATTCACTACCAAGGAATGCCCAAACTGTGCAGGAAGTGTGGGAGGATGGGGCATTTAGCTGATGCATGCAAGGAATTAACATGTGGGAAGTGTAGAGGAATTGGTCACATCTTTGAAGAATGTACCATTGGCAGAAGGTGTAATCTTTGTGGTGAAACTGACCATCTCTACAGAGATTGCCCTAAAAGTTTTGCCAACAAATTGAAAGGGAACAAAATGGCCGCCCCACATGTGGAACAAACAAAAGAACAAAGAGAGAAGGAGGTGGTCCCTGAGATTTTGGCGGGAATTTCAAATTCCCAGCCAGCCTCAGGGATTTGTCAGGAAAAAGGAAGTGGGGCGGCCACAGGGGCGGAGTCACAGCTTGAAACCGAACAGGGGGAGGAAACCACTCCCGGACAAGATAAAGGAAAGGAAACAGAAGACGGAGAGGATGAAACGGTTTCCTCCCTCAACACCGTCTCGGAGGTGAGTATGCCCTCCAGTGGGAGTGAAACTGACCTTTCACTCCCAAATGCTCAAGTGCAGAAGAGAACTGCGGGATCTCCGTTGTGTGTAGTAGTGGAGAAAAGAATGAGGGCTACACAAGGGCTGGATAGTTTCTCCCCGGAGGATCCAGACCGCATGTGGCCCTCAGAATCCCCTAATGAAGTTTCCTTTCTGCATTTTAAGCTAAGAACATCAACACCGAAAGAGTCGCAAGAGTTCAGCTCTGTGGCTTCGGAAGTGTCAACCTCTTGCCCTCCTGAACCCAGCCCCCATGGGAGAAGGGAGAGGCATGAGGAACAAGAAATAACATAATTTTAAAGATGCCTCTGTATGTCTTTTATTAGTCTTCTATTAAAAGTTCATATCATTTTAACTATACTGCTCATGGCCCTCACAATCTCTACAATAAATGTGAGAAGTGTGAGAAGTGATATACGAGCACAGAGCGTTTTATCCTTTTTAAAATCCTGTAAGTCAGATGTGTTTTTATTGCAAGAATGTGCTTTGCCCTTTTTATCCAATTACAGAAAGTGGGAGGAGCTTTGGACCCCTGGACATTCTATCTGGAGTGGGTCCAATTTTAACAAAAATGACGGTGTTGCTATTTTAATCAACAATCCAAACATCTTGGTGAAGGGCAGCACGGTGGTAAGGGATGGGCGAGCAATTTTAGCAAACTTGACTTTTTTAGATAAGGATTTTAATGTTCTTAATGTGTATGGTTTTAATGATAAGAATGAAAGATATGAGCTTTTAGAAGACCTGCAGCCCCACATGTTAGGGAGGGCCCCTTTGGTGGTGGCAGGGGATTTTAACTGTGTCTTAACTCCGAAAGATAGGAAGAGGGTAGAAGGTTTTAAATTTGACAAAACATCGGTTTTATTGCAAAATTTAGTCAGAGATTTTAATTTAGTCGACTGCTTTAAAAAAATGCATCAGAGAGAGGAGGGCTTCACCTGGTTCAGTGGTGATGGCACCAGAGCCTCTCGCATTGACTACATTTTTACACGGGACTGCTTGCCAACCGATGCTACATTATCCCCCCTCTTTTTTTCTGATCACATGATGCTATCCTGCACCCTTTCACTGGCCTCTGGTGTGACAGTAGGAGGAGGGCTGTGGAAGTTGAACTGCTCCCTGTTGGAGGATGAGGAAGTATTTAGTGAGTACAGGGAGCAGTTCAGCCGATGGCAGACCCTCCAAGACTTTTATGATTCACGTGCACAGTGGTGGGAAATGGTAAAGGAACGGACGAGACAGTTTTTTAAGAAAATAGGAAAGGAGAAAAAGAAAAAAGAAAAGAGACGCATGATGGGGTTGCAAAAACGACTACAGAGGTATTTTAATCTTTTAAAAATTGGGTTTGATTTTAGTGAAGAAATTAAAGAAGTAAAACAAGAAATGTCAGTTTTAGCCCAAATTCAAAGTAAAGGTGTCATTTTAAGGAGTAGAGAACAAGATATTGAAGAAGGGGAAAAGTGTACAAGATATTTTTTTAAAAAAATTATAACACGGGGAGGGGCTTTGACAACTTTGAAATCGGATGGGAGGGTGGTAAATGAAACAGAAGAGATTTTAAGAGGGGTGGAAAACTTTTATAGTGATTTATATGGCCTAAAACAAGTACACGACGATACCTTAATGGAAGTTTTAAATTTTTTAGACAAAAAGCTCCAGAGTCAATGTGCACTTTTAAGACAGGATTTTACGATTTTAGAAATACAAAAAGCTCTGAAAGGTTTTAAGCGTGGGAAGTCCCCAGGACTAGACGGACTACCACTTGAATTTTACTTGACCTTTGGGGACATTTTAGCACATGACTTACTGACTGTTTTTAAAGAATTTGACAATGTGAACAGACTTCCAGACAGCTTCAGAATAGGGATAGTGACGCTATTACATAAGAAAGGCGACAAGACTGACTTAAAGAATTGGCGACCCATCACTCTTTTAAACGTTGACTGCAAACTTTTTAGCAAAATTTTAGCCACGCGTATGTCGACAGTTTTAGCAGACGTAATCCACTTGGATCAAGCATGCGCCGTGCCCGGAAGGAAGATCACGGACAGCCTGGTACTGATCAGAGACGCCATCTGTTTTGCGAGAGACAGAAACATTCAGCTAGTAGTCCTAAATTTAGACTTTGAAAAGGCATTCGACCGTATCTCGCACCAGTTCCTGTTTAAGGTACTGGAAAAAATGGGGTTTCCTGGGAGGTTTATAGCCTGGGTGGGACTGCTGTACAACGAGCTGTCTAGCAGAATTTTGGTTAACGGGCATTTATCCAAAGCTGTAAAACTCCACAGCGGCGTCCGTCAGGGGTGTCCTTTATCTCCCCTTCTGTATGTGGCTTGTATTGAGCCACTGGCACAAATCTTGAGAAGGGATAAATGGATTAAAGGACTAGACATCCCAGGGACTGGTGGACTGACGGCGACCTGTGTTTTATATATGGATGACGTGACCCTTTTAGCGACTGACCTTTTATCAGTACGAAGAGCAATGGACTTGACTGACTGGTACGGTCGGGCCTCGGGCGCCAAGCTCAATAGGAGTAAGTCCGAGGCCCAGCTCTTCGGGCCGTGGGGGAACGTGGACACAGTTGGACTAGATTTGGATTTTAAAGACAATGATTTGAAAATTTTAGGTGTAAAATTTGACAGAGAGGGTGGAGGACAAGGAAACTGGACTGACATGTTAGGGAAAGTCAGACAAAGACTGGGCTTTTGGGGACTGAGACAATTGACGTTTGAAGGCAAGATTTTAATTTTTAAAGCTGTGATTTTACCACTGATTTTACTTGTCTCTTCTGTTTTTAGTCCCCCAAGACGATTCCTGGCAAACCTGGAGAGGGCGGTATTTTATTTCCTGTGGGGGTCCAAGTGGGAACGACTAAAGAGGGAGGTCGTCAAAAAGAAAAAAGAGAATGGCGGGAAAGGCCTCCCAGACCCCCACCTGTTTTTAGGCAGCCGCTTTGCCGCCCTCCACATCCAGTACGCACTGACCCCATCCAGAGAACACAAGACAGCAGCCATGACCCGATTCTGGATGGGGTCATACCTAAGAACTTTGAAAATTTTACCCATTGATCTTAAAAGTCCTGTGTCTTTTAATTTGTCAAAAGAGCATAGTTTTATTAAGAAATTTTTAAAGAAATATCTTTTAGAGACAAATGATGCCACCATTTTAACTAACCATAAGTCTCTTATCTCTCTTGTGCAGGATCGAGAATCGGTGAGCCCGGTTCCAGGCCTCACACTAGGTGAGGCCAAAGATGTTTGGAGGAACGCAGCCCACCCAGCTCTCCAGAACAGGCTTAAAGACTTGTCGTGGATGGTGGCTCATGAGATCCTCCCGGTCAGGGCGGTTATGCACTCCAGAGGCATGGCCAAAAACTCCACCTGCCCACGGTCCGGATGTGGTTCCCCGGAGACCGTTCGACATCTGCTCTGGGAGTGCGGCGCTGCGCGGGACCTGTGGGCCAAGACCGGCCCCCTGTTTTTCCCGTGCCTGCCAGCGGGTGGGGCCCAGGTGGACTACAAGCTCGCCATCCTGGGGGTGGGTCAGGGCTTGAAGGAGCTGACACAACCAAAATTTTCCTCGCTCTGGCTCACCCTAAACGTGATCAAGGATGCCATCTGGGTCACCAGAAATCTGCTGGTGGGGAAACGCGTGACGGTCCCCCTCCGCGCGTGCGAGCAGAAAATAAGATCAACGCTGCAGGGTGGGCCGCACGTCGTTATTCGGATGGGGGGGCCGGGGTCACACGTAGAAGGTCCCGGCCGCCACCGACCCTGGCCGCCCGTAGATGCACCCTCACCACACCGGCTACGGGAACAGCGGGCCAGCGGGCCGGAGGAGAGGGGATCTCCGCTGGGCACCAGAAGCGGGGAGTCTGGGGCCTGTTCTGGAGACCTGGAGTGAATGGACAATCTTGATAGGGACTCACCCTCGATCCTTTACAAGAGATGTTTTATTTGGCAAGTTTTATTGTTTTATTGTTTTTATGTTTTATTCCTATTTATTTTAATCCATTTACGTTTCCTTTAATACAACTCAAATATTAACATACATGGACTTTTACACAACACACAATCAATAATTGATTTTTAACTATAAAGTGTGTCTTTTTTATTTGTTTTTGTTGTTTTAAGATGTGTAAATAAATACTTGATTTATAAAAAAATGTAAATGGAAAACATGGAATGAAAACCTGTGACAATAAAACTTTTTCGAAAGAAAAAATCTGTTCTTATCAGTTTAATATCTGATACGTGCCCTACCCGGGCACCATATATTAAATTGATTTTTGGAACTGGGAGATGGAAGAGGGGCTTGCTCCGTCCACTCCACGCATCGACCCGGTATTGCAGTACTTCTGGGAACGGTGCACCCCCAAAAACTGTGTTCAATGAAAGAGATGTTTTAGTCTTGTGTGGCAGCAGGTGTTAATGGAAGTAACGTATATTGCTGTGTATGGGTGCTTTAAAGGTGTTGTAGGTGATCATATGCTATACAGGTAATGGTGGTGTGAGAGGGAAAAAAAAACAACAACTCTGTTCTTATCTCGTTTAACATCTGATTCGTCCACTATCCGGTGACCGCGTATGAAATTGATTTTTGGCTCATGGATCCGGAGCATGAAAACAACATCATCCACAACAACAACAGCAAAAGAGCCCGACTCTGCAGGTTTTTGATGTCTCTCTCTTATCTCTTGGAGTTTTTACGAATGAGCTGATGAGTTGAATCAGGTGTGTGTTTGATTGTCCGACCGTTGGTGAGGATTGCGGAGAGGGACACGGTGCCTCTGACGGGAGGCCTGGGAATTCATACTTACCTGGCAGGGGAGACACCATGATCAGGAAGGTGGTTCACCCAGGGCGAGGCTCGGCCATTGCACTCCGGTTGTGCTGACCCCTGCGAATTCCCCAAATGTGGGAATCTCGACTGCATAATTTATGGTAGTGGGGGACTGCGTTCGCGCTCTCCCCTGGACACACTGGTTAAAAGAGCAGATTGTTCGAGTTCCTCTTCTTCTGGTAGTTAACGACCTAGGAAGTCCAGGGAATTGAACTGCAGTGGTTGATCGAGAGATGTAAAACTCTCAACCTAGGACCAGTCTGCAAAAGTAGGGCTGTTTTTTAGTTTTTTTTTTCATCATTCTTCAAATAATCTCCATTATTCAACCAGCGCTTTTATTGGCAGCAGTGGTCCTAGAAGCAAAGTTGTTCCGAATGAGGAGTTCTATCATGTGGTATGAATACCTTGTGCATGTGTGAAAAATCACCTGACATACAGTCGCCTATGGCCGTATTCATGTTGTTGTTTTTACTGTTTACAGCGCCACCAAGTGGCCAGTCGCCACATCCCTTTTCACCTGAGCACAGGCTGAGCCCGTGCACAGGTGTACCGACTTGGGTGTAATTGTCTCATTCCGTTGGAGAGTTATGGCCATTTAAGTAAAGCCCGCCTCGCCCACTCCCAACGTTTTGGCGTCCCGTCGCCAACGTGAATCGAAATTCCGACTTTTTTCCCCATCGCTGTCGGCAATCAGACTCCAGGGAATCTTTCTGCACCGGTTTGGGTCAGATCGGGCGAAAGACCTAGGACTAGTGTGCAAAAGTAGCTTTTTCACAAAATCCCAAATACCCGAAAATCTCGCCAGCGCAACCATCAAATCCGAGGCCTGCGTCTTGTTCGGCCCGAGCCAAGGATTCCGGTGATGTAAGACACTTGGGTCTGCGACGGACGGTTCAGGAGTTACGAGGCATTTCGTACTTCTGATCGCTGCAGCGCCACCTTGGGGCCGATTGGGCCGAGCCTTGGTGATGTTGTAGACCGGGCGGGTACTACCATCCCTCAAGAGTTTCAAGTCTCTACGACGTACGCTTTGGTCTGCCCGCTCACTTTTAGGGCAGAATGTTTGTTGGTCCAAAATCCCAGGTTGCACTCCAAAGTGTCGTGTTGTGCGCTCTGCTGTGATCCATTTTCGGTGTCAACAGTCAAGCTGAGCTTGTATTGCTGTGAGCTGAGCTTGTTTGTTGGCGACCTTTAGACCCTCTCGCCACGGCCCAGGTGGGCGTGGCCTTTGACGGCTCCCCCGCCTCTGCGTCATTGTGTCATCGCTTCTCGGCCTTTTGGCTAAGATCAAGTGTAGTATCTGTTCTTATCAGTTTAATATCTGATACGTGCCCTACCCGGGCACCATATATTAAATTGATTTTTGGAACTGGGAGATGGAAGAGGGGCTTGCTCCGTCCACTCCACGCATCGACCCGGTATTGCAGTACTTCTGGGAACGGTGCACCCCCAAAAACTGTGTTCAATGAAAGAGATGTTTTAGTCTTGTGTGGCAGCAGGTGTTAATGGAAGTAACGTATATTGCTGTGTATGGGTGCTTTAAAGGTGTTGTAGGTGATCATATGCTATACAGGTAATGGTGGTGTGAGAGGGAAAAAAAAACAACAACTCTGTTCTTATCTCGTTTAACATCTGATTCGTCCACTATCCGGTGACCGCGTATGAAATTGATTTTTGGCTCATGGATCCGGAGCATGAAAACAACATCATCCACAACAACAACAGCAAAAGAGCCCGACTCTGCAGGTTTTTGATGTCTCTCTCTTATCTCTTGGAGTTTTTACGAATGAGCTGATGAGTTGAATCAGGTGTGTGTTTGATTGTCCGACCGTTGGTGAGGATTGCGGAGAGGGACACGGTGCCTCTGACGGGAGGCCTGGGAATTCATACTTACCTGGCAGGGGAGACACCATGATCAGGAAGGTGGTTCACCCAGGGCGAGGCTCGGCCATTGCACTCCGGTTGTGCTGACCCCTGCGAATTCCCCAAATGTGGGAATCTCGACTGCATAATTTATGGTAGTGGGGGACTGCGTTCGCGCTCTCCCCTGGACACACTGGTTAAAAGAGCAGATTGTTCGAGTTCCTCTTCTTCTGGTAGTTAACGACCTAGGAAGTCCAGGGAATTGAACTGCAGTGGTTGATCGAGAGATGTAAAACTCTCAACCTAGGACCAGTCTGCAAAAGTAGGGCTGTTTTTTAGGGTTTTTTTTTCATCATTCTTCAAATAATCTCCATTATTCAACCAGCGCTTTTATTGGCAGCAGTGGTCCTAGAAGCAAAGTTGTTCCGAATGAGGAGTTCTATCATGTGGTATGAATACCTTGTGCATGTGTGAAAAATCACCTGACATACAGTCGCCTATGGCCGTATTCATGTTGTTGTTTTTACTGTTTACAGCGCCACCAAGTGGCCAGTCGCCACATCCCTTTTCACCTGAGCACAGGCTGAGCCCGTGCACAGGTGTACCGACTTGGGTGTAATTGTCTCATTCCGTTGGAGAGTTATGGCCATTTAAGTAAAGCCCGCCTCGCCCACTCCCAACGTTTTGGCGTCCCGTCGCCAACGTGAATCGAAATTCCGACTTTTTTCCCCATCGCTGTCGGCAATCAGACTCCAGGGAATCTTTCTGCACCGGTTTGGGTCAGATCGGGCGAAAGACCTAGGACTAGTGTGCAAAAGTAGCTTTTTCACAAAATCCCAAATACCCGAAAATCTCGCCAGCGCAACCATCGAATCCGAGGCCTGCGTCTTGTTCGGCCCGAGCCAAGGATTCCGGTGATGTAAGACACTTGGGTCTGCGACGGACGGTTCAGGAGTTACGAGGCATTTCGTACTTCTGATCGCTGCAGCGCCACCTTGGGGCCGAGCCTTGGTGATGTTGTAGACCGGGCGGGTACTACCATCCCTCAAGAGTTTCAAGTCTCTACGACGTACGCTTTGGTCTGCCCGCTCACTTTTAGGGCAGAATGTTTGTTGGTCCAAAATCCCAGGTTGCACTCCAAAGTGTCGTGTTGTGCGCTCTGCTGTGATCCATTTTCGGTGTCAACAGTCAAGCTGAGCTTGTATTGCTGTGAGCTGAGCTTGTTTGTTGGCGACCTTTAGACCCTCTCGCCACGGCCCAGGTGGGCGTGGCCTTTGACGGCTCCCCCGCCTCTGCGTCATTGTGTCATCGCTTCTCGGCCTTTTGGCTAAGATCAAGTGTCTGGTCCTAGGGTAGAGACAGCGATCGCCTCTTGGAGGTTTTTCCGGCTTGGGTCCTTCAGTGACTTGAGCCCCAAACTTTTGAGAGGTACATTGATCCAGCTGCTTTTATTCCGGTTCTGTTTTAAGGTAAGACCTTTTTATCTATTTATTTATTTATTTATTGTTTTTTAAAGTTTTAGGCTGTTGGTGTCTCCACCATGTCGGCTGCCCGTGCCGGCATGAGGAGGCACCACAGCGTGCGTTTTTTATTCAAAGAAGTTGAGGGGAAGCTCCTGGGGATGTCACGTCTTGACTTCTCCAGGAAGCTGATCCAAAAAACTCTAAATTTTAAACCTGATGATCTGAATTGCATCGTGACTCTGCCCCTGAACAAAGGATTTGATGTTAGTTTTAGAGCGGTTTCCCACCTGAATGATTTCTGGCACAGATTTGAAGTAGCTAAATCCCAGCTGTCCATGTTTACTGTTGAAAAGCTCTCTGACAACACACTTAAAACTGTGATTGTTAGAATGTTTAATGAGACAGTGACTGGGGAGGACATTTGTGTCTGGCTGGGCAGATTTTGCACAGTTCGAAGCCAGCCAGTCAAGGTTTTAGATGAGGATGGTATTTGGACATGCTCCTGGCGAATTCCCATTAAACAATGGGAAGACGCTGGGGGCTACCAGGGCCTGAAGCATCTGCCTTCTATGATTGTGTTGGGTGAGAACAGAGGCTACATTCACTACCAGGGTATGCCCAAATTATGTAGAAAATGTGGAAAGTTTGGGCACTTAGCTGAAGCATGCCAGGAAATGATATGTGGGAAATGCAGAGAAATTGGTCATACTTTTGAAGAGTGTACCAATGGCAGGCGGTGCAACCTCTGTGGGGAGTCATCCCATCTCTACAGAGATTGCCCTAAAAGTTTTGCCAACAAACTGAAAGGCAACAAAATGGCCGCCCCACATGTGGAACAAACAAAAGAGCAAAGGAAGGAGGAGGCGGTCCCTGAGGTTTTGGCGGGAAATTCTATTTCCCAGCCAGCCTCAGGGAGTGGGCAGGAGGAAGGAAGTGGGGCGGCCACAGGGGCGGAGTCAAGTTTTAACAGCGAACAGAGTGAGGAAGCCGTTCCCCAACAAGAGAGAAGTGAAAACAAAATGGAGGAGGAGGAGGAGGATGCAACGGCTTCCTCACTCTACACCGTATCGGAGGTTAGTGTGGTGGATAGTGGGGGTGAATCCGAGGGTTCACTCCCCAATGCTCAGGTGCAAAAAAGGTCTGCGAGATCTCCTCTGCTTCAAACAGAGGAGAAAAGGCTGCGGGCATCGCATCGGCTAGATAGTTCCTCTTCGTTAGATCTAGACCGTATGTGGCCCGCAGAATCTCCCAATGAAGTCTCCTTTTTGCACGTTAAGCTTAGAACATCGTCACCGAAGGAGCCACAAGAGGTTCTCTCTGTGGACTCTGAGGCGGCGAGCATTTGCCCTCCTGATCCCAGTTTTTCTGGGGAAAAGGAGAAGCAAGTGCTACATGACATAACATGATTTTAATGTAACTTTCTGCAGTCTTTTGGTTTTATCCTTCTATTAATGCTTGTATTTTTAACCATACTGCTCATGGCCCTCACTATCTCTACAATCAATGTGAGAAGTGTGAGGTCTACTTTGCGAGCACAGAGTGTGTTATCCTTTTTAAAAACTTTTAAGTCAGATGTGCTTTTATTGCAAGAATGTGGTTTGCCCTTTTTAACAAATTACAGGAAGTGGGAGGAGATTTGGACCCCAGGATTTTCCATTTGGAGTGGGTCCAATTTTAACAAAAATGACGGTGTTGCTATTTTAATAAAAAATCCCAACCTTTTGGTGAAGGGCAGCACTGTGGTGAGGGACGGGCGGGCAATTTTAGCAAATCTGACTTTTTTAGGTAAGGATCTTAACATTTTAAATATGTATGGTTTTACTGAAAAAAATAACAGGTATGAGCTTTTAGAAGACTTGCAACCCCACATGCTAGGCAGGGCTCCCCTAGTGGTAGCAGGGGATTTTAATTGTGTATTATCAAAAAAGGACAGAAGGAGGGTAGGAGAGGATTTTAAGGTCGACAAGACATCGGTTTTATTACAAAATATAGTCAAAGATTTTAAGTTAGTTGACTGTTTTAAAACAATGCATCAAAGAGAGGAAGGCTTCACCTGGTTCAGTGGTGACGGTCCCAGAGCCTCTCGAATTGACTATATTTTTACCAGGGACCTCCCGCCGACCGATGCTACATTGACCCCCCTCTTTTTTTCCGACCACATGATGCTGTCTTGCACTCTTTCACTCCCCACGGGTGTGACTGCAGGGGGAGGGCTGTGGAAGCTGAACTGTTCCCTATTAGAGGACGAGGAAGTGGTTAGTGAGTATAGGGAGCAGTTCAGCCAATGGCAGACCCTCCAGGACTTTTACGACTCACGTGCACAGTGGTGGGAGATGGTGAAACAAAGGACAGGACGGTTTTTTAAACAAATTGGAAAAGAAAAAAAGAATAAAGAAAAAAGACGCATGATGGGGTTGCAAAAAAGACTGCAGAGATATTTTAACCTTTTAAACAATGGATTGGATTTTACAAATGAAATAAAAGAAGTAAAGAAAGAAATGTCAGATCTGTCTGAAACAAAGAGCAAAGGTGTCATTTTAAGATGTAGAGAAAGGGAGTTAGAGGAAGGAGAGAAGTGTACCAGGTATTTTTTTAAAAAGACAATAGCTCGGGGAGGGTCGATCAATATTTTAAAAACTTTTAGAGGGGGGGAAGTAAATACAACTGACCTGATTTTAGGGGAAATTGAAAGTTTTTACAGTAATTTATACGGCACTAAAGAGGTACACAATGGCATCTTAGAGGAAGTTTTAGGGTTTTTAGATGAAAAAGTTAAGAGTCCAGATGTGCTTTTATCCCAGGATTTTAATCTTTTAGAATTGGAAAAAGCTTTAAAGGGTTTTAAGAAGGGGAAGTCCCCGGGCATGGACGGACTCCCCTTTGAGTTTTATCTGACTTTCTGGGACATTTTAGCACATGACTTACTTACAGTTTTTAAAGAATTTGAGACTCTTGACAGACTTCCAGACAGCTTTAGAGTAGGGATAGTTACATTACTGTACAAAAAAGGAGACAAGACTGACTTGAGAAACTGGCGACCAATCACTCTTTTAAATTATGATTGTAAACTTTTTAGTAAGATTTTAGCTACACGCATGTCGACTGTTTTAGAGGACGTAATCCACCTGGATCAAGCTTGTGCTGTGCCCGGCAGGAAGATCACGGACAGCCTGGTACTGATCAGAGACGCCATCTGTTATGCGAGAGACAGAAACATTAGGCTTGTAGTCCTAAATTTAGACTTTGAAAAAGCTTTTGATCGGGTCTCGCACCAGTACCTCCTTCAGGTACTGCAAAAAATGGGCTTTCCAGAGAGGTTTATAGCTTGGGTGGGACTGCTGTATGAGGGCTTAAGCAGCAAATTTCTTGCAAATGGGCATCTTTCCAAAGCTGTAAATATCCACAGCGGTGTCCGTCAGGGGTGTCCTTTATCTCCCCTTCTGTATGTGGCTTGTATTGAGCCACTGGCACAGATCTTGAGAAGGGATAAATGGATTAAAGGACTAGATATCCCAGGAACTGGTGGACTGACGGCGACCTGCGTTTTATATATGGATGACGTGACCCTTTTAGCGACTGACTTTTTATCAGTACGAAGAGCAATGGACTTGACTGACTGGTACGGTCGGGCCTCGGGCGCCAAGCTTAACAGGAGTAAGTCCGAGGCCCTGCTCTTCGGGCCGTGGGGCGACGTGGACACAGGAGGACTAGATTTGGATTTTAAAGAAAAGGATTTGAAAATTTTAGGAGTAAAATTTGACAGGGAGGGTGGAGGACCAGGAAACTGGACTGACATGTTAGGGAAAGTCAGACAAAGACTGGGCTTTTGGGGACTAAGACAACTGACGTTAGAAGGCAAGATTTTAATTTTTAAAGCAGTGATTTTACCACTAATTTTACTTGTCTGTTCTGTTTTTAGTCCCCCAAGACGATTCCTGGCTAAGTTGGAGAGGGCGGTATTTTATTTCCTGTGGGGGTCCAAGTGGGAACGAATCAAGAGGGAGGTCGTTAAAAAGAAAAAAGAGAATGGCGGGAAAGGCCTCCCAGACCCCCACCTGTTTTTAGGCAGCCGCTTTGCCGCCCTCCATATCCAGTATGCACTGACCCCATCCAGAGAACACAAGACAGCAGCCATGACCCGATTCTGGATGGGGTCATACCTAAGAAGTTTGAAAATTTTACCCATTGATCTTAAAAGTCCAGTGTCTTTTAATTTGTCAAAAGAGCATAGTTTTATTAAGAAATTTTTAAAGAAATATCTTTTAGAAACAAATGATGCCACTGTTTTAACTAATCACAAGTCTCTCGTCTCTCTTGTGCAGGATCGAGAATCGGTGAGTCCAGTTCCAGGCCTCACACTAGGTGAGGCCAAAGACGTTTGGAGGAACGCAGCCCACCCAGCTCTCCAGAACAGGCTTAAGGACCTGTCGTGGATGGTGGCTCATGAGATCCTCCCGGTCAGGGCGGTCATGCACTCCAGAGGCATGGCCAAAAACTCCACCTGCCCACGGTCCGGATGTGGTTCCCCGGAGACCGTTCAACATCTGCTCTGGGAGTGCGGCGCTGCGCGGGACCTGTGGGCCAAGACAGGCCCCCTGTTTTTCCCGTGCCTGCCAGCGGGTGGGGCCCAGGTGGACTATAAGCTCGCCATCCTGGGGGTGGGTCAGGGATTGAAGGAGTTGACACCACCAACGTTTGCCTCGCTCTGGCTCACCCTCAACCACATCAAGGATGCCATCTGGGTCACCAGAAACCTGCTGGTGGGGAAACGCGTGACGGTCCCCCTCCACGCGTGCGAGCAGAGGATAACATCAACGCTGCAGGGTGGGCCGCACGTCGTTATTCGGATGGGGGGGCCGAGGTCACACGGAGAAGGTCCCGGCCGCCACCGTACCTGGCCGCCCGTAGATGCACCCTCACCACTCTGGCTACGGGAACAGCGGGCCAGCGGGCCGGAGGAGAGGGGATCTCCGCTGGGCACTGGAAGCGAGGAGTCTGGGGCCTGTTCTGGAGACCTGGAGTGAATGGACATTCTTGATAGGGACTCACCCTCGATCCTGTACAAGAGATGTTTTATTTGGCATATTTTATTGTTTTATTGTTTTATATTTGCATTCCTATTTTATTTTAATCCATTTTACCTTTACTTTAAAACAACACACAACATACATGGACTTTTACACAACACATCAACATAACTGATTTTTAACTGTAACTTATGTCCTTTTTGTTGTTTTAAGATATGTGCAAAAATGTGATTTTATAAGGAAAAAATGGATATTGAAAGAATGGAATGAAACAATGTGACAATAAACTTTTTTCGAAAGAAAGAAAAAATCTGTTCTTATCAGTATTTGGACATGCTCCTGGCGAATTCCCATTAAACAATGGGAAGACGCTGGGGGCTACCAGGGCCTGAAGCATCTGCCTTCTATGATTGTGGTGGGTGAGAACAGAGGCTACATTCACTACCAGGGTATGCCCAAATTATGTAGAAAATGTGGAAAGTTTGGGCACTTAGCTGAAGCATGCCAGGAAATGATATGTGGGAAATGCAGAGAAATTGGTCATACTTTTGAAGAGTGTACCAATGGCAGGCGGTGCAACCTCTGTGGGGAGTCATCCCATCTCTACAGAGATTGCCCTAAAAGTTTTGCCAACAAACTGAAAGGCAACAAAATGGCCGCCCCACATGTGGAACAAACAAAAGAGCAAAGGAAGGAGGAGGCGGTCCCTGAGGTTTTGGCGGGAAATTCTATTTCCCAGCCAGCCTCAGGGAGTGGGCAGGAGGAAGGAAGTGGGGCGGCCACAGGGGCGGAGTCAAGTTTTAACAGCGAACAGAGTGAGGAAGCCGTTCCCCAACAAGAGAGAAGTGAAAACAAAATGGAGGAGGAGGAGGAGGATGCAACGGCTTCCTCACTCTACACCGTATCGGAGGTTAGTGTGGTGGATAGTGGGGGTGAATCCGAGGGTTCACTCCCCAATGCTCAGGTGCAAAAAAGGTCTGCGAGATCTCCTCTGCTTCAAACAGAGGAGAAAAGGCTGCGGGCATCGCATCGGCTAGATAGTTCCTCTTCGTTAGATCTAGACCGTATGTGGCCCGCAGAATCTCCCAATGAAGTCTCCTTTTTGCACGTTAAGCTTAGAACATCGTCACCGAAGGAGCCACAAGAGGTTCTCTCTGTGGACTCTGAGGTGGCGAGCATTTGCCCTCCTGATCCCAGTTTTTCTGGGGAAAAGGAGAAGCAAGTGCTACATGACATAACATGATTTTAATGTAACTTTCTGCAGTCTTTTGGTTTTATCCTTCTATTAATGCTTGTATTTTTAACCATACTGCTCATGGCCCTCACTATCTCTACAATCAATGTGAGAAGTGTGAGGTGTACTTTGCGAGCACAGAGTGTGTTATCCTTTTTAAAAACTTTTAAGTCAGATGTGTTTTTATTGCAAGAATGTGGTTTGCCCTTTTTAACAAATTACAGGAAGTGGGAGGAGATTTGGACCCCAGGATTTTCCATTTGGAGTGGGTCCAATTTTAACAAAAATGACGGTGTTGCTATTTTAATAAAAAATCCCAACCTTTTGGTGAAGGGCAGCACTGTGGTGAGGGACGGGCGGGCAATTTTAGCAAATCTGACTTTTTTAGGTAAGGATCTTAACATTTTAAATATGTATGGTTTTACTGAAAAAAATAACAGGTATGAGCTTTTAGAAGACTTGCAACCCCACATGCTAGGCAGGGCTCCCCTAGTGGTAGCAGGGGATTTTAATTGTGTATTATCAAAAAAGGACAGAAGGAGGGTAGGAGAGGATTTTAAGGTCGACAAGACATCGGTTTTATTACAAAATATAGTCAAAGATTTTAAGTTAGTTGACTGTTTTAAAACAATGCATCAAAGAGAGGAAGGCTTCACCTGGTTCAGTGGTGACGGTGCCAGAGCCTCTCGAATTGATTATATTTTTACCAGGGACCTCCCGCCGACCGATGCTACATTGACCCCCCTCTTTTTTTCCGACCATATGATGCTGTCTTGCACTCTTTCACTCCCCACGGGTGTGACTGCAGGGAGAGGGCTGTGGAAGCTGAACTGTTCCCTATTAGAGGACGAGGAACTGGTTAGTGAATATAGGGAGCAGTTCAGCCAATGGCAGACCCTCCAGGACTTTTACGACTCACGTGCACAGTGGTGGGAGATGGTGAAACAAAGGACAGGACGGTTTTTTAAACAAATTGGAAAAGAAAAAAAGAATAAAGAAAAAAGACGCATGATGGGGTTGCAAAAAAGACTGCAGAGATATTTTAACCTTTTAAACAATGGATTGGATTTTACAAATGAAATAAAAGAAGTACAGAAAGAAATGTCAGATCTGTCTGAAACAAAGAGCAAAGGTGTCATTTTAAGATGTAGAGAAAGGGAGTTAGAGGAAGGAGAGAAGTGTACCAGGTATTTTTTTAAAAAGACAATAGCTCGGGGAGGGTCGATCAATATTTTAAAAACTTTTAGAGGGGGGGAAGTAAATACAACTGACCTGATTTTAGGGGAAATTGAAAGTTTTTACAGTAATTTATACGGCACTAAAGAGGTACACAATGGCATCTTAGAGGAAGTTTTAGGGTTTTTAGATAAAAAAGTTAAGAGTCCAGACGTGCTTTTATCCCAGGATTTTAATCTTTTAGAATTGGAAAAAGCTTTAAAGGGTTTTAAGAAGGGGAAGTCCCCGGGCATGGACGGACTCCCCTTTGAGTTTTATCTGACTTTCTGGGACATTTTAGCACATGACTTACTTACAGTTTTTAAAGAATTTGAGACTCTTGACAGACTTCCAGACAGCTTTAGAGTAGGGATAGTTACATTACTGTACAAAAAAGGAGACAAGACTGACTTGAGAAACTGGCGACCAATCACTCTTTTAAATTATGATTGTAAACTTTTTAGTAAGATTTTAGCTACACGCATGTCGACTGTTTTAGAGGACGTAATCCACCTGGATCAAGCTTGCGCTGTGCCCGGCAGGAAGATCACGGACAGCCTGGTACTGATCAGAGACGCCATCTGTTATGCGAGAGACAGAAACATTAGGCTTGTAGTCCTAAATTTAGACTTTGAAAAAGCTTTTGATCGGGTCTCGCACCAGTACCTCCTTCAGGTACTGCAAAAAATGGGGTTTCCAGAGAGGTTTATAGCTTGGGTGGGACTGCTGTATGAGGGCTTAAGCAGCAAATTTCTTGCAAATGGGCATCTTTCCAAAGCTGTAAATATCCACAGCGGTGTCCGTCAGGGGTGTCCTTTATCTCCCCTTCTGTATGTGGCTTGTATTGAGCCACTGGCACAGATCTTGAGAAGGGATAAATGGATTAAAGGACTAGATATCCCAGGAACTGGTGGACTGACGGCGACCTGCGTTTTATATATGGATGACGTGACCCTTTTAGCGACTGACTTTTTATCAGTACGAAGAGCAATGGACTTGACTGACTGGTACGGTCGGGCCTCGGGCGCCAAGCTTAACAGGAGTAAGTCCGAGGCCCTGCTCTTCGGGCCGTGGGGCGACGTGGACACAGGAGGACTAGATTTGGATTTTAAAGAAAAGGATTTGAAAATTTTAGGAGTAAAATTTGACAGGGAGGGTGGAGGACCAGGAAACTGGACTGACATGTTAGGGAAAGTCAGACAAAGACTGGGCTTTTGGGGACTAAGACAACTGACGTTAGAAGGCAAGATTTTAATTTTTAAAGCAGTGATTTTACCACTAATTTTACTTGTCTGTTCTGTTTTTAGTCCCCCAAGACGATTCCTGGCCAAGTTGGAGAGGGCGGTATTTTATTTCCTGTGGGGGTCCAAGTGGGAACGAATCAAGAGGGAGGTGGTTAAAAAGAAAAAAGAGAATGGCGGGAAAGGCCTCCCAGACCCCCACCTGTTTTTAGGCAGCCGCTTTGCCGCCCTCCATATCCAGTATGCACTGACCCCATCCAGAGAACACAAGACAGCAGCCATGACCCGATTCTGGATGGGGTCATACCTAAGAAGTTTGAAAATTTTACCCATTGATCTTAAAAGTCCAGTGTCTTTTAATTTGTCAAAAGAGCATAGTTTTATTAAGAAATTTTTAAAGAAATATCTTTTAGAAACAAATGATGACACTGTTTTAACTAATCACAAGTCTCTCGTCTCTCTTGTGCAGGATCGAGAATCGGTGAGTCCAGTTCCAGGCCTCACACTAGGTGAGGCCAAAGACGTTTGGAGGAACGCAGCCCACCCAGCTCTCCAGAACAGGCTTAAGGACCTGTCGTGGATGGTGGCTCATGAGATCCTCCCGGTCAGGGCGGTCATGCACTCCAGAGGCATGGCCAAAAACTCCACCTGCCCACGGTCCGGATGTGGTTCCCCGGAGACCGTTCAACATCTGCTCTGGGAGTGCGGCGCTGCGCGGGACCTGTGGGCCAAGACAGGCCCCCTGTTTTTCCCGTGCCTGCCAGCGGGTGGGGCCCAGGTGGACTATAAGCTCGCCATCCTGGGGGTGGGTCAGGGCTTGAAGGAGTTGACACCACCAACGTTTGCCTCGCTCTGGCTCACCCTCAACCACATCAAGGATGCCATCTGGGTCACCAGAAACCTGCTGGTGGGGAAACGCGTGACGGTCCCCCTCCACGCGTGCGAGCAGAGGATAACATCAACGCTGCAGGGTGGGCCGCACGTCGTTATTCGGATGGGGGGGCCGAGGTCACACGGAGAAGGTCCCGGCCGCCACCGTACCTGGCCGCCCGTAGATGCACCCTCACCACTCTGGCTATGGGAACAGCGGGCCAGCGGGCCGGAGGAGAGGGGATCTCCGCTGGGCACTGGAAGCGAGGAGTCTGGGGCCTGTTCTGGAGACCTGGAGTGAATGGACATTCTTGATAGGGACTCACCCTCGATCCTGTACAAGAGATGTTTTATTTGGCATATTTTATTGTTTTATTGTTTTATATTTGCATTCCTATTTTATTTTAATCCATTTTACCTTTACTTTAAAACAACACACAACATACATGGACTTTTACACAACACATCAACATAACTGATTTTTAACTGTAACTTATGTCCTTTTTGTTGTTTTAAGATATGTGCAAAAATGTGATTTTATAAGGAAAAAATGGATATTGAAAGAATGGAATGAAACAATGTGACAATAAACTTTTTTCGAAAGAAAAATCTGTTCTTATCAGTTTAATATCTGATACGTGCCCTACCCGGGCACCATATATTAAATTGATTTTTGGAACTGGGAGATGGAAGAGGGGCTTGCTCCGTCCACTCCACGCATCGACCCGGTATTGCAGTACTTCAGGGAACGGTGCACCCCCAAAAACTGTGTTCAATGAAAGAGATGTTTTAGTCTTGTGTGGCAGCAGGTGTTAATGGAAGTAACGTATATTGCTGTGTATGGGTGCTTTAAAGGTGTTGTAGGTGATCATATGCTATACAGGTAATGGTGGTGTGAGAGGGAAAAAAAAACAACAACTCTGTTCTTATCTCGTTTAACATCTGATTTGTCCACTATCCGGTGACCGCGTATGAAATTGATTTTTGGCTCATGGATCCGGAGCATGAAAACAACATCATCCACAACAACAACAGCAAAAGAGCCCGACTCTTTGATGTCTCTCTCTTATCTCTTGGAGTTTTTACGAATGAGCTGATGAGTTGAATCAGGTGTGTGTTTGATTGTCCGACCGTTGGTGAGGATTGCGTAGAGGGACACGGTGCCTCTGACGGGAAGCCTGGGAATTCATACTTACCTGGCAGGGGAGACACCATGATCAGGAAGGTGGTTCACCCAGGGCGATGCTCGGCCATTGCACTCCGGTTGTGCTGACCCCTGCGAATTCCCCAAATGTGGGAATCTCGACTGCATAATTTATGGTAGTGGGGGACTGCGTTCGCGCTCTCCCCTGGACACACTGGTTAAAAGAGCAGATTGTTCGAGTTCCTCTTCTTCTGGTAGTTAACGACCTAGGAAGTCCAGAGAATTGAACTGCAGTGGTTGATCGAGAGATGTAAAACTCTCAACCTAGGACCAGTCTGCAAAAGTAGGGCTGTTTTTTAGTTTTTTTTTTTCATCATTCTTCAAATAATCTCCATTATTCAACCAGCGCTTTTATTGGCAGCAGTGGTCCTAGAAGCAAAGTTGTTCCGAATGAGGAGTTCTATCATGTGGTATGAATACCTTGTGCATGTGTGAAAAATCACCTGACATACAGTCGCCTATGGCCGTATTCATGTTGTTGTTTTTACCGTTTACAGCGCCACCAAGTGGCCAGTCGCCACATCCCTTTTCACCTGAGCACAGGCTGAGCCCGTGCACAGGTGTACCGACTTGGGTGTAATTGTCTCATTCCGTTGGAGAGTTATGGCCATTTAAGTAAAGCCCGCCTCGCCCACTCCCAACGTTTTGGCGTCCCGTCGCCAACGTGAATCGAAATTCCGACTTTTTTCCCCATCGCTGTCGGCAATCAGACTCCAGGGAATCTTTCTGCACCGGTTTGGGTCAGATCGGGCGAAAGACCTAGGACTAGTGTGCAAAAGTAGCTTTTTCACAAAATCCCAAATACCCGAAAATCTCGCCAGCGCAACCATCGAATCCGAGGCCTGCGTCTTGTTCGGCCCGAGCCAAGGATTCCGGTGATGTAAGACACTTGGGTCTGCGACGGACGGTTCAGGAGTTACGAGGCATTTCGTACTTCTGACCGCTGCAGCGCCACCTTGGGGCCGATTGGGCCGAGCCTTGGTGATGTTGTAGACCGGGCGGGTACTACCATCCCTCAAGAGTTTCAAGTCTCTACGACGTACGCTTTGGTCTGCCCGCTCACTTTTAGGGCAGAATGTTTGTTGGTCCAAAATCCCAGGTTGCACTCCAAAGTGTCGTGTTGTGCGCTCTGCTGTGATCCATTTTCGGTGTCAACAGTCAAGCTGAGCTTGTATTGCTGTGAGCTGAGCTTGTTTGTTGGCGACCTTTAGACCCTCTCTCCACGGCCCAGGTGGGCGTGGCCTTTGACGGCTCCCCCGCCTCTGCGTCATTGTGTCATCGCTTCTCGGCCTTTTGGCTAAGATCAAGTGGTTGTCTTTTTGATCTTTGGAGAAGGAATGATGGCAGGTGCAGCTGCGCCTTCAGTCCCAAGGGCGGGACTGAGAAATACGTTGCGTTTCCAAATGAAGGAGCCTGTGATGGAGATGATGGAAAGAGAAGTGTTTGCACGGGTTATACTTTTGGACAAGATGAAGTTGAAAGTGGAGGACGTGTACTGCTTGCAGACCAACAGAATGGAAAAATGCTTTGATGTAACGCTGAGTACTGTGGAAATGTACAAAGATGTGATGGATAAAGTTGGAAAGATTGGCAAAGAAGGTATCATGGGGAAATTCAATGTGGTAAGCCTTGACAGACCCAATTTCAGAGTCATCACTTTGCACATGTTCAATCCATACGTTACTGATGAAGCATTGATGACGTTCCTTGCTAATTATGCTGAAGTCCTCACACCTGCAAGATATTTAAAAGATGGTGTTGGTTTATGGACTGGGAAAAGACAATTCCAAGTTCTTCTAAGAACTGACGAGAGTGGTTTTGAGGGGTTGATGCACCCTCCTGCATATTTCAACATTGGGGCTGATAAAGGTTTTCTGTTCTACTCTCGGCAGCCCCCTTTTTGTAGGAGGTGTAGACGGTACGGGCACGTTGATGGCAGGTGTGGTGAAGAAAGATGTCGGCGGTGTTCCAAGCTAGGTCACACGGCAAAAGATTGCAGCGTTCCTAAGACTTGCCACAGCTGCGGCTCATTAGACCACTTGATGAAGGATTGTAAGGTGGGTCGGAGGCAGCATGGCAGAGGATGGGGTGTGGGAGAAACAGAGAGACAGATGGAGGAGGTTGGCCAACAAGATGTCATGGTGCAACATGTAAAGGAGAAGATGGCGGTTGTGGAGGGAAAGGAGGGGGCCAAAGCGGCGGTGGAAGGTAATGCGACTGAGGAAGTGGAAGATGTGATGGTTGCTTTCTTGGAGGCATTGAACGGGGAACATTTCAGAGTCGCAGAGCAGCGCCCAAATGACGTGGAAAGCGTGATAGAGGTGGAGGGACAAGGCCTCCTAGAGGGATCGAGAGGAGAAGAAAGTCAGCTGGTTAGGAAGGCAGAAAAGATAAAGGAGAGACCAGGCAAGAGGGCGAGAGCTGAAAAGATGCTAAAGTTAAGCTTTTCGGAGGAATCCTCGTCCACAGACAGTCAAGAGGGGCTTGAGATGGACAATGCTAGGCCCTTATTTCTGCTGACAGAGGGGAAAGTTAGCAGCGAAGATGAGGATCAGATGGATGATTCAGTGGGCCTTAGCGAGGTTCCTATTCGCTGGTCGGATTTGGTTGTCAGTGACACTGGGTCCACAAGTTTGGAGGGACAAGAGACAAAGGGTACTCCACTGGCAGAATAAATGTTCTGCAGTGATGAATTGACTGTGGGGTCCATAAATGTTAGAGGTATTAGGGACTCGGTGAAGCGTAAAGCTGTTTTTTCTTTTTTAGGAAATTATAGGTGTAATGTGTTTTTTTTACAAGAAGTTCATTTAAAGAGTCTAGAGGATTCTAGGAAATTTACAAAAGAGTGGGGGAGAGGTGGAGCAGTATGGAGTGTGGGGGGGGGGTTTATTCTTCAGGGGTCGGGATTTTGTTTTGGGATAAAGAGATTGAAGTCATAAATCATTTCATTGTTTCTCCGGGGAGGGTGATTGGGGCTGATGTAAAGTGGAGGGGGGGAGAATATAGATTGCTTTCAGTTTACGCTCCTCAAACTGTTGATGAGAGAAAGGAAATGTTTGAAATGTTGTTAACAGTTTGTGCCACCAATAAGCAAATTATAATGGGAGGGGATTTTAATTTGCAATTGAAAGATATAGAGGACAGCAGTCTGACGGTGTTGGAAGGGGTTCTGCAAGGGCATGGGTTGGTAGATGGGGGCCAAGGGGTTAATCCAAAGGTTTGTGTAACAACGTGGAGGAACTCTAGAGGGGTGGAGAAAAGGTTAGATTATGTTTTTTTTTCTAAGACTTTTGTTTTGGAAAGGGGTGGAGTAAGGCCTGTGTTTTTTTCTGATCATGAAATGGTTTGGTTTGTAGTTAAAGGGAATAATTTAATGTTTGGTAAGGGGTACTGGAGGATGAATATTGAGGTATTGAAGGAGAAACAATTTTGTGATGAGTATGTATTCTTTTTTAGGGGGTTGGAGGGGTTAAAGGTCCTGTATAGCGATGTCGGGGGATGGTGGGAAATGGTTAAGAGTCGCTCAAAGGAATGGATTGTTAAATACTGTAAAAGAAGGATGAGGAAGATTTGGAGACAGGCAGGAACTTTGCAAAGAGATTTAGAGTTGAAGTTTGAAGAGTACAATGTTGGGGGTACTTTTGACTGGGACATGGTTCATTCCCTGAAGAGACAGATAAGGTTGATTTATGAAGACCAAGCTAAAAGGTTTTTGTTTAAAAGAAGACAGGAGACTCGAGAGAACGGGGAAAGTTGTAATGCAGCCCTTTTTAGATCTGTGAGGGATCGTAAAGAGAAGCAAGCAATTGTTGAGTTAAAAGATAAGGAGGGAGTGATTTTGACGAAAATAGAGAAAATAAGTGGATATGTAGAAGAGCATTTCAAACAGTTTTTTAGTGAGAGAAATATAGTTGTGGAGAAAAGTGAAATGTTTGTTAAATTTCTGGCAAATACAGTTCCGGAGGATGTAAAGGAAGAGTTGAGCTCCCCTATAACAATCGAAGAGGTCGAGGGAGTATTGAAGCGGATGGGTAAAGGTAAAGTACCAGGGGTTGATGGCTTACCGGTTGAATTTTATGTCAGATTTTTCAATATATTAGGCCCTTATTTGGTGGAGATGGTTAGAGAGGTGTTGGAGAACAAAAAAATAAAAGGCTCAATGTCAATCGGGGTTATGACCCTTCTTTATAAAAAAGGTGAAAGGGCAGATATTGCTAATTATAGGCCGCTTACAATGCTAACTGTGGACTACAAGATCATAGCAAAACTTTTGGCAGACAGACTGAAGAAAGCCCTACCTCATGTAGTGCATGTCGATCAAACATGTGGGGTAGTGGGTCGCAGTACTAAATGGAACTTGCAGCTTATTAGGGATGCCATTGCGTGGGCTGAAGATAGGGACCTTCCATTGATGGTGGTTAGTCTAGATCTAGCTAAAGCATTTGATAGGGTGAATAGATGGTTTATGTTCAAGGTTATGGAGAGGATGGGATTTGGGGAAGTCTTCATAGGATGGATTAGAACGCTGTATAAAGAAGCTAGTTGTTTGGTCCAGGTGAATGGGAGGTTAGGCCAGGGTTTTGAGATAAGGGAGGGAGTGAGGCAGGGGTGTCCTCTCTCACCATTACTCTTTATTCTTTATATGGAGCCGGTGGCAGAGGCAATCAGAATAGATGGTAGGATAAAGGGCTTGACGATACCTGGCAGCAAGGGTACTGTAGTTAAGTTATCACAGTATGCGGATGACACTACGTTGCTGTTGGAGTCAGATAAGTGTCTTGAAAGAGCCTTGTACTTATTTGGGGAGTTTTCTTTAGCGTCTGGGGCTTGCTTAAACATTTCAAAGTCATCTGTCAAGTTCTTTGGAAGGTTTAAACAGAGACTAGATGGAATTGGTGGTCTGCAGGTGTGTGAGGGCCCTGTTAAAATTTTGGGCATACATTTTCAGAATGAAGGGTCAGCAACTCTGAACTGGATTGGCCGTATTGCATCAGTACAGATGAGGCTGGCTAGATGGAAGGGGCGGAGGTTAACATTGATGGGGAAGGTTTTGATATTGAAGATGGATGTGTTGCCCGTGTTTCAGTATTTAGCTTACATTTATCCTTTACCAGCATGTATGAGGAAGGTGGTAATGAGGTTACTATTTAATTTTGTTTGGGGTGGTAGGTATGAATACGTGAAGAGGTCTGAAATGTTCAACCCTGTTAGCAAAGGAGGACGGGATGTGCCTCATATACCTTTAAAACTTGACTGCTTGTTTGTGTCTTCCATTCTAGCACAGTTAGCTGAGCCATTGAAGCATCCATCATGGTTTTTTCTTAGGTTGTTTTTTTCCTATCAGGCGAGGCATGTAATGAGGTGGTCCAACGATGGTCCAAGAGCAGAGGTGCAGCCTTGGCACTACAAGCATGCCGCTAGGTGGATGAGTAAATATCCTGAGAGTAAGGAGGTGGAAGTTTGTTTGGAGCAGAGGAAGTTGTATGGGATGGTAAGAGAAAGGGTGTCCAGTGTAGTTCAGGTTGGGGTTCCGCAGTTGGTGTGGACGAATATTCAGCCAAAAAACCTTGAGAATAGTTTAAAAGATCTTAATTGGTTATGTTTTTTGAGGCGTCTACCAGTGAAAGAGATTATGTACAGGCATGGGTTAGCTAAGGATGGAAGTTGTCCTAGAGAGGGGTGTTCTGGAGAAGAGACTATCAGGCACGCATTTTGGGAGTGTGCCTTTGCTCAGAGAGTGTGGACAAAGGGAGAGAGGTTATTAAGAATGATTTCAGGTAGCTTTAAGGTTTCTAGTGAGAATATAATGGAGGGCATTAGGTGCAAGAGGGGTGAAGGGAAAGATATCTTTTTGCTTTGGTTAATAATGAGTTTGATAAAGAAAGGACTGTGGGAAGAAAGGAAATGTATAAGTAGGGGGAAGGGGAAAAATTCGGCAGAGGGAGTAATACGGGGTGTGGAGGCTGAATTAAGGGGAAGGATTAGGTGGGATTGTCAAAGGTGGGGCAAACATGCTGCTAGAGAAAGGTGGAAAAATTTGTTTGAATTGTAATGTGATGGATATATGTAGAATGTATGAGAAATAATATAATAAAAAAAAAAATAAAAAAAAAAATAAATAAAAATCTGTTCTTATCAGTTTAATATCTGATACGTGCCCTACCCGGGCACCATATATTAAATTGATTTTTGGAACTGGGAGATGGAAGAGGGGCTTGCTCCGTCCACTCCACGCATCGACCCGGTATTGCAGTACTTCTGGGAACGGTGCACCCCCAAAAACTGTGTTCAATGAAAGAGATGTTTTAGTCTTGTGTGGCAGCAGGTGTTAATGGAAGTAACGTATATTGCTGTGTATGGGTGCTTTAAAGGTGTTGTAGGTGATCATATGCTATACAGGTAATGGTGGTGTGAGAGGGAAAAAAAAACAACAACTCTGTTCTTATCTCGTTTAACATCTGATTCGTCCACTATCCGGTGACCGCGTATGAAATTGATTTTTGGCTCATGGATCCGGAGCATGAAAACAACATCATCCACAACAACAACAGCAAAAGAGCCCGACTCTGCAGGTTTTTGATGTCTCTCTCTTATCTCTTGGAGTTTTTACGAATGAGCTGATGAGTTGAATCAGGTGTGTGTTTGATTGTCCGACCGTTGGTGAGGATTGCGGAGAGGGACACGGTGCCTCTGACGGGAGGCCTGGGAATTCATACTTACCTGGCAGGGGAGACACCATGATCAGGAAGGTGGTTCACCCAGGGCGAGGCTCGGCCATTGCACTCCGGTTGTGCTGACCCCTGCGAATTCCCCAAATGTGGGAATCTCGACTGCATAATTTATGGTAGTGGGGGACTGCGTTCGCGCTCTCCCCTGGACACACTGGTTAAAAGAGCAGATTGTTCGAGTTCCTCTTCTTCTGGTAGTTAACGACCTAGGAAGTCCAGAGAATTGAACTGCAGTGGTTGATCGAGAGATGTAAAACTCTCAACCTAGGACCAGTCTGCAAAAGTAGGGCTGTTTTTTAGTTTTTTTTTCATCATTCTTCAAATAATCTCCATTATTCAACCAGCGCTTTTATTGGCAGCAGTGGTCCTAGAAGCAAAGTTGTTCCGAATGAGGAGTTCTATCATGTGGTATGAATACCTTGTGCATGTGTGAAAAATCACCTGACATACAGTCGCCTATGGCCGTATTCATGTTGTTGTTTTTACCGTTTACAGCGCCACCAAGTGGCCAGTCGCCACATCCCTTTTCACCTGAGCACAGGCTGAGCCCGTGCACAGGTGTACCGACTTGGGTGTAATTGTCTCATTCCGTTGGAGAGTTATGGCCATTTAAGTAAAGCCCGCCTCGCCCACTCCCAACGTTTTGGCGTCCCGTCGCCAACGTGAATCGAAATTCCGACTTTTTTCCCCATCGCTGTCGGCAATCAGACTCCAGGGAATCTTTCTGCCCCGGTTTGGGTCAGATCGGGCGAAAGACCTAGGACTAGTGTGCAAAAGTAGCTTTTTCACAAAATCCCAAATACCCGAAAATCTCGCCAGCGCAACCATCGAATCCGAGGCCTGCGTCTTGTTCGGCCCGAGCCAAGGATTCCGGTGATGTAAGACACTTGGGTCTGCGACGGACGGTTCAGGAGTTACGAGGCATTTCGTACTTCTGATCGCTGCAGCGCCACCTTGGGGCCGATTGGGCCGAGCCTTGGTGATGTTGTAGACCGGGCGGGTACTACCATCCCTCAAGAGTTTCAAGTCTTTACGACGTACGCTTTGGTCTGCCCGCTCACTTTTAGGGCAGAATGTTTGTTGGTCCAAAATCCCAGGTTGCACTCCAAAGTGTCGTGTTGTGCGCTCTGCTGTGATCCATTTTCGGTGTCAACAGTCAAGCTGAGCTTGTATTGCTGTGAGCTGAGCTTGTTTGTTGGCGACCTTTAGACCCTCTCGCCACGGCCCAGGTGGGCGTGGCCTTTGACGGCTCCCCCGCCTCTGCGTCATTGTGTCATCGCTTCTCGGCCTTTTGGCTAAGATCAAGTGGTTGTCTTTTTGATCTTTGGAGAAGGAATGATGGCAGGTGCAGCTGCGCCTTCAGTCCCAAGGGCGGGACTGAGAAATACGTTGCGTTTCCAAATGAAGGAGCCTGTGATGGAGATGATGGAAAGAGAAGTGTTTGCACGGGTTATACTTTTGGACAAGATGAAGTTGAAAGTGGAGGACGTGTACTGCTTGCAGACCAACAGAATGGAAAAATGCTTTGATGTAACGCTGAGTACTGTGGAAATGTACAAAGATGTGATGGATAAAGTTGGAAAGATTGGCAAAGAAGGTATCATGGGGAAATTCAATGTGGTAAGCCTTGACAGACCCAATTTCAGAGTCATCACTTTGCACATGTTCAATCCATACGTTACTGATGAAGCATTGATGACGTTCCTTGCTAATTATGCTGAAGTCCTCACACCTGCAAGATATTTAAAAGATGGTGTTGGTTTATGGACTGGGAAAAGACAATTCCAAGTTCTTCTAAGAACTGACGAGAGTGGTTTTGAGGGGTTGATGCACCCTCCTGCATATTTCAACATTGGGGCTGATAAAGGTTTTCTGTTCTACTCTCGGCAGCCCCCTTTTTGTAGGAGGTGTAGACGGTACGGGCACGTTGATGGCAGGTGTGGTGAAGAAAGATGTCGGCGGTGTTCCAAGCTAGGTCACACGGCAAAAGATTGCAGCGTTCCTAAGACTTGCCACAGCTGCGGCTCATTAGACCACTTGATGAAGGATTGTAAGGTGGGTCGGAGGCAGCATGGCAGAGGATGGGGTGTGGGAGAAACAGAGAGACAGATGGAGGGGGTTGGCCAACAAGATGTCATGGTGCAACATGTAAAGGAGAAGATGGCGGTTGTGGAGGGAAAGGAGGGGGCCAAAGCGGCGGTGGAAGGTAATGCGACTGAGGAAGTGGAAGATGTGATGGTTGCTTTCTTGGAGGCATTGAACGGGGAACATTTCAGAGTCGCAGAGCAGCGCCCAAATGACGTGGAAAGCGTGATAGAGGTGGAGGGACAAGGCCTCCTAGAGGGATCGAGAGGAGAAGAAAGTCAGCTGGTTAGGAAGGCAGAAAAGATAAAGGAGAGACCAGGCAAGAGGGCGAGAGCTGAAAAGATGCTAAAGTTAAGCTTTTCGGAGGAATCCTCGTCCACAGACAGTCAAGAGGGGCTTGAGATGGACAATGCTAGGCCCTTATTTCTGCTGACAGAGGGGAAAGTTAGCAGCGAAGATGAGGATCAGATGGATGATTCAGTGGGCCTTAGCGAGGTTCCTATTCGCTGGTCGGATTTGGTTGTCAGTGACACTGGGTCCACAAGTTTGGAGGGACAAGAGACAAAGGGTACTCCACTGGCAGAATAAATGTTCTGCAGTGATGAATTGACTGTGGGGTCCATAAATGTTAGAGGTATTAGGGACTCGGTGAAGCGTAAAGCTGTTTTTTCTTTTTTAGGAAATTATAGGTGTAATGTGTTTTTTTTACAAGAAGTTCATTTAAAGAGTCTAGAGGATTCTAGGAAATTTACAAAAGAGTGGGGGAGAGGTGGAGCAGTATGGAGTGTGGGGGGGGTTTATTCTTCAGGGGTCGGGATTTTGTTTTGGGATAAAGAGATTGAAGTCATAAATCATTTCATTGTTTCTCCGGGGAGGGTGATTGGGGCTGATGTAAAGTGGAGGGGGGGAGAATATAGATTGCTTTCAGTTTACGCTCCTCAAACTGTTGATGAGAGAAAGGAAATGTTTGAAATGTTGTTAACAGTTTGTGCCACCAATAAGCAAATTATAATGGGAGGGGATTTTAATTTGCAATTGAAAGATATAGAGGACAGCAGTCTGACGGTGTTGGAAGGGGTTCTGCAAGGGCATGGGTTGGTAGATGGGGGCCAAGGGGTTAATCCAAAGGTTTGTGTAACAACGTGGAGGAACTCTAGAGGGGTGGAGAAAAGGTTAGATTATGTTTTTTTTTCTAAGACTTTTGTTTTGGAAAGGGGTGGAGTAAGGCCTGTGTTTTTTTCTGATCATGAAATGGTTTGGTTTGTAGTTAAAGGGAATAATTTAATGTTTGGTAAGGGGTACTGGAGGATGAATATTGAGGTATTGAAGGAGAAACAATTTTGTGATGAGTATGTATTCTTTTTTAGGGGGTTGGAGGGGTTAAAGGTCCTGTATAGCGATGTCGGGGGATGGTGGGAAATGGTTAAGAGTCGCTCAAAGGAATGGATTGTTAAATACTGTAAAAGAAGGATGAGGAAGATTTGGAGACAGGCAGGAACTTTGCAAAGAGATTTAGAGTTGAAGTTTGAAGAGTACAATGTTGGGGGTACTTTTGACTGGGACATGGTTCATTCCCTGAAGAGACAGATAAGGTTGATTTATGAAGACCAAGCTAAAAGGTTTTTGTTTAAAAGAAGACAGGAGACTCGAGAGAACGGGGAAAGTTGTAATGCAGCCCTTTTTAGATCTGTGAGGGATCGTAAAGAGAAGCAAGCAATTGTTGAGTTAAAAGATAAGGAGGGAGTGATTTTGACGAAAATAGAGAAAATAAGTGGATATGTAGAAGAGCATTTCAAACAGTTTTTTAGTGAGAGAAATATAGTTGTGGAGAAAAGTGAAATGTTTGTTAAATTTCTGGCAAATACAGTTCCGGAGGATGTAAAGGAAGAGTTGAGCTCCCCTATAACAATCGAAGAGGTCGAGGGAGTATTGAAGCGGATGGGTAAAGGTAAAGTACCAGGGGTTGATGGCTTACCGGTTGAATTTTATGTCAGATTTTTCAATATATTAGGCCCTTATTTGGTGGAGATGGTTAGAGAGGTGTTGGAGAACAAAAAAATAAAAGGCTCAATGTCAATCGGGGTTATGACCCTTCTTTATAAAAAAGGTGAAAGGGCAGATATTGCTAATTATAGGCCGCTTACAATGCTAACTGTGGACTACAAGATCATAGCAAAACTTTTGGCAGACAGACTGAAGAAAGCCCTACCTCATGTAGTGCATGTCGATCAAACATGTGGGGTAGTGGGTCGCAGTACTAAATGGAACTTGCAGCTTATTAGGGATGCCATTGCGTGGGCTGAAGATAGGGACCTTCCATTGATGGTGGTTAGTCTAGATCTAGCTAAAGCATTTGATAGGGTGAATAGATGGTTTATGTTCAAGGTTATGGAGAGGATGGGATTTGGGGAAGTCTTCATAGGATGGATTAGAACGCTGTATAAAGAAGCTAGTTGTTTGGTCCAGGTGAATGGGAGGTTAGGCCAGGGTTTTGAGATAAGGGAGGGAGTGAGGCAGGGGTGTCCTCTCTCACCATTACTCTTTATTCTTTATATGGAGCCGGTGGCAGAGGCAATCAGAATAGATGGTAGGATAAAGGGCTTGACGATACCTGGCAGCAAGGGTACTGTAGTTAAGTTATCACAGTATGCGGATGACACTACGTTGCTGTTGGAGTCAGATAAGTGTCTTGAAAGAGCCTTGTACTTATTTGGGGAGTTTTCTTTAGCGTCTGGGGCTTGCTTAAACATTTCAAAGTCATCTGTCAAGTTCTTTGGAAGGTTTAAACAGAGACTAGATGGAATTGGTGGTCTGCAGGTGTGTGAGGGCCCTGTTAAAATTTTGGGCATACATTTTCAGAATGAAGGGTCAGCAACTCTGAACTGGATTGGCCGTATTGCATCAGTACAGATGAGGCTGGCTAGATGGAAGGGGCGGAGGTTAACATTGATGGGGAAGGTTTTGATATTGAAGATGGATGTGTTGCCCGTGTTTCAGTATTTAGCTTACATTTATCCTTTACCAGCATGTATGAGGAAGGTGGTAATGAGGTTACTATTTAATTTTGTTTGGGGTGGTAGGTATGAATACGTGAAGAGGTCTGAAATGTTCAACCCTGTTAGCAAAGGAGGACGGGATGTGCCTCATATACCTTTAAAACTTGACTGCTTGTTTGTGTCTTCCATTCTAGCACAGTTAGCTGAGCCATTGAAGCATCCATCATGGTTTTTTCTTAGGTTGTTTTTTTCCTATCAGGCGAGGCATGTAATGAGGTGGTCCAACGATGGTCCAAGAGCAGAGGTGCAGCCTTGGCACTACAAGCATGCCGCTAGGTGGATGAGTAAATATCCTGAGAGTAAGGAGGTGGAAGTTTGTTTGGAGCAGAGGAAGTTGTATGGGATGGTAAGAGAAAGGGTGTCCAGTGTAGTTCAGGTTGGGGTTCCGCAGTTGGTGTGGACGAATATTCAGCCAAAAAACCTTGAGAATAGTTTAAAAGATCTTAATTGGTTATGTTTTTTGAGGCGTCTACCAGTGAAAGAGATTATGTACAGGCATGGGTTAGCTAAGGATGGAAGTTGTCCTAGAGAGGGGTGTTCTGGAGAAGAGACTATCAGGCACGCATTTTGGGAGTGTGCCTTTGCTCAGACAGTGTGGACAAAGGGAGAGAGGTTATTAAGAATGATTTCAGGTAGCTTTAAGGTTTCTAGTGAGAATATAATGGAGGGCATTAGGTGCAAGAGGGGTGAAGGGAAAGATATCTTTTTGCTTTGGTTAATAATGAGTTTGATAAAGAAAGGACTGTGGGAAGAAAGGAAATGTATAAGTAGGGGGAAGGGGAAAAATTCGGCAGAGGGAGTAATACGGGGTGTGGAGGCTGAATTAAGGGGAAGGATTAGGTGGGATTGTCAAAGGTGGGGCAAACATGCTGCTAGAGAAAGGTGGAAAAATTTGTTTGAATTGTAATGTGATGGATATATGTAGAATGTATGAGAAATAATATAATAAAAAAAAAAAAAAAAAAAAATAAAAAAAAAAATCTGTTCTTATCAGTTTAATATCTGATACGTGCCCTACCCGGGCACCATATATTAAATTGATTTTTGGAACTGGGAGATGGAAGAGGGGCTTGCTCCGTCCACTCCACGCATCGACCCGGTATTGCAGTACTTCTGGGAACGGTGCACCCCCAAAAACTGTGTTCAATGAAAGAGATGTTTTAGTCTTGTGTGGCAGCAGGTGTTAATGGAAGTAACGTATATTGCTGTGTATGGGTGCTTTAAAGGTGTTGTAGGTGATCATATGCTATACAGGTAATGGTGGTGTGAGAGGGGAAAAAAAACAACAACTCTGTTCTTATCTCGTTTAACATCTGATTCGTCCACTATCCGGTGACCGCGTATGAAATTGATTTTTGGCTCATGGATCCGGAGCATGAAAACAACATCATCCACAACAACAACAGCAAAAGAGCCCGACTCTGCAGGTTTTTGATGTCTCTCTCTTATCTCTTGGAGTTTTTACGAATGAGCTGATGAGTTGAATCAGGTGTGTGTTTGATTGTCCGACCGTTGGTGAGGATTGCGGAGAGGGACACGGTGCCTCTGACGGGAGGCCTGGGAATTCATACTTACCTGGCAGGGGAGACACCATGATCAGGAAGGTGGTTCACCCAGGGCGAGGCTCGGCCATTGCACTCCGGTTGTGCTGACCCCTGTGAATTCCCCAAATGTGAGAATCTCGACTGCATAATTTATGGTAGTGGGGGACTGCGTTTGCGCTCTCCCCTGGACACACTGGTTAAAAGAGCAGATTGTTCGAGTTCCTCTTCTTCTGGTAGTTAACGACCTAGGAAGTCCAGAGAATTGAACTGCAGTGGTTGATCGAGAGATGTAAAACTCTCAACCTAGGACCAGTCTGCAAAAGTAGGGCTGTTTTTTAGTTTTTTTTTCATCATTCTTCAAATAATCTCCATTATTCAACCAGCGCTTTTATTGGCAGCAGTGGTCCTAGAAGCAAAGTTGTTCCGAATGAGGAGTTCTATCATGTGGTATGAATACCTTGTGCATGTGTGAAAAATCACCTGACATACAGTCGCCTATGGCCGTATTCATGTTGTTGTTTTTACTGTTTACAGCGCCACCAAGTGGCCAGTCGCCACATCCCTTTTCACCTGAGCACAGGCTGAGCCCGTGCACAGGTGTACCGACTTGGGTGTAATTGTCTCATTCCGTTGGAGAGTTATGGCCATTTAAGTAAAGCCCGCCTCGCCCACTCCCAACGTTTTGGCGTCCCGTCGCCAACGTGAATCGAAATTCCGACTTTTTTCCCCATCGCTGTCGGCAATCAGACTCCAGGGAATCTTTCTGCACCGGTTTGGGTCAGATCGGGCGAAAGACCTAGGACTAGTGTGCAAAAGTAGCTTTTTCACAAAATCCCAAATACCCGAAAATCTCGCCAGCGCAACCATCGAATCCGAGGCCTGCGTCTTGTTCGGCCCGAGCCAAGGATTCCGGTGATGTAAGACACTTGGGTCTGCGACGGACGGTTCAGGAGTTACGAGGCATTTCGTACTTCTGATCGCTGCAGCGCCACCTTGGGGCCGATTGGGCCGAGCCTTGGTGATGTTGTAGACCGGGCGGGTACTACCATCCCTCAAGAGTTTCAAGTCTCTACGACGTACGCTTTGGTCTGCCCGCTCACTTTTAGGGCAGAATGTTTGTTGGTCCAAAATCCCAGGTTGCACTCCAAAGTGTCGTGTTGTGCGCTCTGCTGTGATCCATTTTCGGTGTCAACAGTCAAGCTGAGCTTGTATTGCTGTGAGCTGAGCTTGTTTGTTGGCGACCTTTAGACCCTCTCGCCACGGCCCAGGTGGGCGTGGCCTTTGACGGCTCCCCCGCCTCTGCGTCATTGTGTCATCGCTTCTCGGCCTTTTGGCTAAGATCAAGTGTAGTATCTGTTCTTATCAGTTTAATATCTGATACGTGCCCTACCCGGGCACCATATATTAAATTGATTTTTGGAACTGGGAGATGGAAGAGGGGCTTGCTCCGTCCACTCCACGCATCGACCCGGTATTGCAGTACTTCTGGGAACGGTGCACCCCCAAAAACTGTGTTCAATGAAAGAGATGTTTTAGTCTTGTGTGGCAGCAGGTGTTAATGGAAGTAACGTATATTGCTGTGTATGGGTGCTTTAAAGGTGTTGTAGGTGATCATATGCTATACAGGTAATGGTGGTGTGAGAGGGAAAAAAAAACAACAACTCTGTTCTTATCTCGTTTAACATCTGATTCGTCCACTATCCGGTGACCGCGTATGAAATTGATTTTTGGCTCATGGATCCGGAGCATGAAAACAACATCATCCACAACAACAACAGCAAAAGAGCCCGACTCTGCAGGTTTTTGATGTCTCTCTATTATCTCTTGGAGTTTTTACGAATGAGCTGATGAGTTGAATCAGGTGTGTGTTTGATTGTCCGACCGTTGGTGAGGATTGCGGAGAGGGACATGGTGCCTCTGACGGGAGGCCTGGGAATTCATACTTACCTGGCAGGGGAGACACCATGATCAGGAAGGTGGTTCACCCAGGGCGAGGCTCGGCCATTGCACTCCGGTTGTGCTGACCCCTGCGAATTCCGCAAATGTGAGAATCTCGACTGCATAATTTATGGTAGTGGGGGACTGCGTTCGCGCTCTCCCCTGGACACACTGGTTAAAAGAGCAGATTGTTCGAGTTCCTCTTCTTCTGGTAGTTAACGACCTAGGAAGTCCAGAGAATTGAACTGCAGTGGTTGATCGAGAGATGTAAAACTCTCAACCTAGGACCAGTCTGCAAAAGTAGGGCTGTTTTTTAGTTTTTTTTTTCATCATTCTTCAAATAATCTCCATTATTCAACCAGCGCTTTTATTGGCAGCAGTGGTCCTAGAAGCAAAGTTGTTCCGAATGAGGAGTTCTATCATGTGGTATGAATACCTTGTGCATGTGTGAAAAATCACCTGACATACAGTCGCCTATGGCCGTATTCATGTTGTTGTTTTTACTGTTTACAGCGCCACCAAGTGGCCAGTCGCCACATCCCTTTTCACCTGAGCACAGGCTGAGCCCGTGCACAGGTGTACCGACTTGGGTGTAATTGTCTCATTCCGTTGGAGAGTTATGGCCATTTAAGTAAAGCCCGCCTCGCCCACTCCCAACGTTTTGGCGTCCCGTCGCCAACGTGAATCGAAATTCCGACTTTTTTCCCCATCGCTGTCGGCAATCAGACTCCAGGGAATCTTTCTGCACCGGTTTGGGTCAGATCGGGCGAAAGACCTAGGACTAGTGTGCAAAAGTAGCTTTTCACAAAATCCCAAATACCCGAAAATCTCGCCAGCACAACCATCGAATCCGAGGCCTGCGTCTTGTTCGGCCCGAGCCAAGGATTCCGGTGATGTAAGACACTTGGGTCTGCGACGGACGGTTCAGGAGTTACGAGGCATTTCGTACTTCTGATCGCTGCAGCGCCACCTTGGGGCCGATTGGGCCGAGCCTTGGTGATGTTGTAGACCGGGCGGGTACTACCATCCCTCAAGAGTTTCAAGTCTCTACGACGTACGCTTTGGTCTGCCCGCTCACTTTTAGGGCAGAATGTTTGTTGGTCCAAAATCCCAGGTTGCACTCCAAAGTGTCGTGTTGTGCGCTCTGCTGTGATCCATTTTCGGTGTCAACAGTCAAGCTGAGCTTGTATTGCTGTGAGCTGAGCTTGTTTGTTGGCGACCTTTAGACCCTCTCGCCACGGCCCAGGTGGGCGTGGCCTTTGACGGCTCCCCCGCCTCTGCGTCATTGTGTCATCGCTTCTCGGCCTTTTGGCTAAGATCAAGTGGTTGTCTTTTTGATCTTTGGAGAAGGAATGATGGCAGGTGCAGCTGCGCCTTCAGTCCCAAGGGCGGGACTGAGAAATACGTTGCGTTTCCAAATGAAAGAGACTGTGATGGAGATGATGGAAAGAGAAGTGTTTGCACGGGTTATACTTTTGGACAATATGAAGTTGAAAGTGGAGGACGTGTACTGCTTGCAGACCAACAGAATGGAAAAATGCTTTGATGTAACGCTGAGTACTGTGGAAATGTACAAAGATGTGATGGATAAAGTTGGAAAGATTGGCAAAGAAGGTATCATGGGGAAATTCAATGTGGTAAGCCTTGACAGACCCAATTTCAGAGTCATCACTTTGCACATGTTCAATCCATACGTTACTGATGAAGCATTGATGACGTTCCTTGCTAATTATGCTGAAGTCCTCACACCTGCAAGATATTTAAAAGATGGTGTTGGTTTATGGACTGGGAAAAGACAATTCCAAGTTCTTCTAAGAACTGACGAGAGTGGTTTTGAGGGGTTGATGCACCCTCCTGCATATTTCAACATTGGGGCTGATAAAGGTTTTCTGTTCTACTCTCGGCAGCCCCCTTTTTGTAGGAGGTGTAGACGGTACGGGCACGTTGATGGCAGGTGTGGTGAAGAAAGATGTCGGCGGTGTTCCAAGCTAGGTCACACGGCAAAAGATTGCAGCGTTCCTAAGACTTGCCACAGCTGCGGCTCATTAGACCACTTGATGAAGGATTGTAAGGTGGGTCGGAGGCAGCATGGCAGAGGATGGGGTGTGGGAGAAACAGAGAGACAGATGGAGGAGGTTGGCCAACAAGATGTCATGGTGCAACATGTAAAGGAGAAGATGGCGGTTGTGGAGGGAAAGGAGGGGGCCAAAGCGGCGGTGGAAGGTAATGCGACTGAGGAAGTGGAAGATGTGATGGTTGCTTTCTTGGAGGCATTGAACGGGGAACATTTCAGAGTCGCAGAGCAGCGCCCAAATGACGTGGAAAGCGTGATGGAGGTGGAGGGACAAGGCCTCCTAGAGGGATCGAGAGGAGAAGAAAGTCAGCTGGTTAGGAAGGCAGAAAAGATAAAGGAGAGACCAGGCAAGAGGGCGAGAGCTGAAAAGATGCTAAAGTTAAGCTTTTCGGAGGAATCCTCGTCCACAGACAGTCAAGAGGGGCTTGAGATGGACAATGCTAGGCCCTTATTTCTGCTGACAGAGGGGAAAGTTAGCAGCGAAGATGAGGATCAGATGGATGATTCAGTGGGCCTTAGCGAGGTTCCTATTCGCTGGTCGGATTTGGTTGTCAGTGACACTGGGTCCACAAGTTTGGAGGGACAAGAGACAAAGGGTACTCCACTGGCAGAATAAATGTTCTGCAGTGATGAATTGACTGTGGGGTCCATAAATGTTAGAGGTATTAGGGACTCGGTGAAGCGTAAAGCTGTTTTTTCTTTTTTAGGAAATTATAGGTGTAATGTGTTTTTTTTACAAGAAGTTCATTTAAAGAGTCTAGAGGATTCTAGGAAATTTACAAAAGAGTGGGGGAGAGGTGGAGCAGTATGGAGTGTGGGGGGGGGGGTTATTCTTCAGGGGTCGGGATTTTGTTTTGGGATAAAGAGATTGAAGTCATAAATCATTTCATTGTTTCTCCGGGGAGGGTGATTGGGGCTGATGTAAAGTGGAGGGGGGGAGAATATAGATTGCTTTCAGTTTACGCTCCTCAAACTGTTGATGAGAGAAAGGAAATGTTTGAAATGTTGTTAACAGTTTGTGCCACCAATAAGCAAATTATAATGGGAGGGGATTTTAATTTGCAATTGAAAGATATAGAGGACAGCAGTCTGACGGTGTTGGAAGGGGTTCTGCAAGGGCATGGGTTGGTAGATGGGGGCCAAGGGGTTAATCCAAAGGTTTGTGTAACAACGTGGAGGAACTCTAGAGGGGTGGAGAAAAGGTTAGATTATGTTTTTTTTTCTAAGACTTTTGTTTTGGAAAGGGGTGGAGTAAGGCCTGTGTTTTTTTCTGATCATGAAATGGTTTGGTTTGTAGTTAAAGGGAATAATTTAATGTTTGGTAAGGGGTACTGGAGGATGAATATTGAGGTATTGAAGGAGAAACAATTTTGTGATGAGTATGTATTCTTTTTTAGGGGGTTGGAGGGGTTAAAGGTCCTGTATAGCGATGTCGGGGGATGGTGGGAAATGGTTAAGAGTCGCTCAAAGGAATGGATTGTTAAATACTGTAAAAGAAGGATGAGGAAGATTTGGAGACAGGCAGGAACTTTGCAAAGAGATTTAGAGTTGAAGTTTGAAGAGTACAATGTTGGGGGTACTTTTGACTGGGACATGGTTCATTCCCTGAAGAGACAGATAAGGTTGATTTATGAAGACCAAGCTAAAAGGTTTTTGTTTAAAAGAAGACAGGAGACTCGAGAGAACGGGGAAAGTTGTAATGCAGCCCTTTTTAGATCTGTGAGGGATCGTAAAGAGAAGCAAGCAATTGTTGAGTTAAAAGATAAGGAGGGAGTGATTTTGACGAAAATAGAGAAAATAAGTGGATATGTAGAAGAGCATTTCAAACAGTTTTTTAGTGAGAGAAATATAGTTGTGGAGAAAAGTGAAATGTTTGTTAAATTTCTGGCAAATACAGTTCCGGAGGATGTAAAGGAAGAGTTGAGCTCCCCTATAACAATCGAAGAGGTCGAGGGAGTATTGAAGCGGATGGGTAAAGGTAAAGTACCAGGGGTTGATGGCTTACCGGTTGAATTTTATGTCAGATTTTTCAATATATTAGGCCCTTATTTGGTGGAGATGGTTAGAGAGGTGTTGGAGAACAAAAAAATAAAAGGCTCAATGTGAATCGGAGTTATGACCCTTCTTTATAAAAAAGGTGAAAGGGCAGATATTGCTAATTATAGGCCGCTTACAATGCTAACTGTGGACTACAAGATCATAGCAAAACTTTTGGCAGACAGACTGAAGAAAGCCCTACCTCATGTAGTGCATGTCGATCAAACATGTGGGGTAGTGGGTCGCAGTACTAAATGGAACTTGCAGCTTATTAGGGATGCCATTGCGTGGGCTGAAGATAGGGACCTTCCATTGATGGTGGTTAGTCTAGATCTAGCTAAAGCATTTGATAGGGTGAATAGATGGTTTATGTTCAAGGTTATGGAGAGGATGGGATTTGGGGAAGTCTTCATAGGATGGATTAGAACGCTGTATAAAGAAGCTAGTTGTTTGGTCCAGGTGAATGGGAGGTTAGGCCAGGGTTTTGAGATAAGGGAGGGAGTGAGGCAGGGGTGTCCTCTCTCACCATTACTCTTTATTCTTTATATGGAGCCGGTGGCAGAGGCAATCAGAATAGATGGTAGGATAAAGGGCTTGACGATACCTGGCAGCAAGGGTACTGTAGTTAAGTTATCACAGTATGCGGATGACACTACGTTGCTGTTGGAGTCAGATAAGTGTCTTGAAAGAGCCTTGTACTTATTTGGGGAGTTTTCTTTAGCGTCTGGGGCTTGCTTAAACATTTCAAAGTCATCTGTCAAGTTCTTTGGAAGGTTTAAACAGAGACTAGATGGAATTGGTGGTCTGCAGGTGTGTGAGGGCCCTGTTAAAATTTTGGGCATACATTTTCAGAATGAAGGGTCAGCAACTCTGAACTGGATTGGCCGTATTGCATCAGTACAGATGAGGCTGGCTAGATGGAAGGGGCGGAGGTTAACATTGATGGGGAAGGTTTTGATATTGAAGATGGATGTGTTGCCCGTGTTTCAGTATTTAGCTTACATTTATCCTTTACCAGCATGTATGAGGAAGGTGGTAATGAGGTTACTATTTAATTTTGTTTGGGGTGGTAGGTATGAATACGTGAAGAGGTCTGAAATGTTCAACCCTGTTAGCAAAGGAGGACGGGATGTGCCTCATATACCTTTAAAACTTGACTGCTTGTTTGTGTCTTCCATTCTAGCACAGTTAGCTGAGCCATTGAAGCATCCATCATGGTTTTTTCTTAGGTTGTTTTTTTCCTATCAGGCGAGGCATGTAATGAGGTGGTCCAACGATGGTCCAAGAGCAGAGGTGCAGCCTTGGCACTACAAGCATGCCGCTAGGTGGATGAGTAAATATCCTGAGAGTAAGGAGGTGGAAGTTTGTTTGGAGCAGAGGAAGTTGTATGGGATGGTAAGAGAAAGGGTGTCCAGTGTAGTTCAGGTTGGGGTTCCGCAGTTGGTGTGGACGAATATTCAGCCAAAAAACCTTGAGAATAGTTTAAAAGATCTTAATTGGTTATGTTTTTTGAGGCGTCTACCAGTGAAAGAGATTATGTACAGGCATGGGTTAGCTAAGGATGGAAGTTGTCCTAGAGAGGGGTGTTCTGGAGAAGAGACTATCAGGCACGCATTTTGGGAGTGTGCCTTTGCTCAGAGAGTGTGGACAAAGGGAGAGAGGTTATTAAGAATGATTTCAGGTAGCTTTAAGGTTTCTAGTGAGAATATAATGGAGGGCATTAGGTGCAAGAGGGGTGAAGGGAAAGATATCTTTTTGCTTTGGTTAATAATGAGTTTGATAAAGAAAGGACTGTGGGAAGAAAGGAAATGTATAAGTAGGGGGAAGGGGAAAAATTCGGCAGAGGGAGTAATACGGGGTGTGGAGGCTGAATTAAGGGGAAGGATTAGGTGGGATTGTCAAAGGTGGGGCAAACATGCTGCTAGAGAAAGGTGGAAAAATTTGTTTGAATTGTAATGTGATGGATATATGTAGAATGTATGAGAAATAATATAATAAAAAAATAATAAAAAAAATAATAAAAAAAAATCTGTTCTTATCAGTTTAATATCTGATACGTGCCCTACCCGGGCACCATATATTAAATTGATTTTTGGAACTGGGAGATGGAAGAGGGGCTTGCTCCGTCCACTCCACGCATCGACCCGGTATTGCAGTACTTCTGGGAACGGTGCACCCCCAAAAACTGTGTTCAATGAAAGAGATGTTTTAGTCTTGTGTGGCAGCAGGTGTTAATGGAAGTAACGTATATTGCTGTGTATGGGTGCTTTAAAGGTGTTGTAGGTGATCATATGCTATACAGGTAATGGTGGTGTGAGAGGGAAAAAAAAACAACAACTCTGTTCTTATCTCGTTTAACATCTGATTCGTCCACTATCCGGTGACCGCGTATGAAATTGATTTTTGGCTCATGGATCCGGAGCATGAAAACAACATCATCCACAACAACAACAGCAAAAGAGCCCGACTCTGCAGGTTTTTGATGTCTCTCTCTTATCTCTTGGAGTTTTTACGAATGAGCTGATGAGTTGAATCAGGTGTGTGTTTGATTGTCCGACCGTTGGTGAGGATTGCGGAGAGGGACACGGTGCCTCTGACGGGAGGCCTGGGAATTCATACTTACCTGGCAGGGGAGACACCATGATCAGGAAGGTGGTTCACCCAGGGCGAGGCTCGGCCATTGCACTCCGGTTGTGCTGACCCCTGCGAATTCCCCAAATGTGGGAATCTCGACTGCATAATTTATGGTAGTGGGGGACTGCGTTCGCGCTCTCCCCTGGACACACTGGTTAAAAGAGCAGATTGTTCGAGTTCCTCTTCTTCTGGTAGTTAACGACCTAGGAAGTCCAGGGAATTGAACTGCAGTGGTTGATCGAGAGATGTAAAACTCTCAACCTAGGACCAGTCTGCAAAAGTAGGGCTGTTTTTTAGTTTTTTTTTTCATCATTCTTCAAATAATCTCCATTATTCAACCAGCGCTTTTATTGGCAGCAGTGGTCCTAGAAGCAAAGTTGTTCCGAATGAGGAGTTCTATCATGTGGTATGAATACCTTGTGCATGTGTGAAAAATCACCTGACATACAGTCGCCTATGGCCGTATTCATGTTGTTGTTTTTACTGTTTACAGCGCCACCAAGTGGCCAGTCGCCACATCCCTTTTCACCTGAGCACAGGCTGAGCCCGTGCACAGGTGTACCGACTTGGGTGTAATTGTCTCATTCCGTTGGAGAGTTATGGCCATTTAAGTAAAGCCCGCCTCGCCCACTCCCAACGTTTTGGCGTCCCGTCGCCAACGTGAATCGAAATTCCGACTTTTTTCCCCATCGCTGTCGGCAATCAGACTCCAGGGAATCTTTCTGCACCGGTTTGGGTCAGATCGGGCGAAAGACCTAGGACTAGTGTGCAAAAGTAGCTTTTTCACAAAATCCCAAATACCCGAAAATCTCGCCAGCGCAACCATCGAATCCGAGGCCTGCGTCTTGTTCGGCCCGAGCCAAGGATTCCGGTGATGTAAGACACTTGGGTCTGCGACGGACGGTTCAGGAGTTACGAGGCATTTCGTACTTCTGATCGCTGCAGCGCCACCTTGGGGCCGATTGGGCCGAGCCTTGGTGATGTTGTAGACCGGGCGGGTACTACCATCCCTCAAGAGTTTCAAGTCTCTACGACGTACGCTTTGGTCTGCCCGCTCACTTTTAGGGCAGAATGTTTGTTGGTCCAAAATCCCAGGTTGCACTCCAAAGTGTCGTGTTGTGCGCTCTGCTGTGATCCATTTTCGGTGTCAACAGTCAAGCTGAGCTTGTATTGCTGTGAGCTGAGCTTGTTTGCTGGCGACCTTTAGACCCTCTCGCCACGGCCCAGGTGGGCGTGGCCTTTGACGGCTCCCCCGCCTCTGCGTCATTGTGTCATCGCTTCTCGGCCTTTTGGCTAAGATCTAGTATCTGGTCCGAGGGTAGAGGCAGCGATCGCCTCTTGGAGGTTTTTCCGGCTTGGGTCGTTCAGTGGCTTGAGCCTCAAACTTCTGAGAGGTATATTGGCAGTGCCTTTTTTTTTTTTTTTTTTTTTATCCGGACGACTTGGTTTTCCAAGGAATCTTTTGTTCTTAAGGTAAGTTATTTATTTATTTATTTATTTATTTATTACGGTTTTAAGGTTGTGTTTTAAATAGCTGTTGGTGTCTCCACCATGTCGGCTGCTCGTGCCGGCATGCGGAGGCACCACAGCGTGCGTTTTTTATTTAAAGAGGTGGATGGTAAGCTCCTGGGGTTGTCACGTCTTGACTTCTCCAGGAAGCTGATCCAGAAAGCCCTAAATTTTAGACCCGAGGACTTGAACTGCCTAGTAACTCTCCCCCTGAACAAAGGTTTTGATTTAAGTTTCAAAAGTGCTTCCCTGTTAATTGAATTCTGGCAAAGGTTTGATGCATGCAAAGCCCAATTCGCTATGTTTAATGTGGAGAAACTTTCTGACAATTCATTAAAAACTGTGATTGTTAGGATGTTTAATGAAACAGTGAATGGGGAGGACATTTGTGTCTGGCTGGGCAGATTTTGCACTGTTCGGGGTCAACCAACCAAAGTGTTAGATGAAGATGGTATCTGGAATTGCTCCTGGCGAATTCCCATTAAACAATGGGAGGACGCCGGGGGCTACCAGGGCCTGAAGCATCTGCCTTCAATGATTGTGTTGGGAGAGAACAGGGGCTACATTCACTACCAAGGAATGCCCAAACTGTGCAGGAAGTGTGGGAGGATGGGGCATTTAGCTGATGCATGCAAGGAATTAACATGTGGGAAGTGTAGAGGAATTGGTCACATCTTTGAAGAATGTACCATTGGCAGAAGGTGTAATCTTTGTGGTGAAACTGACCATCTCTACAGAGATTGCCCTAAAAGTTTTGCCAACAAATTGAAAGGGAACAAAATGGCCGCCCCACATGTGGAACAAACAAAAGAACAAAGAGAGAAGGAGGTGGTCCCTGAGATTTTGGCGGGAATTTCAAATTCCCAGCCAGCCTCAGGGATTTGTCAGGAAAAAGGAAGTGGGGCGGCCACAGGGGCGGAGTCACAGCTTGAAACCGAACAGGGGGAGGAAACCACTCCCGGACAAGATAAAGGAAAGGAAACAGAAGACGGAGAGGATGAAACGGTTTCCTCCCTCAACACCGTCTCGGAGGTGAGTATGCCCTCCAGTGGGAGTGAAACTGACCTTTCACTCCCAAATGCTCAAGTGCAGAAGAGAACTGCGGGATCTCCGTTGTGTGTAGTAGTGGAGAAAAGAATGAGGGCTACACAAGGGCTGGATAGTTTCTCCCCGGAGGATCCAGACCGCATGTGGCCCTCAGAATCCCCTAATGAAGTTTCCTTTCTGCATTTTAAGCTAAGAACATCAACACCGAAAGAGTCGCAAGAGTTCAGCTCTGTGGCTTCGGAAGTGTCAACCTCTTGCCCTCCTGAACCCAGCCCCCATGGGAGAAGGGAGAGGCATGAGGAACAAGAAATAACATAATTTTAAAGATGCCTCTGTATGTCTTTTATTAGTCTTCTATTAAAAGTTCATATAATTTTAACTATACTGCTCATGGCCCTCACAATCTCTACAATAAATGTGAGAAGTGTGAGAAGTGATATACGAGCACAGAGCGTTTTATCCTTTTTAAAATCCTGTAAGTCAGATGTGTTTTTATTGCAAGAATGTGCTTTGCCCTTTTTATCCAATTACAGAAAGTGGGAGGAGCTTTGGACCCCTGGACATTCTATCTGGAGTGGGTCCAATTTTAACAAAAATGACGGTGTTGCTATTTTAATCAACAATCCAAACATCTTGGTGAAGGGCAGCACGGTGGTAAGGGATGGGCGAGCAATTTTAGCAAACTTGACTTTTTTAGATAAGGATTTTAATGTTCTTAATGTGTATGGTTTTAATGATAAGAATGAAAGATATGAGCTTTTAGAAGACCTGCAGCCCCACATGTTAGGGAGGGCCCCTTTGGTGGTGGCAGGGGATTTTAACTGTGTCTTAACTCCGAAAGATAGGAAGAGGGTAGAAGGTTTTAAATTTGACAAAACATCGGTTTTATTGCAAAATTTAGTCAGAGATTTTAATTTAGTCGACTGCTTTAAAAAAATGCATCAGAGAGAGGAGGGCTTCACCTGGTTCAGTGGTGATGGCACCAGAGCCTCTCGCATTGACTACATTTTTACACGGGACTGCTTGCCAACCGATGCTACATTATCCCCCCTCTTTTTTTCTGATCACATGATGCTATCCTGCACCCTTTCACTGGCCTCTGGTGTGACAGTAGGAGGAGGGCTGTGGAAGTTGAACTGCTCCCTGTTGGAGGATGAGGAAGTATTTAGTGAGTACAGGGAGCAGTTCAGCCGATGGCAGACCCTCCAAGACTTTTATGATTCACGTGCACAGTGGTGGGAAATGGTAAAGGAACGGACGAGACAGTTTTTTAAGAAAATAGGAAAGGAGAAAAAGAAAAAAGAAAAGAGACGCATGATGGGGTTGCAAAAACGACTACAGAGGTATTTTAATCTTTTAAAAATTGGGTTTGATTTTAGTGAAGAAATAAAAGAAGTAAAACAAGAAATGTCAGTTTTAGCCCAAATTCAAAGTAAAGGTGTCATTTTAAGGAGTAGAGAACAAGATATTGAAGAAGGGGAAAAGTGTACAAGATATTTTTTTAAAAAAATTATAACACGGGGAGGGGCTTTGACAACTTTGAAATCGGATGGGAGGGTGGTAAATGAAACAGAAGAGATTTTAAGAGGGGTGGAAAACTTTTATAGTGATTTATATGGCCTAAAACAAGTACACGACGATACCTTAATGGAAGTTTTAAATTTTTTAGACAAAAAGCTCCAGAGTCAATGTGCACTTTTAAGACAGGATTTTACGATTTTAGAAATACAAAAAGCTCTGAAAGGTTTTAAGCGTGGGAAGTCCCCAGGACTAGACGGACTACCACTTGAATTTTACTTGACCTTTGGGGACATTTTAGCACATGACTTACTGACTGTTTTTAAAGAATTTGACAATGTGAACAGACTTCCAGACAGCTTCAGAATAGGGATAGTGACGCTATTACATAAGAAAGGCGACAAGACTGACTTAAAGAATTGGCGACCCATCACTCTTTTAAACGTTGACTGCAAACTTTTTAGCAAAATTTTAGCCACGCGTATGTCGACAGTTTTAGCAGACGTAATCCACTTGGATCAAGCATGCGCCGTGCCCGGAAGGAAGATCACGGACAGCCTGGTACTGATCAGAGACGCCATCTGTTTTGCGAGAGACAGAAACATTCAGCTAGTAGTCCTAAATTTAGACTTTGAAAAGGCATTCGACCGTATCTCGCACCAGTTCCTGTTTAAGGTACTGGAAAAAATGGGGTTTCCTGGGAGGTTTATAGCCTGGGTGGGACTGCTGTACAACGAGCTGTCTAGCAGAATTTTGGTTAACGGGCATTTATCCAAAGCTGTAAAACTCCACAGCGGCGTCCGTCAGGGGTGTCCTTTATCTCCCCTTCTGTATGTGGCTTGTATTGAGCCACTGGCACAAATCTTGAGAAGGGATAAATGGATTAAAGGACTAGACATCCCAGGGACTGGTGGACTGACGGCGACCTGTGTTTTATATATGGATGACGTGACCCTTTTAGCGACTGACCTTTTATCAGTACGAAGAGCAATGGACTTGACTGACTGGTACGGTCGGGCCTCGGGCGCCAAGCTCAATAGGAGTAAGTCCGAGGCCCAGCTCTTCGGGCCGTGGGGGAACGTGGACACAGTTGGACTAGATTTGGATTTTAAAGACAATGATTTGAAAATTTTAGGTGTAAAATTTGACAGAGAGGGTGGAGGACAAGGAAACTGGACTGACATGTTAGGGAAAGTCAGACAAAGACTGGGCTTTTGGGGACTGAGACAATTGACGTTTGAAGGCAAGATTTTAATTTTTAAAGCTGTGATTTTACCACTGATTTTACTTGTCTGTTCTGTTTTTAGTCCCCCAAGACGATTCCTGGCAAACCTGGAGAGGGCGGTATTTTATTTCCTGTGGGGGTCCAAGTGGGAACGACTAAAGAGGGAGGTCGTCAAAAAGAAAAAAGAGAATGGCGGGAAAGGCCTCCCAGACCCCCACCTGTTTTTAGGCAGCCGCTTTGCCGCCCTCCACATCCAGTACGCACTGACCCCATCCAGAGAACACAAGACAGCAGCCATGACCCGATTCTGGATGGGGTCATACCTAAGAACTTTGAAAATTTTACCCATTGATCTTAAAAGTCCTGTGTCTTTTAATTTGTCAAAAGAGCATAGTTTTATTAAGAAATTTTTAAAGAAATATCTTTTAGAGACAAATGATGCCACCATTTTAACTAACCATAAGTCTCTTATCTCTCTTGTGCAGGATCGAGAATCGGTGAGCCCGGTTCCAGGCCTCACACTAGGTGAGGCCAAAGATGTTTGGAGGAACGCAGCCCACCCAGCTCTCCAGAACAGGCTTAAAGACTTGTCGTGGATGGTGGCTCATGAGATCCTCCCGGTCAGGGCGGTTATGCACTCCAGAGGCATGGCCAAAAACTCCACCTGCCCACGGTCCGGATGTGGTTCCCCGGAGACCGTTCGACATCTGCTCTGGGAGTGCGGCGCTGCGCGGGACCTGTGGGCCAAGACCGGCCCCCTGTTTTTCCCGTGCCTGCCAGCGGGTGGGGCCCAGGTGGACTACAAGCTCGCCATCCTGGGGGTGGGTCAGGGCTTGAAGGAGCTGACACAACCAAAATTTTCCTCGCTCTGGCTCACCCTAAACGTGATCAAGGATGCCATCTGGGTCACCAGAAATCTGCTGGTGGGGAAACGCGTGACGGTCCCCCTCCGCGCGTGCGAGCAGAAAATAAGATCAACGCTGCAGGGTGGGCCGCACGTCGTTATTTGGATGGGGGGGCCGGGGTCACACGTAGAAGGTCCCGGCCGCCACCGACCCTGGCCGCCCGTAGATGCACCCTCACCACACCGGCTACGGGAACAGCGGGCCAGCGGGCCGGAGGAGAGGGGATCTCCGCTGGGCACCAGAAGCGGGGAGTCTGGGGCCTGTTCTGGAGACCTGGAGTGAATGGACAATCTTGATAGGGACTCACCCTCGATCCTTTACAAGAGATGTTTTATTTGGCAAGTTTTATTGTTTTATTGTTTTTATGTTTTATTCCTATTTATTTTAATCCATTTACGTTTCCTTTAATACAACTCAAATATTAACATACATGGACTTTTACACAACACACAATCAATAATTGATTTTTAACTATAAAGTGTGTCTTTTTTATTTGTTTTTGTTGTTTTAAGATGTGTAAATAAATACTTGATTTATAAAAAAATGTAAATGGAAAACATGGAATGAAAACCTGTGACAATAAAACTTTTTCGAAAGAAAAAATCTGTTCTTATCAGTTTAATATCTGATACGTGCCCTACCCGGGCACCATATATTAAATTGATTTTTGGAACTGGGAGATGGAAGAGGGGCTTGCTCCGTCCACTCCACGCATCGACCCGGTATTGCAGTACTTCTGGGAACGGTGCACCCCCAAAAACTGTGTTCAATGAAAGAGATGTTTTAGTCTTGTGTGGCAGCAGGTGTTAATGGAAGTAACGTATATTGCTGTGTATGGGTGCTTTAAAGGTGTTGTAGGTGATCATATGCTATACAGGTAATGGTGGTGTGAGAGGGAAAAAAAAACAACAACTCTGTTCTTATCTCGTTTAACATCTGATTCGTCCACTATCCGGTGACCGCGTATGAAATTGATTTTTGGCTCATGGATCCGGAGCATGAAAACAACATCATCCACAACAACAACAGCAAAAGAGCCCGACTCTGCAGGTTTTTGATGTCTCTCTCTTATCTCTTGGAGTTTTTACGAATGAGCTGATGAGTTGAATCAGGTGTGTGTTTGATTGTCCGACCGTTGGTGAGGATTGCGGAGAGGGACACGGTGCCTCTGACGGGAGGCCTGGGAATTCATACTTACCTGGCAGGGGAGACACCATGATCAGGAAGGTGGTTCACCCAGGGCGAGGCTCGGCCATTGCACTCCGGTTGTGCTGACCCCTGCGAATTCCCCAAATGTGGGAATCTCGACTGCATAATTTATGGTAGTGGGGGACTGCGTTCGCGCTCTCCCCTGGACACACTGGTTAAAAGAGCAGATTGTTCGAGTTCCTCTTCTTCTGGTAGTTAACGACCTAGGAAGTCCAGGGAATTGAACTGCAGTGGTTGATCGAGAGATGTAAAACTCTCAACCTAGGACCAGTCTGCAAAAGTAGGGCTGTTTTTTAGTTTTTTTTTTCATCATTCTTCAAATAATCTCCATTATTCAACCAGCGCTTTTATTGGCAGCAGTGGTCCTAGAAGCAAAGTTGTTCCGAATGAGGAGTTCTATCATGTGGTATGAATACCTTGTGCATGTGTGAAAAATCACCTGACATACAGTCGCCTATGGCCGTATTCATGTTGTTGTTTTTACTGTTTACAGCGCCACCAAGTGGCCAGTCGCCACATCCCTTTTCACCTGAGCACAGGCTGAGCCCGTGCACAGGTGTACCGACTTGGGTGTAATTGTCTCATTCCGTTGGAGAGTTATGGCCATTTAAGTAAAGCCCGCCTCGCCCACTCCCAACGTTTTGGCGTCCCGTCGCCAACGTGAATCGAAATTCCGACTTTTTTCCCCATCACTGTCGGCAATCAGACTCCAGGGAATCTTTCTGCACCGGTTTGGGTCAGATCGGGCGAAAGACCTAGGACTAGTGTGCAAAAGTAGCTTTTTCACAAAATCCCAAATACCCGAAAATCTCGCCAGCGCAACCATCAAATCCGAGGCCTGCGTCTTGTTCGGCCCGAGCCAAGGATTCCGGTGATGTAAGACACTTGGGTCTGCGACGGACGGTTCAGGAGTTACGAGGCATTTCGTACTTCTGATCGCTGCAGCGCCACCTTGGGGCCGATTGGGCCGAGCCTTGGTGATGTTGTAGACCGGGCGGGTACTACCATCCCTCAAGAGTTTCAAGTCTCTACGACGTACGCTTTGGTCTGCCCGCTCACTTTTAGGGCAGAATGTTTGTTGGTCCAAAATCCCAGGTTGCACTCCAAAGTGTCGTGTTGTGCGCTCTGCTGTGATCCATTTTCGGTGTCAACAGTCAAGCTGAGCTTGTATTGCTGTGAGCTGAGCTTGTTTGTTGGCGACCTTTAGACCCTCTCGCCACGGCCCAGGTGGGCGTGGCCTTTGACGGCTCCCCCGCCTCTGCGTCATTGTGTCATCGCTTCTCGGCCTTTTGGCTAAGATCAAGTGTCTGGTCCTAGGGTAGAGACAGCGATCGCCTCTTGGAGGTTTTTCCGGCTTGGGTCCTTCAGTGACTTGAGCCCCAAACTTTTGAGAGGTACATTGATCCAGCTGCTTTTATTCCGGTTCTGTTTTAAGGTAAGACCTTTTTATCTATTTATTTATTTATTTATTGTTTTTTAAAGTTTTAGGCTGTTGGTGTCTCCACCATGTCGGCTGCCCGTGCCGGCATGAGGAGGCACCACAGCGTGCGTTTTTTATTCAAAGAAGTTGAGGGGAAGCTCCTGGGGATGTCACGTCTTGACTTCTCCAGGAAGCTGATCCAAAAAACTCTAAATTTTAAACCTGATGATCTGAATTGCATCGTGACTCTGCCCCTGAACAAAGGATTTGATGTTAGTTTTAGAGCGGTTTCCCACCTGAATGATTTCTGGCACAGATTTGAAGTAGCTAAATCCCAGCTGTCCATGTTTACTGTTGAAAAGCTCTCTGACAACACACTTAAAACTGTGATTGTTAGAATGTTTAATGAGACAGTGACTGGGGAGGACATTTGTGTCTGGCTGGGCAGATTTTGCACAGTTCGAAGCCAGCCAGTCAAGGTTTTAGATGAGGATGGTATTTGGACATGCTCCTGGCGAATTCCCATTAAACAATGGGAAGACGCTGGGGGCTACCAGGGCCTGAAGCATCTGCCTTCTATGATTGTGTTGGGTGAGAACAGAGGCTACATTCACTACCAGGGTATGCCCAAATTATGTAGAAAATGTGGAAAGTTTGGGCACTTAGCTGAAGCATGCCAGGAAATGATATGTGGGAAATGCAGAGAAATTGGTCATACTTTTGAAGAGTGTACCAATGGCAGGCGGTGCAACCTCTGTGGGGAGTCATCCCATCTCTACAGAGATTGCCCTAAAAGTTTTGCCAACAAACTGAAAGGCAACAAAATGGCCGCCCCACATGTGGAACAAACAAAAGAGCAAAGGAAGGAGGAGGCGGTCCCTGAGGTTTTGGCGGGAAATTCTATTTCCCAGCCAGCCTCAGGGAGTGGGCAGGAGGAAGGAAGTGGGGCGGCCACAGGGGCGGAGTCAAGTTTTAACAGCGAACAGAGTGAGGAAGCCGTTCCCCAACAAGAGAGAAGTGAAAACAAAATGGAGGAGGAGGAGGAGGATGCAACGGCTTCCTCACTCTACACCGTATCGGAGGTTAGTGTGGTGGATAGTGGGGGTGAATCCGAGGGTTCACTCCCCAATGCTCAGGTGCAAAAAAGGTCTGCGAGATCTCCTCTGCTTCAAACAGAGGAGAAAAGGCTGCGGGCATCGCATCGGCTAGATAGTTCCTCTTCGTTAGTTCTAGACCGTATGTGGCCCGCAGAATCTCCCAATGAAGTCTCCTTTTTGCACGTTAAGCTTAGAACATCGTCACCGAAGGAGCCACAAGAGGTTCTCTCTGTGGACTCTGAGGCGGCGAGCATTTGCCCTCCTGATCCCAGTTTTTCTGGGGAAAAGGAGAAGCAAGTGCTACATGACATAACATGATTTTAATGTAACTTTCTGCAGTCTTTTGGTTTTATCCTTCTATTAATGCTTGTATTTTTAACCATACTGCTCATGGCCCTCACTATCTCTACAATCAATGTGAGAAGTGTGAGGTCTACTTTGCGAGCACAGAGTGTGTTATCCTTTTTAAAAACTTTTAAGTCAGATGTGTTTTTATTGCAAGAATGTGGTTTGCCCTTTTTAACAAATTACAGGAAGTGGGAGGAGATTTGGACCCCAGGATTTTCCATTTGGAGTGGGTCCAATTTTAACAAAAATGACGGTGTTGCTATTTTAATAAAAAATCCCAACCTTTTGGTGAAGGGCAGCACTGTGGTGAGGGACGGGCGGGCAATTTTAGCAAATCTGACTTTTTTAGGTAAGGATCTTAACATTTTAAATATGTATGGTTTTACTGAAAAAAATAACAGGTATGAGCTTTTAGAAGACTTGCAACCCCACATGCTAGGCAGGGCTCCCCTAGTGGTAGCAGGGGATTTTAATTGTGTATTATCAAAAAAGGACAGAAGGAGGGTAGGAGAGGATTTTAAGGTCGACAAGACATCGGTTTTATTACAAAATATAGTCAAAGATTTTAAGTTAGTTGACTGTTTTAAAACAATGCATCAAAGAGAGGAAGGCTTCACCTGGTTCAGTGGTGACGGTGCCAGAGCCTCTCGAATTGACTATATTTTTACCAGGGACCTCCCGCCGACCGATGCTACATTGACCCCCCTCTTTTTTTCCGACCACATGATGCTGTCTTGCACTCTTTCACTCCCCACGGGTGTGACTGCAGGGGGAGGGCTGTGGAAGCTGAACTGTTCCCTATTAGAGGACAAGGAAGTGGTTAGTGAGTATAGGGAGCAGTTCAGCCAATGGCAGACCCTCCAGGACTTTTACGACTCACGTGCACAGTGGTGGGAGATGGTGAAACAAAGGACAGGACGGTTTTTTAAACAAATTGGAAAAGAAAAAAAGAATAAAGAAAAAAGACGCATGATGGGGTTGCAAAAAAGACTGCAGAGATATTTTAACCTTTTAAACAATGGATTGGATTTTACAAATGAAATAAAAGAAGTAAAGAAAGAAATGTCAGATCTGTCTGAAACAAAGAGCAAAGGTGTCATTTTAAGATGTAGAGAAAGGGAGTTAGAGGAAGGAGAGAAGTGTACCAGGTATTTTTTTAAAAAGACAATAGCTCGGGGAGGGTCGATCAATATTTTAAAAACTTTTAGAGGGGGGGAAGTAAATACAACTGACCTGATTTTAGGGGAAATTGAAAGTTTTTACAGTAATTTATACGGCACTAAAGAGGTACACAATGGCATCTTAGAGGAAGTTTTAGGGTTTTTAGATAAAAAAGTTAAGAGTCCAGATGTGCTTTTATCCCAGGATTTTAATCTTTTAGAATTGGAAAAAGCTTTAAAGGGTTTTAAGAAGGGGAAGTCCCCGGGCATGGACGGACTCCCCTTTGAGTTTTATCTGACTTTCTGGGACATTTTAGCACATGACTTACTTACAGTTTTTAAAGAATTTGAGACTCTTGACAGACTTCCAGACAGCTTTAGAGTAGGGATAGTTACATTACTGTACAAAAAAGGAGACAAGACTGACTTGAGAAACTGGCGACCAATCACTCTTTTAAATTATGATTGTAAACTTTTTAGTAAGATTTTAGCTACACGCATGTCGACTGTTTTAGAGGACGTAATCCACCTGGATCAAGCTTGCGCTGTGCCCGGCAGGAAGATCACGGACAGCCTGGTACTGATCAGAGACGCCATCTGTTATGCGAGAGACAGAAACATTAGGCTTGTAGTCCTAAATTTAGACTTTGAAAAAGCTTTTGATCGGGTCTCGCACCAGTACCTCCTTCAGGTACTGCAAAAAATGGGCTTTCCAGAGAGGTTTATAGCTTGGGTGGGACTGCTGTATGAGGGCTTAAGCAGCAAATTTCTTGCAAATGGGCATCTTTCCAAAGCTGTAAATATCCACAGCGGTGTCCGTCAGGGGTGTCCTTTATCTCCCCTTCTGTATGTGGCTTGTATTGAGCCACTGGCACAGATCTTGAGAAGGGATAAATGGATTAAAGGACTAGATATCTCAGGAACTGGTGGACTGACGGCGACCTGCGTTTTATATATGGATGACGTGACCCTTTTAGCGACTGACTTTTTATCAGTACGAAGAGCAATGGACTTGACTGACTGGTACGGTCGGGCCTCGGGCGCCAAGCTTAACAGGAGTAAGTCCGAGGCCCTGCTCTTCGGGCCGTGGGGCGACGTGGACACAGGAGGACTAGATTTGGATTTTAAAGAAAAGGATTTGAAAATTTTAGGAGTAAAATTTGACAGGGAGGGTGGAGGACCAGGAAACTGGACTGACATGTTAGGGAAAGTCAGACAAAGACTGGGCTTTTGGGGACTAAGACAACTGACGTTAGAAGGCAAGATTTTAATTTTTAAAGCAGTGATTTTACCACTAATTTTACTTGTCTGTTCCGTTTTTAGTCCCCCAAGACGATTCCTGGCTAAGTTGGAGAGGGCGGTATTTTATTTCCTGTGGGGGTCCAAGTGGGAACGAATCAAGAGGGAGGTCGTTAAAAAGAAAAAAGAGAATGGCGGGAAAGGCCTCCCAGACCCCCACCTGTTTTTAGGCAGCCGCTTTGCCGCCCTCCATATCCAGTATGCACTGACCCCATCCAGAGAACACAAGACAGCAGCCATGACCCGATTCTGGATGGGGTCATACCTAAGAAGTTTGAAAATTTTACCCATTGATCTTAAAAGTCCAGTGTCTTTTAATTTGTCAAAAGAGCATAGTTTCATTAAGAAATTTTTAAAGAAATATCTTTTAGAAACAAATGATGCCACTGTTTTAACTAATCACAAGTCTCTCGTCTCTCTTGTGCAGGATCGAGAATCGGTGAGTCCAGTTCCAGGCCTCACACTAGGTGAGGCCAAAGACGTTTGGAGGAACGCAGCCCACCCAGCTCTCCAGAACAGGCTTAAGGACCTGTCGTGGATGGTGGCTCATGAGATCCTCCCGGTCAGGGCGGTCATGCACTCCAGAGGCATGGCCAAAAACTCCACCTGCCCACGGTCCGGATGTGGTTCCCCGGAGACCGTTCAACATCTGCTCTGGGAGTGCGGCGCTGCGCGGGACCTGTGGGCCAAGACAGGCCCCCTGTTTTTCCCGTGCCTGCCAGCGGGTGGGGCCCAGGTGGACTATAAGCTCGCCATCCTGGGGGTGGGTCAGGGCTTGAAGGAGTTGACACCACCAACGTTTGCCTCGCTCTGGCTCACCCTCAACCACATCAAGGATGCCATCTGGGTCACCAGAAACCTGCTGGTGGGGAAACGCGTGACGGTCCCCCTCCACGCGTGCGAGCAGAGGATAACATCAACGCTGCAGGGTGGGCCGCACGTCGTTATTCGGATGGGGGGGCCGAGGTCACACGGAGAAGGTCCCGGCCGCCACCGTACCTGGCCGCCCGTAGATGCACCCTCACCACTCTGGCTACGGGAACAGCGGGCCAGCGGGCCGGAGGAGAGGGGATCTCCGCTGGGCACTGGAAGCGAGGAGTCTGGGGCCTGTTCTGGAGACCTGGAGTGAATGGACATTCTTGATAGGGACTCACCCTCGATCCTGTACAAGAGATGTTTTATTTGGCATATTTTATTGTTTTATTGTTTTATATTTGCATTCCTATTTTATTTTAATCCATTTTACCTTTACTTTAAAACAACACACAACATACATGGACTTTTACACAACACATCAACATAACTGATTTTTAACTGTAACTTATGTCCTTTTTGTTGTTTTAAGATATGTGCAAAAATGTGATTTTATAAGGAAAAAATGGATATTGAAAGAATGGAATGAAACAATGTGACAATAAACTTTTTTCGAAAGAAAAAATCTGTTCTTATCAGTTTAATATCTGATACGTGCCCTACCCGGGCACCATATATTAAATTGATTTTTGGAACTGGGAGATGGAAGAGGGGCTTGCTCCGTCCACTCCACGCATCGACCCGGTATTGCAGTACTTCTGGGAACGGTGCACCCCCAAAAACTGTGTTCAATGAAAGAGATGTTTTAGTCTTGTGTGGCAGCAGGTGTTAATGGAAGTAACGTATATTGCTGTGTATGGGTGCTTTAAAGGTGTTGTAGGTGATCATATGCTATACAGGTAATGGTGGTGTGAGAGGGAAAAAAAAACAACAACTCTGTTCTTATCTCGTTTAACATCTGATTCGTCCACTATCCGGTGACCGCGTATGAAATTGATTTTTGGCTCATGGATCCGGAGCATGAAAACAACATCATCCACAACAACAACAGCAAAAGAGCCCGACTCTGCAGGTTTTTGATGTCTCTCTCTTATCTCTTGGAGTTTTTACGAATGAGCTGATGAGTTGAATCAGGTGTGTGTTTGATTGTCCGACCGTTGGTGAGGATTGCGGAGAGGGACACGGTGCCTCTGACGGGAGGCCTGGGAATTCATACTTACCTGGCAGGGGAGACACCATGATCAGGAAGGTGGTTCACCCAGGGCGAGGCTCGGCCATTGCACTCCGGTTGTGCTGACCCCTGCGAATTCCCCAAATGTGGGAATCTCGACTGCATAATTTATGGTAGTGGGGGACTGCGTTCGCGCTCTCCCCTGGACACACTGGTTAAAAGAGCAGATTGTTCGAGTTCCTCTTCTTCTGGTAGTTAACGACCTAGGAAGTCCAGGGAATTGAACTGCAGTGGTTGATCGAGAGATGTAAAACTCTCAACCTAGGACCAGTCTGCAAAAGTAGGGCTGTTTTTTAGTTTTTTTTTTCATCATTCTTCAAATAATCTCCATTATTCAACCAGCGCTTTTATTGGCAGCAGTGGTCCTAGAAGCAAAGTTGTTCCGAATGAGGAGTTCTATCATGTGGTATGAATACCTTGTGCATGTGTGAAAAATCACCTGACATACAGTCGCCTATGGCCGTATTCATGTTGTTGTTTTTACTGTTTACAGCGCCACCAAGTGGCCAGTCGCCACATCCCTTTTCACCTGAGCACAGGCTGAGCCCGTGCACAGGTGTACCGACTTGGGTGTAATTGTCTCATTCCGTTGGAGAGTTATGGCCATTTAAGTAAAGCCCGCCTCGCCCACTCCCAACGTTTTGGCGTCCCGTCGCCAACGTGAATCGAAATTCCGACTTTTTTCCCCATCACTGTCGGCAATCAGACTCCAGGGAATCTTTCTGCACCGGTTTGGGTCAGATCGGGCGAAAGACCTAGGACTAGTGTGCAAAAGTAGCTTTTTCACAAAATCCCAAATACCCGAAAATCTCGCCAGCGCAACCATCAAATCCGAGGCCTGCGTCTTGTTCGGCCCGAGCCAAGGATTCCGGTGATGTAAGACACTTGGGTCTGCGACGGACGGTTCAGGAGTTACGAGGCATTTCGTACTTCTGATCGCTGCAGCGCCACCTTGGGGCCGATTGGGCCGAGCCTTGGTGATGTTGTAGACCGGGCGGGTACTACCATCCCTCAAGAGTTTCAAGTCTCTACGACGTACGCTTTGGTCTGCCCGCTCACTTTTAGGGCAGAATGTTTGTTGGTCCAAAATCCCAGGTTGCACTCCAAAGTGTCGTGTTGTGCGCTCTGCTGTGATCCATTTTCGGTGTCAACAGTCAAGCTGAGCTTGTATTGCTGTGAGCTGAGCTTGTTTGTTGGCGACCTTTAGACCCTCTCGCCACGGCCCAGGTGGGCGTGGCCTTTGACGGCTCCCCCGCCTCTGCGTCATTGTGTCATCGCTTCTCGGCCTTTTGGCTAAGATCAAGTGTAGTATCTGTTCTTATCAGTTTAATATCTGATACGTGCCCTACCCGGGCACCATATATTAAATTGATTTTTGGAACTGGGAGATGGAAGAGGGGCTTGCTCCGTCCACTCCACGCATCGACCCGGTATTGCAGTACTTCTGGGAACGGTGCACCCCCAAAAACTGTGTTCAATGAAAGAGATGTTTTAGTCTTGTGTGGCAGCAGGTGTTAATGGAAGTAACGTATATTGCTGTGTATGGGTGCTTTAAAGGTGTTGTAGGTGATCATATGCTATACAGGTAATGGTGGTGTGAGAGGGAAAAAAAAACAACAACTCTGTTCTTATCTCGTTTAACATCTGATTCGTCCACTATCCGGTGACCGCGTATGAAATTGATTTTTGGCTCATGGATCCGGAGCATGAAAACAACATCATCCACAACAACAACAGCAAAAGAGCCCGACTCTGCAGGTTTTTGATGTCTCTCTCTTATCTCTTGGAGTTTTTACGAATGAGCTGATGAGTTGAATCAGGTGTGTGTTTGATTGTCCGACCGTTGGTGAGGATTGCGGAGAGGGACACGGTGCCTCTGACGGGAGGCCTGGGAATTCATACTTACCTGGCAGGGGAGACACCATGATCAGGAAGGTGGTTCACCCAGGGCGAGGCTCGGCCATTGCACTCCGGTTGTGCTGACCCCTGCGAATTCCCCAAATGTGGGAATCTCGACTGCATAATTTATGGTAGTGGGGGACTGCGTTCGCGCTCTCCCCTGGACACACTGGTTAAAAGAGCAGATTGTTCGAGTTCCTCTTCTTCTGGTAGTTAACGACCTAGGAAGTCCAGGGAATTGAACTGCAGTGGTTGATCGAGAGATGTAAAACTCTCAACCTAGGACCAGTCTGCAAAAGTAGGGCTGTTTTTTAGTTTTTTTTTTCATCATTCTTCAAATAATCTCCATTATTCAACCAGCGCTTTTATTGGCAGCAGTGGTCCTAGAAGCAAAGTTGTTCCGAATGAGGAGTTCTATCATGTGGTATGAATACCTTGTGCATGTGTGAAAAATCACCTGACATACAGTCGCCTATGGCCGTATTCATGTTGTTGTTTTTACTGTTTACAGCGCCACCAAGTGGCCAGTCGCCACATCCCTTTTCACCTGAGCACAGGCTGAGCCCGTGCACAGGTGTACCGACTTGGGTGTAATTGTCTCATTCCGTTGGAGAGTTATGGCCATTTAAGTAAAGCCCGCCTCGCCCACTCCCAACGTTTTGGCGTCCCGTCGCCAACGTGAATCGAAATTCCGACTTTTTTCCCCATCACTGTCGGCAATCAGACTCCAGGGAATCTTTCTGCACCGGTTTGGGTCAGATCGGGCGAAAGACCTAGGACTAGTGTGCAAAAGTAGCTTTTTCACAAAATCCCAAATACCCGAAAATCTCGCCAGCGCAACCATCAAATCCGAGGCCTGCGTCTTGTTCGGCCCGAGCCAAGGATTCCGGTGATGTAAGACACTTGGGTCTGCGACGGACGGTTCAGGAGTTACGAGGCATTTCGTACTTCTGATCGCTGCAGCGCCACCTTGGGGCCGATTGGGCCGAGCCTTGGTGATGTTGTAGACCGGGCGGGTACTACCATCCCTCAAGAGTTTCAAGTCTCTACGACGTACGCTTTGGTCTGCCCGCTCACTTTTAGGGCAGAATGTTTGTTGGTCCAAAATCCCAGGTTGCACTCCAAAGTGTCGTGTTGTGCGCTCTGCTGTGATCCATTTTCGGTGTCAACAGTCAAGCTGAGCTTGTATTGCTGTGAGCTGAGCTTGTTTGTTGGCGACCTTTAGACCCTCTCGCCACGGCCCAGGTGGGCGTGGCCTTTGACGGCTCCCCCGCCTCTGCGTCATTGTGTCATCGCTTCTCGGCCTTTTGGCTAAGATCAAGTGTAGTATCTGTTCTTATATGACTTACTTACAGTTTTTAAAGAATTTGAGACTCTTGACAGACTTCCAGACAGCTTTAGAGTAGGGATAGTTACATTACTGTACAAAAAAGGAGACAAGACTGACTTGAGAAACTGGCGACCAATCACTCTTTTAAATTATGATTGTAAACTTTTTAGTAAGATTTTAGCTACACGCATGTCGACTGTTTTAGAGGACGTAATCCACCTGGATCAAGCTTGCGCTGTGCCCGGCAGGAAGATCACGGACAGCCTGGTACTGATCAGAGACGCCATCTGTTATGCGAGAGACAGAAACATTAGGCTTGTAGTCCTAAATTTAGACTTTGAAAAAGCTTTTGATCGGGTCTCGCACCAGTACCTCCTTCAGGTACTGCAAAAAATGGGCTTTCCAGAGAGGTTTATAGCTTGGGTGGGACTGCTGTATGAGGGCTTAAGCAGCAAATTTCTTGCAAATGGGCATCTTTCCAAAGCTGTAAATATCCACAGCGGTGTCCGTCAGGGGTGTCCTTTATCTCCCCTTCTGTATGTGGCTTGTATTGAGCCACTGGCACAGATCTTGAGAAGGGATAAATGGATTAAAGGACTAGATATCCCAGGAACTGGTGGACTGACGGCGACCTGCGTTTTATATATGGATGACGTGACCCTTTTAGCGACTGACTTTTTATCAGTACGAAGAGCAATGGACTTGACTGACTGGTACGGTCGGGCCTCGGGCGCCAAGCTTAACAGGAGTAAGTCCGAGGCCCTGCTCTTCGGGCCGTGGGGCGACGTGGACACAGGAGGACTAGATTTGGATTTTAAAGAAAAGGATTTGAAAATTTTAGGAGTAAAATTTGACAGGGAGGGTGGAGGACCAGGAAACTGGACTGACATGTTAGGGAAAGTCAGACAAAGACTGGGCTTTTGGGGACTAAGACAACTGACGTTAGAAGGCAAGATTTTAATTTTTAAAGCAGTGATTTTACCACTAATTTTACTTGTCTGTTCTGTTTTTAGTCCCCCAAGACGATTTCTGGCCAAGTTGGAGAGGGCGGTATTTTATTTCCTGTGGGGGTCCAAGTGGGAACGAATCAAGAGGGAGGTCGTTAAAAAGAAAAAAGAGAATGGCGGGAAAGGCCTCCCAGACCCCCACCTGTTTTTAGGCAGCCGCTTTGCCGCCCTCCATATCCAGTATGCACTGACCCCATCCAGAGAACACAAGACAGCAGCCATGACCCGATTCTGGATGGGGTCATACCTAAGAAGTTTGAAAATTTTACCCATTGATCTTAAAAGTCCAGTGTCTTTTAATTTGTCAAAAGAGCATAGTTTTATTAAGAAATTTTTAAAGAAATATCTTTTAGAAACAAATGATGCCACTGTTTTAACTAATCACAAGTCTCTCGTCTCTCTTGTGCAGGATCGAGAATCGGTGAGTCCAGTTCCAGGCCTCACACTAGGTGAGGCCAAAGACGTTTGGAGGAACGCAGCCCACCCAGCTCTCCAGAACAGGCTTAAGGACCTGTCGTGGATGGTGGCTCATGAGATCCTCCCAGTCAGGGCGGTCATGCACTCCAGAGGCATGGCCAAAAACTCCACCTGCCCACGGTCCGGATGTGGTTCCCCGGAGACCGTTCAACATCTGCTCTGGGAGTGCGGCGCTGCGCGGGACCTGTGGGCCAAGACAGGCCCCCTGTTTTTCCCGTGCCTGCCAGCGGGTGGGGCCCAGGTGGACTATAAGCTCGCCATCCTGGGGGTGGGTCAGGGCTTGAAGGAGTTGACACCACCAACGTTTGCCTCGCTCTGGCTCACCCTCAACCACATCAAGGATGCCATCTGGGTCACCAGAAACCTGCTGGTGGGGAAACGCGTGACGGTCCCCCTCCACGCGTGCGAGCAGAGGATAACATCAACGCTGCAGGGTGGGCCGCACGTCGTTATTCGGATGGGGGGGCCGAGGTCACACGGAGAAGGTCCCGGCCGCCACCGTACCTGGCCGCCCGTAGATGCACCCTCACCACTCTGGCTACGGGAACAGCGGGCCAGCGGGCCGGAGGAGAGGGGATCTCCGCTGGGCACTGGAAGCGAGGAGTCTGGGGCCTGTTCTGGAGACCTGGAGTGAATGGACATTCTTGATAGGGACTCACCCTCGATCCTGTACAAGAGATGTTTTATTTGGCATATTTTATTGTTTTAATGTTCTATATTTGCATTCCTATTTTATTTTAATCCATTTTACCTTTACTTTAAAACAACACACAACATACATGGACTTTTACACAACACATCAACATAACTGATTTTTAACTGTAACTTATGTCCTTTTTGTTGTTTTAAGATATGTGCAAAAATGTGATTTTATAAGGAAAAAATGGATATTGAAAGAATGGAATGAAACAATGTGACAATAAACTTTTTTCGAAAGAAAAAAAATCTGTTCTTATCAGTTTAATATCTGATACGTGCCCTACCCGGGCACCATATATTAAATTGATTTTTGGAACTGGGAGATGGAAGAGGGGCTTGCTCCGTCCACTCCACGCATCGACCCGGTATTGCAGTACTTCTGGGAACGGTGCACCCCCAAAAACTGTGTTCAATGAAAGAGATGTTTTAGTCTTGTGTGGCAGCAGGTGTTAATGGAAGTAACGTATATTGCTGTGTATGGGTGCTTTAAAGGTGTTGTAGGTGATCATATGCTATACAGGTAATGGTGGTGTGAGAGGGAAAAAAAAACAACAACTCTGTTCTTATCTCGTTTAACATCTGATTCGTCCACTATCCGGTGACCGCGTATGAAATTGATTTTTGGCTCATGGATCCGGAGCATGAAAACAACATCATCCACAACAACAACAGCAAAAGAGCCCGACTCTGCAGGTTTTTGATGTCTCTCTCTTATCTCTTGGAGTTTTTACGAATGAGCTGATGAGTTGAATCAGGTGTGTGTTTGATTGTCCGACCGTTGGTGAGGATTGCGGAGAGGGACACGGTGCCTGTGACGGGAGGCCTGGGAATTCATACTTACCTGGCAGGGGAGACACCATGATCAGGAAGGTGGTTCACCCAGGGCGAGGCTCGGCCATTGCACTCCGGTTGTGCTGACCCCTGCGAATTCCCCAAATGTGGAAATCTCGACTGCATAATTTATGGTAGTGGGGGACTGCGTTCGCGCTCTCCCCTGGACACACTGGTTAAAAGAGCAGATTGTTCGAGTTCCTCTTCTTCTGGTAGTTAACGACCTAGGAAGTCCAGGGAATTGAACTGCAGTGGTTGATCGAGAGATGTAAAACTCTCAACCTAGGACCAGTCTGCAAAAGTAGGGCTGTTTTTTAGGGGTTTTTTTTCATCATTCTTCAAATAATCTCCATTATTCAACCAGCGCTTTTATTGGCAGCAGTGGTCCTAGAAGCAAAGTTGTTCCGAATGAGGAGTTCTATCATGTGGTATGAATACCTTGTGCATGTGTGAAAAATCACCTGACATACAGTCGCCTATGGCCGTATTCATGTTGTTGTTTTTACTGTTTACAGCGCCACCAAGTGGCCAGTCGCCACATCCCTTTTCACCTGAGCACAGGCTGAGCCCGTGCACAGGTGTACCGACTTGGGTGTAATTGTCTCATTCCGTTGGAGAGTTATGGCCATTTAAGTAAAGCCCGCCTCGCCCACTCCCAACGTTTTGGCGTCCCGTCGCCAACGTGAATCGAAATTCCGACTTTTTTCCCCATCGCTGTCGGCAATCAGACTCCAGGGAATCTTTCTGCACCGGTTTGGGTCAGATCGGGCGAAAGACCTAGGACTAGTGTGCAAAAGTAGCTTTTTCACAAAATCCCAAATACCCGAAAATCTCGCCAGCGCAACCATCGAATCCGAGGCCTGCGTCTTGTTCGGCCCGAGCCAAGGATTCCGGTGATGTAAGACACTTGGGTCTGCGACGGACGGTTCAGGAGTTACGAGGCATTTCGTACTTCTGATCGCTGCAGCGCCACCTTGGGGCCGATTGGGCCGAGCCTTGGTGATGTTGTAGACCGGGCGGGTACTACCATCCCTCAAGAGTTTCAAGTCTCTACGACGTACGCTTTGGTCTGCCCGCTCACTTTTAGGGCAGAATGTTTGTTGGTCCAAAATCCCAGGTTGCACTCCAAAGTGTCGTGTTGTGCGCTCTGCTGTGATCCATTTTCGGTGTCAACAGTCAAGCTGAGCTTGTATTGCTGTGAGCTGAGCTTGTTTGTTGGCGACCTTTAGACCCTCTCGCCACGGCCCAGGTGGGCGTGGCCTTTGACGGCTCCCCCGCCTCTGCGTCATTGTGTCATCGCTTCTCGGCCTTTTGGCTAAGATCAAGTGTAGTATCTGTTCTTATCAGTTTAATATCTGATACGTGCCCTACCCGGGCACCATATATTAAATTGATTTTTGGAACTGGGAGATGGAAGAGGGGCTTGCTCCGTCCACTCCACGCATCGACCCGGTATTGCAGTACTTCTGGGAACGGTGCACCCCCAAAAACTGTGTTCAATGAAAGAGATGTTTTAGTCTTGTGTGGCAGCAGGTGTTAATGGAAGTAACGTATATTGCTGTGTATGGGTGCTTTAAAGGTGTTGTAGGTGATCATATGCTATACAGGTAATGGTGGTGTGAGAGGGAAAAAAAAACAACAACTCTGTTCTTATCTCGTTTAACATCTGATTCGTCCACTATCCGGTGACCGCGTATGAAATTGATTTTTGGCTCATGGATCCGGAGCATGAAAACAACATCATCCACAACAACAACAGCAAAAGAGCCCGACTCTGCAGGTTTTTGATGTCTCTCTCTTATCTCTTGGAGTTTTTACGAATGAGCTGATGAGTTGAATCAGGTGTGTGTTTGATTGTCCGACCGTTGGTGAGGATTGCGGAGAGGGACACGGTGCCTCTGACGGGAGGCCTGGGAATTCATACTTACCTGGCAGGGGAGACACCATGATCAGGAAGGTGGTTCACCCAGGGCGAGGCTCGGCCATTGCACTCCGGTTGTGCTGACCCCTGCGAATTCCCCAAATGTGGGAATCTCGACTGCATAATTTATGGTAGTGGGGGACTGCGTTCGCGCTCTCCCCTGGACACACTGGTTAAAAGAGCAGATTGTTCGAGTTCCTCTTCTTCTGGTAGTTAACGACCTAGGAAGTCCAGGGAATTGAACTGCAGTGGTTGATCGAGAGATGTAAAACTCTCAACCTAGGACCAGTCTGCAAAAGTAGGGCTGTTTTTTAGGGTTTTTTTTTCATCATTCTTCAAATAATCTCCATTATTCAACCAGCGCTTTTATTGGCAGCAGTGGTCCTAGAAGCAAAGTTGTTCCGAATGAGGAGTTCTATCATGTGGTATGAATACCTTGTGCATGTGTGAAAAATCACCTGACATACAGTCGCCTATGGCCGTATTCATGTTGTTGTTTTTACTGTTTACAGCGCCACCAAGTGGCCAGTCGCCACATCCCTTTTCACCTGAGCACAGGCTGAGCCCGTGCACAGGTGTACCGACTTGGGTGTAATTGTCTCATTCCGTTGGAGAGTTATGGCCATTTAAGTAAAGCCCGCCTCGCCCACTCCCAACGTTTTGGCGTCCCGTCGCCAACGTGAATCGAAATTCCGACTTTTTTCCCCATCGCTGTCGGCAATCAGACTCCAGGGAATCTTTCTGCACCGGTTTGGGTCAGATCGGGCGAAAGACCTAGGACTAGTGTGCAAAAGTAGCTTTTTCACAAAATCCCAAATACCCGAAAATCTCGCCAGCGCAACCATCGAATCCGAGGCCTGCGTCTTGTTCGGCCCGAGCCAAGGATTCCGGTGATGTAAGACACTTGGGTCTGCGACGGACGGTTCAGGAGTTACGAGGCATTTCGTACTTCTGATCGCTGCAGCGCCACCTTGGGGCCGATTGGGCCGAGCCTTGGTGATGTTGTAGACCGGGCGGGTACTACCATCCCTCAAGAGTTTCAAGTCTCTACGACGTACGCTTTGGTCTGCCCGCTCACTTTTAGGGCAGAATGTTTGTTGGTCCAAAATCCCAGGTTGCACTCCAAAGTGTCGTGTTGTGCGCTCTGCTGTGATCCATTTTCGGTGTCAACAGTCAAGCTGAGCTTGTATTGCTGTGAGCTGAGCTTGTTTGCTGGCGACCTTTAGACCCTCTCGCCACGGCCCAGGTGGGCGTGGCCTTTGACGGCTCCCCCGCCTCTGCGTCATTGTGTCATCGCTTCTCGGCCTTTTGGCTAAGATCTAGTATCTGGTCCGAGGGTAGAGACAGCGATCGCCTCTTGGAGGTTTTTCCGGCTTGGGTCCTTCAGTGACTTGAGCCCCAAACTTTTGAGAGGTACATTGATCCAGCTGCTTTTATTCCGGTTCTGTTTTAAGGTAAGACCTTTTTATCTATTTATTTATTTATTTATTGTTTTTTAAAGTTTTAGGCTGTTGGTGTCTCCACCATGTCGGCTGCCCGTGCCGGCATGAGGAGGCACCACAGCGTGCGTTTTTTATTCAAAGAAGTTGAGGGGAAGCTCCTGGGGATGTCACGTCTTGACTTCTCCAGGAAGCTGATCCAAAAAACTCTAAATTTTAAACCTGATGATCTGAATTGCATCGTGACTCTGCCCCTGAACAAAGGATTTGATGTTAGTTTTAGAGCGGTTTCCCACCTGAATGATTTCTGGCACAGATTTGAAGTAGCTAAATCCCAGCTGTCCATGTTTACTGTTGAAAAGCTCTCTGACAACACACTTAAAACTGTGATTGTTAGAATGTTTAATGAGACAGTGACTGGGGAGGACATTTGTGTCTGGCTGGGCAGATTTTGCACAGTTCGAAGCCAGCCAGTCAAGGTTTTAGATGAGGATGGTATTTGGACATGCTCCTGGCGAATTCCCATTAAACAATGGGAAGACGCTGGGGGCTACCAGGGCCTGAAGCATCTGCCTTCTATGATTGTGTTGGGTGAGAACAGAGGCTACATTCACTACCAGGGTATGCCCAAATTATGTAGAAAATGTGGAAAGTTTGGGCACTTAGCTGAAGCATGCCAGGAAATGATATGTGGGAAATGCAGAGAAATTGGTCATACTTTTGAAGAGTGTACCAATGGCAGGCGGTGCAACCTCTGTGGGGAGTCATCCCATCTCTACAGAGATTGCCCTAAAAGTTTTGCCAACAAACTGAAAGGCAACAAAATGGCCGCCCCACATGTGGAACAAACAAAAGAGCAAAGGAAGGAGGAGGCGGTCCCTGAGGTTTTGGCGGGAAATTCTATTTCCCAGCCAGCCTCAGGGAGTGGGCAGGAGGAAGGAAGTGGGGCGGCCACAGGGGCGGAGTCAAGTTTTAACAGCGAACAGAGTGAGGAAGCCGTTCCCCAACAAGAGAGAAGTGAAAACAAAATGGAGGAGGAGGAGGAGGATGCAACGGCTTCCTCACTCTACACCGTATCGGAGGTTAGTGTGGTGGATAGTGGGGGTGAATCCGAGGGTTCACTCCCCAATGCTCAGGTGCAAAAAAGGTCTGCGAGATCTCCTCTGCTTCAAACAGAGGAGAAAAGGCTGCGGGCATCGCATCGGCTAGATAGTTCCTCTTCGTTAGATCTAGACCGTATGTGGCCCGCAGAATCTCCCAATGAAGTCTCCTTTTTGCACGTTAAGCTTAGAACATCGTCACCGAAGGAGCCACAAGAGGTTCTCTCTGTGGACTCTGAGGCGGCGAGCATTTGCCCTCCTGATCCCAGTTTTTCTGGGGAAAAGGAGAAGCAAGTGCTACATGACATAACATGATTTTAATGTAACTTTCTGCAGTCTTTTGGTTTTATCCTTCTATTAATGCTTGTATTTTTAACCATACTGCTCATGGCCCTCACTATCTCTACAATCAATGTGAGAAGTGTGAGGTCTACTTTGCGAGCACAGAGTGTGTTATCCTTTTTAAAAACTTTTAAGTCAGATGTGCTTTTATTGCAAGAATGTGGTTTGCCCTTTTTAACAAATTACAGGAAGTGGGAGGAGATTTGGACCCCAGGATTTTCCATTTGGAGTGGGTCCAATTTTAACAAAAATGACGGTGTTGCTATTTTAATAAAAAATCCCAACCTTTTGGTGAAGGGCAGCACTGTGGTGAGGGACGGGCGGGCAATTTTAGCAAATCTGACTTTTTTAGGTAAGGATCTTAACATTTTAAATATGTATGGTTTTACTGAAAAAAATAACAGGTATGAGCTTTTAGAAGACTTGCAACCCCACATGCTAGGCAGGGCTCCCCTAGTGGTAGCAGGGGATTTTAATTGTGTATTATCAAAAAAGGACAGAAGGAGGGTAGGAGAGGATTTTAAGGTCGACAAGACATCGGTTTTATTACAAAATATAGTCAAAGATTTTAAGTTAGTTGACTGTTTTAAAACAATGCATCAAAGAGAGGAAGGCTTCACCTGGTTCAGTGGTGACGGTCCCAGAGCCTCTCGAATTGACTATATTTTTACCAGGGACCTCCCGCCGACCGATGCTACATTGACCCCCCTCTTTTTTTCCGACCACATGATGCTGTCTTGCACTCTTTCACTCCCCACGGGTGTGACTGCAGGGGGAGGGCTGTGGAAGCTGAACTGTTCCCTATTAGAGAACGAGGAAGTGGTTAGTGAGTATAGGGAGCAGTTCAGCCAATGGCAGACCCTCCAGGACTTTTACGACTCACGTGCACAGTGGTGGGAGATGGTGAAACAAAGGACAGGACGGTTTTTTAAACAAATTGGAAAAGAAAAAAAGAATAAAGAAAAAAGACGCATGATGGGGTTGCAAAAAAGACTGCAGAGATATTTTAACCTTTTAAACAATGGATTGGATTTTACAAATGAAATAAAAGAAGTAAAGAAAGAAATGTCAGATCTGTCTGAAACAAAGAGCAAAGGTGTCATTTTAAGATGTAGAGAAAGGGAGTTAGAGGAAGGAGAGAAGTGTACCAGGTATTTTTTTAAAAAGACAATAGCTCGGGGAGGGTCGATCAATATTTTAAAAACTTTTAGAGGGGGGGAAGTAAATACAACTGACCTGATTTTAGGGGAAATTGAAAGTTTTTACAGTAATTTATACGGCACTAAAGAGGTACACAATGGCATCTTAGAGGAAGTTTTAGGGTTTTTAGATGAAAAAGTTAAGAGTCCAGATGTGCTTTTATCCCAGGATTTTAATCTTTTAGAATTGGAAAAAGCTTTAAAGGGTTTTAAGAAGGGGAAGTCCCCGGGCATGGACGGACTCCCCTTTGAGTTTTATCTGACTTTCTGGGACATTTTAGCACATGACTTACTTACAGTTTTTAAAGAATTTGAGACTCTTGACAGACTTCCAGACAGCTTTAGAGTAGGGATAGTTACATTACTGTACAAAAAAGGAGACAAGACTGACTTGAGAAACTGGCGACCAATCACTCTTTTAAATTATGATTGTAAACTTTTTAGTAAGATTTTAGCTACACGCATGTCGACTGTTTTAGAGGACGTAATCCACCTGGATCAAGCTTGTGCTGTGCCCGGCAGGAAGATCACGGACAGCCTGGTACTGATCAGAGACGCCATCTGTTATGCGAGAGACAGAAACATTAGGCTTGTAGTCCTAAATTTAGACTTTGAAAAAGCTTTTGATCGGGTCTCGCACCAGTACCTCCTTCAGGTACTGCAAAAAATGGGCTTTCCAGAGAGGTTTATAGCTTGGGTGGGACTGCTGTATGAGGGCTTAAGCAGCAAATTTCTTGCAAATGGGCATCTTTCCAAAGCTGTAAATATCCACAGCGGTGTCCGTCAGGGGTGTCCTTTATCTCCCCTTCTGTATGTGGCTTGTATTGAGCCACTGGCACAGATCTTGAGAAGGGATAAATGGATTAAAGGACTAGATATCCCAGGAACTGGTGGACTGACGGCGACCTGCGTTTTATATATGGATGACGTGACCCTTTTAGCGACTGACTTTTTATCAGTACGAAGAGCAATGGACTTGACTGACTGGTACGGTCGGGCCTCGGGCGCCAAGCTTAACAGGAGTAAGTCCGAGGCCCTGCTCTTCGGGCCGTGGGGCGACGTGGACACAGGAGGACTAGATTTGGATTTTAAAGAAAAGGATTTGAAAATTTTAGGAGTAAAATTTGACAGGGAGGGTGGAGGACCAGGAAACTGGACTGACATGTTAGGGAAAGTCAGACAAAGACTGGGCTTTTGGGGACTAAGACAACTGACGTTAGAAGGCAAGATTTTAATTTTTAAAGCAGTGATTTTACCACTAATTTTACTTGTCTGTTCTGTTTTTAGTCCCCCAAGACGATTCCTGGCTAAGTTGGAGAGGGCGGTATTTTATTTCCTGTGGGGGTCCAAGTGGGAACGAATCAAGAGGGAGGTCGTTAAAAAGAAAAAAGAGAATGGCGGGAAAGGCCTCCCAGACCCCCACCTGTTTTTAGGCAGCCGCTTTGCCGCCCTCCATATCCAGTATGCACTGACCCCATCCAGAGAACACAAGACAGCAGCCATGACCCGATTCTGGATGGGGTCATACCTAAGAAGTTTGAAAATTTTACCCATTGATCTTAAAAGTCCAGTGTCTTTTAATTTGTCAAAAGAGCATAGTTTTATTAAGAAATTTTTAAAGAAATATCTTTTAGAAACAAATGATGCCACTGTTTTAACTAATCACAAGTCTCTCGTCTCTCTTGTGCAGGATCGAGAATCGGTGAGTCCAGTTCCAGGCCTCACACTAGGTGAGGCCAAAGACGTTTGGAGGAACGCAGCCCACCCAGCTCTCCAGAACAGGCTTAAGGACCTGTCGTGGATGGTGGCTCATGAGATCCTCCCGGTCAGGGCGGTCATGCACTCCAGAGGCATGGCCAAAAACTCCACCTGCCCACGGTCCGGATGTGGTTCCCCGGAGACCGTTCAACATCTGCTCTGGGAGTGCGGCGCTGCGCGGGACCTGTGGGCCAAGACAGGCCCCCTGTTTTTCCCGTGCCTGCCAGCGGGTGGGGCCCAGGTGGACTATAAGCTCGCCATCCTGGGGGTGGGTCAGGGATTGAAGGAGTTGACACCACCAACGTTTGCCTCGCTCTGGCTCACCCTCAACCACATCAAGGATGCCATCTGGGTCACCAGAAACCTGCTGGTGGGGAAACGCGTGACGGTCCCCCTCCACGCGTGCGAGCAGAGGATAACATCAACGCTGCAGGGTGGGCCGCACGTCGTTATTCGGATGGGGGGGCCGAGGTCACACGGAGAAGGTCCCGGCCGCCACCGTACCTGGCCGCCCGTAGATGCACCCTCACCACTCTGGCTACGGGAACAGCGGGCCAGCGGGCCGGAGGAGAGGGGATCTCCGCTGGGCACTGGAAGCGAGGAGTCTGGGGCCTGTTCTGGAGACCTGGAGTGAATGGACATTCTTGATAGGGACTCACCCTCGATCCTGTACAAGAGATGTTTTATTTGGCATATTTTATTGTTTTATTGTTTTATATTTGCATTCCTATTTTATTTTAATCCATTTTACCTTTACTTTAAAACAACACACAACATACATGGACTTTTACACAACACATCAACATAACTGATTTTTAACTGTAACTTATGTCCTTTTTGTTGTTTTAAGATATGTGCAAAAATGTGATTTTATAAGGAAAAAATGGATATTGAAAGAATGGAATGAAACAATGTGACAATAAACTTTTTTCGAAAGAAAGAAAAAATCTGTTCTTATCAGTATTTGGACATGCTCCTGGCGAATTCCCATTAAACAATGGGAAGACGCTGGGGGCTACCAGGGCCTGAAGCATCTGCCTTCTATGATTGTGGTGGGTGAGAACAGAGGCTACATTCACTACCAGGGTATGCCCAAATTATGTAGAAAATGTGGAAAGTTTGGGCACTTAGCTGAAGCATGCCAGGAAATGATATGTGGGAAATGCAGAGAAATTGGTCATACTTTTGAAGAGTGTACCAATGGCAGGCGGTGCAACCTCTGTGGGGAGTCATCCCATCTCTACAGAGATTGCCCTAAAAGTTTTGCCAACAAACTGAAAGGCAACAAAATGGCCGCCCCACATGTGGAACAAACAAAAGAGCAAAGGAAGGAGGAGGCGGTCCCTGAGGTTTTGGCGGGAAATTCTATTTCCCAGCCAGCCTCAGGGAGTGGGCAGGAGGAAGGAAGTGGGGCGGCCACAGGGGCGGAGTCAAGTTTTAACAGCGAACAGAGTGAGGAAGCCGTTCCCCAACAAGAGAGAAGTGAAAACAAAATGGAGGAGGAGGAGGAGGATGCAACGGCTTCCTCACTCTACACCGTATCGGAGGTTAGTGTGGTGGATAGTGGGGGTGAATCCGAGGGTTCACTCCCCAATGCTCAGGTGCAAAAAAGGTCTGCGAGATCTCCTCTGCTTCAAACAGAGGAGAAAAGGCTGCGGGCATCGCATCGGCTAGATAGTTCCTCTTCGTTAGATCTAGACCGTATGTGGCCCGCAGAATCTCCCAATGAAGTCTCCTTTTTGCACGTTAAGCTTAGAACATCGTCACCGAAGGAGCCACAAGAGGTTCTCTCTGTGGACTCTGAGGTGGCGAGCATTTGCCCTCCTGATCCCAGTTTTTCTGGGGAAAAGGAGAAGCAAGTGCTACATGACATAACATGATTTTAATGTAACTTTCTGCAGTCTTTTGGTTTTATCCTTCTATTAATGCTTGTATTTTTAACCATACTGCTCATGGCCCTCACTATCTCTACAATCAATGTGAGAAGTGTGAGGTGTACTTTGCGAGCACAGAGTGTGTTATCCTTTTTAAAAACTTTTAAGTCAGATGTGTTTTTATTGCAAGAATGTGGTTTGCCCTTTTTAACAAATTACAGGAAGTGGGAGGAGATTTGGACCCCAGGATTTTCCATTTGGAGTGGGTCCAATTTTAACAAAAATGACGGTGTTGCTATTTTAATAAAAAATCCCAACCTTTTGGTGAAGGGCAGCACTGTGGTGAGGGACGGGCGGGCAATTTTAGCAAATCTGACTTTTTTAGGTAAGGATCTTAACATTTTAAATATGTATGGTTTTACTGAAAAAAATAACAGGTATGAGCTTTTAGAAGACTTGCAACCCCACATGCTAGGCAGGGCTCCCCTAGTGGTAGCAGGGGATTTTAATTGTGTATTATCAAAAAAGGACAGAAGGAGGGTAGGAGAGGATTTTAAGGTCGACAAGACATCGGTTTTATTACAAAATATAGTCAAAGATTTTAAGTTAGTTGACTGTTTTAAAACAATGCATCAAAGAGAGGAAGGCTTCACCTGGTTCAGTGGTGACGGTGCCAGAGCCTCTCGAATTGACTATATTTTTACCAGGGACCTCCCGCCGACCGATGCTACATTGACCCCCCTCTTTTTTTCCGACCATATGATGCTGTCTTGCACTCTTTCACTCCCCACGGGTGTGACTGCAGGGAGAGGGCTGTGGAAGCTGAACTGTTCCCTATTAGAGGACGAGGAACTAGTTAGTGAATATAGGGAGCAGTTCAGCCAATGGCAGACCCTCCAGGACTTTTACGACTCACGTGCACAGTGGTGGGAGATGGTGAAACAAAGGACAGGACGGTTTTTTAAACAAATTGGAAAAGAAAAAAAGAATAAAGAAAAAAGACGCATGATGGGGTTGCAAAAAAGACTGCAGAGATATTTTAACCTTTTAAACAATGGATTGGATTTTACAAATGAAATAAAAGAAGTACAGAAAGAAATGTCAGATCTGTCTGAAACAAAGAGCAAAGGTGTCATTTTAAGATGTAGAGAAAGGGAGTTAGAGGAAGGAGAGAAGTGTACCAGGTATTTTTTTAAAAAGACAATAGCTCGGGGAGGGTCGATCAATATTTTAAAAACTTTTAGAGGGGGGGAAGTAAATACAACTGACCTGATTTTAGGGGAAATTGAAAGTTTTTACAGTAATTTATACGGCACTAAAGAGGTACACAATGGCATCTTAGAGGAAGTTTTAGGGTTTTTAGATAAAAAAGTTAAGAGTCCAGACGTGCTTTTATCCCAGGATTTTAATCTTTTAGAATTGGAAAAAGCTTTAAAGGGTTTTAAGAAGGGGAAGTCCCCGGGCATGGACGGACTCCCCTTTGAGTTTTATCTGACTTTCTGGGACATTTTAGCACATGACTTACTTACAGTTTTTAAAGAATTTGAGACTCTTGACAGACTTCCAGACAGCTTTAGAGTAGGGATAGTTACATTACTGTACAAAAAAGGAGACAAGACTGACTTGAGAAACTGGCGACCAATCACTCTTTTAAATTATGATTGTAAACTTTTTAGTAAGATTTTAGCTACACGCATGTCGACTGTTTTAGAGGACGTAATCCACCTGGATCAAGCTTGCGCTGTGCCCGGCAGGAAGATCACGGACAGCCTGGTACTGATCAGAGACGCCATCTGTTATGCGAGAGACAGAAACATTAGGCTTGTAGTCCTAAATTTAGACTTTGAAAAAGCTTTTGATCGGGTCTCGCACCAGTACCTCCTTCAGGTACTGCAAAAAATGGGGTTTCCAGAGAGGTTTATAGCTTGGGTGGGACTGCTGTATGAGGGCTTAAGCAGCAAATTTCTTGCAAATGGGCATCTTTCCAAAGCTGTAAATATCCACAGCGGTGTCCGTCAGGGGTGTCCTTTATCTCCCCTTCTGTATGTGGCTTGTATTGAGCCACTGGCACAGATCTTGAGAAGGGATAAATGGATTAAAGGACTAGATATCTCAGGAACTGGTGGACTGACGGCGACCTGCGTTTTATATATGGATGACGTGACCCTTTTAGCGACTGACTTTTTATCAGTACGAAGAGCAATGGACTTGACTGACTGGTACGGTCGGGCCTCGGGCGCCAAGCTTAACAGGAGTAAGTCCGAGGCCCTGCTCTTCGGGCCGTGGGGCGACGTGGACACAGGAGGACTAGATTTGGATTTTAAAGAAAAGGATTTGAAAATTTTAGGAGTAAAATTTGACAGGGAGGGTGGAGGACCAGGAAACTGGACTGACATGTTAGGGAAAGTCAGACAAAGACTGGGCTTTTGGGGACTAAGACAACTGACGTTAGAAGGCAAGATTTTAATTTTTAAAGCAGTGATTTTACCACTAATTTTACTTGTCTGTTCCGTTTTTAGTCCCCCAAGACGATTCCTGGCTAAGTTGGAGAGGGCGGTATTTTATTTCCTGTGGGGGTCCAAGTGGGAACGAATCAAGAGGGAGGTCGTTAAAAAGAAAAAAGAGAATGGCGGGAAAGGCCTCCCAGACCCCCACCTGTTTTTAGGCAGCCGCTTTGCCGCCCTCCATATCCAGTATGCACTGACCCCATCCAGAGAACACAAGACAGCAGCCATGACCCGATTCTGGATGGGGTCATACCTAAGAAGTTTGAAAATTTTACCCATTGATCTTAAAAGTCCAGTGTCTTTTAATTTGTCAAAAGAGCATAGTTTCATTAAGAAATTTTTAAAGAAATATCTTTTAGAAACAAATGATGCCACTGTTTTAACTAATCACAAGTCTCTCGTCTCTCTTGTGCAGGATCGAGAATCGGTGAGTCCAGTTCCAGGCCTCACACTAGGTGAGGCCAAAGACGTTTGGAGGAACGCAGCCCACCCAGCTCTCCAGAACAGGCTTAAGGACCTGTCGTGGATGGTGGCTCATGAGATCCTCCCGGTCAGGGCGGTCATGCACTCCAGAGGCATGGCCAAAAACTCCACCTGCCCACGGTCCGGATGTGGTTCCCCGGAGACCGTTCAACATCTGCTCTGGGAGTGCGGCGCTGCGCGGGACCTGTGGGCCAAGACAGGCCCCCTGTTTTTCCCGTGCCTGCCAGCGGGTGGGGCCCAGGTGGACTATAAGCTCGCCATCCTGGGGGTGGGTCAGGGCTTGAAGGAGTTGACACCACCAACGTTTGCCTCGCTCTGGCTCACCCTCAACCACATCAAGGATGCCATCTGGGTCACCAGAAACCTGCTGGTGGGGAAACGCGTGACGGTCCCCCTCCACGCGTGCGAGCAGAGGATAACATCAACGCTGCAGGGTGGGCCGCACGTCGTTATTCGGATGGGGGGGCCGAGGTCACACGGAGAAGGTCCCGGCCGCCACCGTACCTGGCCGCCCGTAGATGCACCCTCACCACTCTGGCTACGGGAACAGCGGGCCAGCGGGCCGGAGGAGAGGGGATCTCCGCTGGGCACTGGAAGCGAGGAGTCTGGGGCCTGTTCTGGAGACCTGGAGTGAATGGACATTCTTGATAGGGACTCACCCTCGATCCTGTACAAGAGATGTTTTATTTGGCATATTTTATTGTTTTATTGTTTTATATTTGCATTCCTATTTTATTTTAATCCATTTTACCTTTACTTTAAAACAACACACAACATACATGGACTTTTACACAACACATCAACATAACTGATTTTTAACTGTAACTTATGTCCTTTTTGTTGTTTTAAGATATGTGCAAAAATGTGATTTTATAAGGAAAAAATGGATATTGAAAGAATGGAATGAAACAATGTGACAATAAACTTTTTTCGAAAGAAAAAATCTGTTCTTATCAGTTTAATATCTGATACGTGCCCTACCCGGGCACCATATATTAAATTGATTTTTGGAACTGGGAGATGGAAGAGGGGCTTGCTCCGTCCACTCCACGCATCGACCCGGTATTGCAGTACTTCTGGGAACGGTGCACCCCCAAAAACTGTGTTCAATGAAAGAGATGTTTTAGTCTTGTGTGGCAGCAGGTGTTAATGGAAGTAACGTATATTGCTGTGTATGGGTGCTTTAAAGGTGTTGTAGGTGATCATATGCTATACAGGTAATGGTGGTGTGAGAGGGAAAAAAAAACAACAACTCTGTTCTTATCTCGTTTAACATCTGATTCGTCCACTATCCGGTGACCGCGTATGAAATTGATTTTTGGCTCATGGATCCGGAGCATGAAAACAACATCATCCACAACAACAACAGCAAAAGAGCCCGACTCTGCAGGTTTTTGATGTCTCTCTCTTATCTCTTGGAGTTTTTACGAATGAGCTGATGAGTTGAATCAGGTGTGTGTTTGATTGTCCGACCGTTGGTGAGGATTGCGGAGAGGGACACGGTGCCTCTGACGGGAGGCCTGGGAATTCATACTTACCTGGCAGGGGAGACACCATGATCAGGAAGGTGGTTCACCCAGGGCGAGGCTCGGCCATTGCACTCCGGTTGTGCTGACCCCTGCGAATTCCCCAAATGTGGGAATCTCGACTGCATAATTTATGGTAGTGGGGGACTGCGTTCGCGCTCTCCCCTGGACACACTGGTTAAAAGAGCAGATTGTTCGAGTTCCTCTTCTTCTGGTAGTTAACGACCTAGGAAGTCCAGGGAATTGAACTGCAGTGGTTGATCGAGAGATGTAAAACTCTCAACCTAGGACCAGTCTGCAAAAGTAGGGCTGTTTTTTAGTTTTTTTTTTCATCATTCTTCAAATAATCTCCATTATTCAACCAGCGCTTTTATTGGCAGCAGTGGTCCTAGAAGCAAAGTTGTTCCGAATGAGGAGTTCTATCATGTGGTATGAATACCTTGTGCATGTGTGAAAAATCACCTGACATACAGTCGCCTATGGCCGTATTCATGTTGTTGTTTTTACTGTTTACAGCGCCACCAAGTGGCCAGTCGCCACATCCCTTTTCACCTGAGCACAGGCTGAGCCCGTGCACAGGTGTACCGACTTGGGTGTAATTGTCTCATTCCGTTGGAGAGTTATGGCCATTTAAGTAAAGCCCGCCTCGCCCACTCCCAACGTTTTGGCGTCCCGTCGCCAACGTGAATCGAAATTCCGACTTTTTTCCCCATCACTGTCGGCAATCAGACTCCAGGGAATCTTTCTGCACCGGTTTGGGTCAGATCGGGCGAAAGACCTAGGACTAGTGTGCAAAAGTAGCTTTTTCACAAAATCCCAAATACCCGAAAATCTCGCCAGCGCAACCATCAAATCCGAGGCCTGCGTCTTGTTCGGCCCGAGCCAAGGATTCCGGTGATGTAAGACACTTGGGTCTGCGACGGACGGTTCAGGAGTTACGAGGCATTTCGTACTTCTGATCGCTGCAGCGCCACCTTGGGGCCGATTGGGCCGAGCCTTGGTGATGTTGTAGACCGGGCGGGTACTACCATCCCTCAAGAGTTTCAAGTCTCTACGACGTACGCTTTGGTCTGCCCGCTCACTTTTAGGGCAGAATGTTTGTTGGTCCAAAATCCCAGGTTGCACTCCAAAGTGTCGTGTTGTGCGCTCTGCTGTGATCCATTTTCGGTGTCAACAGTCAAGCTGAGCTTGTATTGCTGTGAGCTGAGCTTGTTTGTTGGCGACCTTTAGACCCTCTCGCCACGGCCCAGGTGGGCGTGGCCTTTGACGGCTCCCCCGCCTCTGCGTCATTGTGTCATCGCTTCTCGGCCTTTTGGCTAAGATCAAGTGTAGTATCTGTTCTTATCAGTTTAATATCTGATACGTGCCCTACCCGGGCACCATATATTAAATTGATTTTTGGAACTGGGAGATGGAAGAGGGGCTTGCTCCGTCCACTCCACGCATCGACCCGGTATTGCAGTACTTCTGGGAACGGTGCACCCCCAAAAACTGTGTTCAATGAAAGAGATGTTTTAGTCTTGTGTGGCAGCAGGTGTTAATGGAAGTAACGTATATTGCTGTGTATGGGTGCTTTAAAGGTGTTGTAGGTGATCATATGCTATACAGGTAATGGTGGTGTGAGAGGGAAAAAAAAACAACAACTCTGTTCTTATCTCGTTTAACATCTGATTCGTCCACTATCCGGTGACCGCGTATGAAATTGATTTTTGGCTCATGGATCCGGAGCATGAAAACAACATCATCCACAACAACAACAGCAAAAGAGCCCGACTCTGCAGGTTTTTGATGTCTCTCTCTTATCTCTTGGAGTTTTTACGAATGAGCTGATGAGTTGAATCAGGTGTGTGTTTGATTGTCCGACCGTTGGTGAGGATTGCGGAGAGGGACACGGTGCCTCTGACGGGAGGCCTGGGAATTCATACTTACCTGGCAGGGGAGACACCATGATCAGGAAGGTGGTTCACCCAGGGCGAGGCTCGGCCATTGCACTCCGGTTGTGCTGACCCCTGCGAATTCCCCAAATGTGGGAATCTCGACTGCATAATTTATGGTAGTGGGGGACTGCGTTCGCGCTCTCCCCTGGACACACTGGTTAAAAGAGCAGATTGTTCGAGTTCCTCTTCTTCTGGTAGTTAACGACCTAGGAAGTCCAGGGAATTGAACTGCAGTGGTTGATCGAGAGATGTAAAACTCTCAACCTAGGACCAGTCTGCAAAAGTAGGGCTGTTTTTTAGTTTTTTTTTTCATCATTCTTCAAATAATCTCCATTATTCAACCAGCGCTTTTATTGGCAGCAGTGGTCCTAGAAGCAAAGTTGTTCCGAATGAGGAGTTCTATCATGTGGTATGAATACCTTGTGCATGTGTGAAAAATCACCTGACATACAGTCGCCTATGGCCGTATTCATGTTGTTGTTTTTACTGTTTACAGCGCCACCAAGTGGCCAGTCGCCACATCCCTTTTCACCTGAGCACAGGCTGAGCCCGTGCACAGGTGTACCGACTTGGGTGTAATTGTCTCATTCCGTTGGAGAGTTATGGCCATTTAAGTAAAGCCCGCCTCGCCCACTCCCAACGTTTTGGCGTCCCGTCGCCAACGTGAATCGAAATTCCGACTTTTTTCCCCATCACTGTCGGCAATCAGACTCCAGGGAATCTTTCTGCACCGGTTTGGGTCAGATCGGGCGAAAGACCTAGGACTAGTGTGCAAAAGTAGCTTTTTCACAAAATCCCAAATACCCGAAAATCTCGCCAGCGCAACCATCAAATCCGAGGCCTGCGTCTTGTTCGGCCCGAGCCAAGGATTCCGGTGATGTAAGACACTTGGGTCTGCGACGGACGGTTCAGGAGTTACGAGGCATTTCGTACTTCTGATCGCTGCAGCGCCACCTTGGGGCCGATTGGGCCGAGCCTTGGTGATGTTGTAGACCGGGCGGGTACTACCATCCCTCAAGAGTTTCAAGTCTCTACGACGTACGCTTTGGTCTGCCCGCTCACTTTTAGGGCAGAATGTTTGTTGGTCCAAAATCCCAGGTTGCACTCCAAAGTGTCGTGTTGTGCGCTCTGCTGTGATCCATTTTCGGTGTCAACAGTCAAGCTGAGCTTGTATTGCTGTGAGCTGAGCTTGTTTGTTGGCGACCTTTAGACCCTCTCGCCACGGCCCAGGTGGGCGTGGCCTTTGACGGCTCCCCCGCCTCTGCGTCATTGTGTCATCGCTTCTCGGCCTTTTGGCTAAGATCAAGTGTAGTATCTGTTCTTATATGACTTACTTACAGTTTTTAAAGAATTTGAGACTCTTGACAGACTTCCAGACAGCTTTAGAGTAGGGATAGTTACATTACTGTACAAAAAAGGAGACAAGACTGACTTGAGAAACTGGCGACCAATCACTCTTTTAAATTATGATTGTAAACTTTTTAGTAAGATTTTAGCTACACGCATGTCGACTGTTTTAGAGGACGTAATCCACCTGGATCAAGCTTGCGCTGTGCCCGGCAGGAAGATCACGGACAGCCTGGTACTGATCAGAGACGCCATCTGTTATGCGAGAGACAGAAACATTAGGCTTGTAGTCCTAAATTTAGACTTTGAAAAAGCTTTTGATCGGGTCTCGCACCAGTACCTCCTTCAGGTACTGCAAAAAATGGGCTTTCCAGAGAGGTTTATAGCTTGGGTGGGACTGCTGTATGAGGGCTTAAGCAGCAAATTTCTTGCAAATGGGCATCTTTCCAAAGCTGTAAATATCCACAGCGGTGTCCGTCAGGGGTGTCCTTTATCTCCCCTTCTGTATGTGGCTTGTATTGAGCCACTGGCACAGATCTTGAGAAGGGATAAATGGATTAAAGGACTAGATATCCCAGGAACTGGTGGACTGACGGCGACCTGCGTTTTATATATGGATGACGTGACCCTTTTAGCGACTGACTTTTTATCAGTACGAAGAGCAATGGACTTGACTGACTGGTACGGTCGGGCCTCGGGCGCCAAGCTTAACAGGAGTAAGTCCGAGGCCCTGCTCTTCGGGCCGTGGGGCGACGTGGACACAGGAGGACTAGATTTGGATTTTAAAGAAAAGGATTTGAAAATTTTAGGAGTAAAATTTGACAGGGAGGGTGGAGGACCAGGAAACTGGACTGACATGTTAGGGAAAGTCAGACAAAGACTGGGCTTTTGGGGACTAAGACAACTGACGTTAGAAGGCAAGATTTTAATTTTTAAAGCAGTGATTTTACCACTAATTTTACTTGTCTGTTCTGTTTTTAGTCCCCCAAGACGATTTCTGGCCAAGTTGGAGAGGGCGGTATTTTATTTCCTGTGGGGGTCCAAGTGGGAACGAATCAAGAGGGAGGTCGTTAAAAAGAAAAAAGAGAATGGCGGGAAAGGCCTCCCAGACCCCCACCTGTTTTTAGGCAGCCGCTTTGCCGCCCTCCATATCCAGTATGCACTGACCCCATCCAGAGAACACAAGACAGCAGCCATGACCCGATTCTGGATGGGGTCATACCTAAGAAGTTTGAAAATTTTACCCATTGATCTTAAAAGTCCAGTGTCTTTTAATTTGTCAAAAGAGCATAGTTTTATTAAGAAATTTTTAAAGAAATATCTTTTAGAAACAAATGATGCCACTGTTTTAACTAATCACAAGTCTCTCGTCTCTCTTGTGCAGGATCGAGAATCGGTGAGTCCAGTTCCAGGCCTCACACTAGGTGAGGCCAAAGACGTTTGGAGGAACGCAGCCCACCCAGCTCTCCAGAACAGGCTTAAGGACCTGTCGTGGATGGTGGCTCATGAGATCCTCCCAGTCAGGGCGGTCATGCACTCCAGAGGCATGGCCAAAAACTCCACCTGCCCACGGTCCGGATGTGGTTCCCCGGAGACCGTTCAACATCTGCTCTGGGAGTGCGGCGCTGCGCGGGACCTGTGGGCCAAGACAGGCCCCCTGTTTTTCCCGTGCCTGCCAGCGGGTGGGGCCCAGGTGGACTATAAGCTCGCCATCCTGGGGGTGGGTCAGGGCTTGAAGGAGTTGACACCACCAACGTTTGCCTCGCTCTGGCTCACCCTCAACCACATCAAGGATGCCATCTGGGTCACCAGAAACCTGCTGGTGGGGAAACGCGTGACGGTCCCCCTCCACGCGTGCGAGCAGAGGATAACATCAACGCTGCAGGGTGGGCCGCACGTCGTTATTCGGATGGGGGGGCCGAGGTCACACGGAGAAGGTCCCGGCCGCCACCGTACCTGGCCGCCCGTAGATGCACCCTCACCACTCTGGCTACGGGAACAGCGGGCCAGCGGGCCGGAGGAGAGGGGATCTCCGCTGGGCACTGGAAGCGAGGAGTCTGGGGCCTGTTCTGGAGACCTGGAGTGAATGGACATTCTTGATAGGGACTCACCCTCGATCCTGTACAAGAGATGTTTTATTTGGCATATTTTATTGTTTTAATGTTCTATATTTGCATTCCTATTTTATTTTAATCCATTTTACCTTTACTTTAAAACAACACACAACATACATGGACTTTTACACAACACATCAACATAACTGATTTTTAACTGTAACTTATGTCCTTTTTGTTGTTTTAAGATATGTGCAAAAATGTGATTTTATAAGGAAAAAATGGATATTGAAAGAATGGAATGAAACAATGTGACAATAAACTTTTTTCGAAAGAAAAAAAATCTGTTCTTATCAGTTTAATATCTGATACGTGCCCTACCCGGGCACCATATATTAAATTGATTTTTGGAACTGGGAGATGGAAGAGGGGCTTGCTCCGTCCACTCCACGCATCGACCCGGTATTGCAGTACTTCTGGGAACGGTGCACCCCCAAAAACTGTGTTCAATGAAAGAGATGTTTTAGTCTTGTGTGGCAGCAGGTGTTAATGGAAGTAACGTATATTGCTGTGTATGGGTGCTTTAAAGGTGTTGTAGGTGATCATATGCTATACAGGTAATGGTGGTGTGAGAGGGAAAAAAAAACAACAACTCTGTTCTTATCTCGTTTAACATCTGATTCGTCCACTATCCGGTGACCGCGTATGAAATTGATTTTTGGCTCATGGATCCGGAGCATGAAAACAACATCATCCACAACAACAACAGCAAAAGAGCCCGACTCTGCAGGTTTTTGATGTCTCTCTCTTATCTCTTGGAGTTTTTACGAATGAGCTGATGAGTTGAATCAGGTGTGTGTTTGATTGTCCGACCGTTGGTGAGGATTGCGGAGAGGGACACGGTGCCTGTGACGGGAGGCCTGGGAATTCATACTTACCTGGCAGGGGAGACACCATGATCAGGAAGGTGGTTCACCCAGGGCGAGGCTCGGCCATTGCACTCCGGTTGTGCTGACCCCTGCGAATTCCCCAAATGTGGAAATCTCGACTGCATAATTTATGGTAGTGGGGGACTGCGTTCGCGCTCTCCCCTGGACACACTGGTTAAAAGAGCAGATTGTTCGAGTTCCTCTTCTTCTGGTAGTTAACGACCTAGGAAGTCCAGGGAATTGAACTGCAGTGGTTGATCGAGAGATGTAAAACTCTCAACCTAGGACCAGTCTGCAAAAGTAGGGCTGTTTTTTAGGGGTTTTTTTTCATCATTCTTCAAATAATCTCCATTATTCAACCAGCGCTTTTATTGGCAGCAGTGGTCCTAGAAGCAAAGTTGTTCCGAATGAGGAGTTCTATCATGTGGTATGAATACCTTGTGCATGTGTGAAAAATCACCTGACATACAGTCGCCTATGGCCGTATTCATGTTGTTGTTTTTACTGTTTACAGCGCCACCAAGTGGCCAGTCGCCACATCCCTTTTCACCTGAGCACAGGCTGAGCCCGTGCACAGGTGTACCGACTTGGGTGTAATTGTCTCATTCCGTTGGAGAGTTATGGCCATTTAAGTAAAGCCCGCCTCGCCCACTCCCAACGTTTTGGCGTCCCGTCGCCAACGTGAATCGAAATTCCGACTTTTTTCCCCATCGCTGTCGGCAATCAGACTCCAGGGAATCTTTCTGCACCGGTTTGGGTCAGATCGGGCGAAAGACCTAGGACTAGTGTGCAAAAGTAGCTTTTTCACAAAATCCCAAATACCCGAAAATCTCGCCAGCGCAACCATCGAATCCGAGGCCTGCGTCTTGTTCGGCCCGAGCCAAGGATTCCGGTGATGTAAGACACTTGGGTCTGCGACGGACGGTTCAGGAGTTACGAGGCATTTCGTACTTCTGATCGCTGCAGCGCCACCTTGGGGCCGATTGGGCCGAGCCTTGGTGATGTTGTAGACCGGGCGGGTACTACCATCCCTCAAGAGTTTCAAGTCTCTACGACGTACGCTTTGGTCTGCCCGCTCACTTTTAGGGCAGAATGTTTGTTGGTCCAAAATCCCAGGTTGCACTCCAAAGTGTCGTGTTGTGCGCTCTGCTGTGATCCATTTTCGGTGTCAACAGTCAAGCTGAGCTTGTATTGCTGTGAGCTGAGCTTGTTTGTTGGCGACCTTTAGACCCTCTCGCCACGGCCCAGGTGGGCGTGGCCTTTGACGGCTCCCCCGCCTCTGCGTCATTGTGTCATCGCTTCTCGGCCTTTTGGCTAAGATCAAGTGTAGTATCTGTTCTTATCAGTTTAATATCTGATACGTGCCCTACCCGGGCACCATATATTAAATTGATTTTTGGAACTGGGAGATGGAAGAGGGGCTTGCTCCGTCCACTCCACGCATCGACCCGGTATTGCAGTACTTCTGGGAACGGTGCACCCCCAAAAACTGTGTTCAATGAAAGAGATGTTTTAGTCTTGTGTGGCAGCAGGTGTTAATGGAAGTAACGTATATTGCTGTGTATGGGTGCTTTAAAGGTGTTGTAGGTGATCATATGCTATACAGGTAATGGTGGTGTGAGAGGGAAAAAAAAACAACAACTCTGTTCTTATCTCGTTTAACATCTGATTCGTCCACTATCCGGTGACCGCGTATGAAATTGATTTTTGGCTCATGGATCCGGAGCATGAAAACAACATCATCCACAACAACAACAGCAAAAGAGCCCGACTCTGCAGGTTTTTGATGTCTCTCTCTTATCTCTTGGAGTTTTTACGAATGAGCTGATGAGTTGAATCAGGTGTGTGTTTGATTGTCCGACCGTTGGTGAGGATTGCGGAGAGGGACACGGTGCCTCTGACGGGAGGCCTGGGAATTCATACTTACCTGGCAGGGGAGACACCATGATCAGGAAGGTGGTTCACCCAGGGCGAGGCTCGGCCATTGCACTCCGGTTGTGCTGACCCCTGCGAATTCCCCAAATGTGGGAATCTCGACTGCATAATTTATGGTAGTGGGGGACTGCGTTCGCGCTCTCCCCTGGACACACTGGTTAAAAGAGCAGATTGTTCGAGTTCCTCTTCTTCTGGTAGTTAACGACCTAGGAAGTCCAGGGAATTGAACTGCAGTGGTTGATCGAGAGATGTAAAACTCTCAACCTAGGACCAGTCTGCAAAAGTAGGGCTGTTTTTTAGGGTTTTTTTTTCATCATTCTTCAAATAATCTCCATTATTCAACCAGCGCTTTTATTGGCAGCAGTGGTCCTAGAAGCAAAGTTGTTCCGAATGAGGAGTTCTATCATGTGGTATGAATACCTTGTGCATGTGTGAAAAATCACCTGACATACAGTCGCCTATGGCCGTATTCATGTTGTTGTTTTTACTGTTTACAGCGCCACCAAGTGGCCAGTCGCCACATCCCTTTTCACCTGAGCACAGGCTGAGCCCGTGCACAGGTGTACCGACTTGGGTGTAATTGTCTCATTCCGTTGGAGAGTTATGGCCATTTAAGTAAAGCCCGCCTCGCCCACTCCCAACGTTTTGGCGTCCCGTCGCCAACGTGAATCGAAATTCCGACTTTTTTCCCCATCGCTGTCGGCAATCAGACTCCAGGGAATCTTTCTGCACCGGTTTGGGTCAGATCGGGCGAAAGACCTAGGACTAGTGTGCAAAAGTAGCTTTTTCACAAAATCCCAAATACCCGAAAATCTCGCCAGCGCAACCATCGAATCCGAGGCCTGCGTCTTGTTCGGCCCGAGCCAAGGATTCCGGTGATGTAAGACACTTGGGTCTGCGACGGACGGTTCAGGAGTTACGAGGCATTTCGTACTTCTGATCGCTGCAGCGCCACCTTGGGGCCGATTGGGCCGAGCCTTGGTGATGTTGTAGACCGGGCGGGTACTACCATCCCTCAAGAGTTTCAAGTCTCTACGACGTACGCTTTGGTCTGCCCGCTCACTTTTAGGGCAGAATGTTTGTTGGTCCAAAATCCCAGGTTGCACTCCAAAGTGTCGTGTTGTGCGCTCTGCTGTGATCCATTTTCGGTGTCAACAGTCAAGCTGAGCTTGTATTGCTGTGAGCTGAGCTTGTTTGCTGGCGACCTTTAGACCCTCTCGCCACGGCCCAGGTGGGCGTGGCCTTTGACGGCTCCCCCGCCTCTGCGTCATTGTGTCATCGCTTCTCGGCCTTTTGGCTAAGATCTAGTATCTGGTCCGAGGGTAGAGACAGCGATCGCCTCTTGGAGGTTTTTCCGGCTTGGGTCCTTCAGTGACTTGAGCCCCAAACTTTTGAGAGGTACATTGATCCAGCTGCTTTTATTCCGGTTCTGTTTTAAGGTAAGACCTTTTTATCTATTTATTTATTTATTTATTGTTTTTTAAAGTTTTAGGCTGTTGGTGTCTCCACCATGTCGGCTGCCCGTGCCGGCATGAGGAGGCACCACAGCGTGCGTTTTTTATTCAAAGAAGTTGAGGGGAAGCTCCTGGGGATGTCACGTCTTGACTTCTCCAGGAAGCTGATCCAAAAAACTCTAAATTTTAAACCTGATGATCTGAATTGCATCGTGACTCTGCCCCTGAACAAAGGATTTGATGTTAGTTTTAGAGCGGTTTCCCACCTGAATGATTTCTGGCACAGATTTGAAGTAGCTAAATCCCAGCTGTCCATGTTTACTGTTGAAAAGCTCTCTGACAACACACTTAAAACTGTGATTGTTAGAATGTTTAATGAGACAGTGACTGGGGAGGACATTTGTGTCTGGCTGGGCAGATTTTGCACAGTTCGAAGCCAGCCAGTCAAGGTTTTAGATGAGGATGGTATTTGGACATGCTCCTGGCGAATTCCCATTAAACAATGGGAAGACGCTGGGGGCTACCAGGGCCTGAAGCATCTGCCTTCTATGATTGTGTTGGGTGAGAACAGAGGCTACATTCACTACCAGGGTATGCCCAAATTATGTAGAAAATGTGGAAAGTTTGGGCACTTAGCTGAAGCATGCCAGGAAATGATATGTGGGAAATGCAGAGAAATTGGTCATACTTTTGAAGAGTGTACCAATGGCAGGCGGTGCAACCTCTGTGGGGAGTCATCCCATCTCTACAGAGATTGCCCTAAAAGTTTTGCCAACAAACTGAAAGGCAACAAAATGGCCGCCCCACATGTGGAACAAACAAAAGAGCAAAGGAAGGAGGAGGCGGTCCCTGAGGTTTTGGCGGGAAATTCTATTTCCCAGCCAGCCTCAGGGAGTGGGCAGGAGGAAGGAAGTGGGGCGGCCACAGGGGCGGAGTCAAGTTTTAACAGCGAACAGAGTGAGGAAGCCGTTCCCCAACAAGAGAGAAGTGAAAACAAAATGGAGGAGGAGGAGGAGGATGCAACGGCTTCCTCACTCTACACCGTATCGGAGGTTAGTGTGGTGGATAGTGGGGGTGAATCCGAGGGTTCACTCCCCAATGCTCAGGTGCAAAAAAGGTCTGCGAGATCTCCTCTGCTTCAAACAGAGGAGAAAAGGCTGCGGGCATCGCATCGGCTAGATAGTTCCTCTTCGTTAGATCTAGACCGTATGTGGCCCGCAGAATCTCCCAATGAAGTCTCCTTTTTGCACGTTAAGCTTAGAACATCGTCACCGAAGGAGCCACAAGAGGTTCTCTCTGTGGACTCTGAGGCGGCGAGCATTTGCCCTCCTGATCCCAGTTTTTCTGGGGAAAAGGAGAAGCAAGTGCTACATGACATAACATGATTTTAATGTAACTTTCTGCAGTCTTTTGGTTTTATCCTTCTATTAATGCTTGTATTTTTAACCATACTGCTCATGGCCCTCACTATCTCTACAATCAATGTGAGAAGTGTGAGGTCTACTTTGCGAGCACAGAGTGTGTTATCCTTTTTAAAAACTTTTAAGTCAGATGTGCTTTTATTGCAAGAATGTGGTTTGCCCTTTTTAACAAATTACAGGAAGTGGGAGGAGATTTGGACCCCAGGATTTTCCATTTGGAGTGGGTCCAATTTTAACAAAAATGACGGTGTTGCTATTTTAATAAAAAATCCCAACCTTTTGGTGAAGGGCAGCACTGTGGTGAGGGACGGGCGGGCAATTTTAGCAAATCTGACTTTTTTAGGTAAGGATCTTAACATTTTAAATATGTATGGTTTTACTGAAAAAAATAACAGGTATGAGCTTTTAGAAGACTTGCAACCCCACATGCTAGGCAGGGCTCCCCTAGTGGTAGCAGGGGATTTTAATTGTGTATTATCAAAAAAGGACAGAAGGAGGGTAGGAGAGGATTTTAAGGTCGACAAGACATCGGTTTTATTACAAAATATAGTCAAAGATTTTAAGTTAGTTGACTGTTTTAAAACAATGCATCAAAGAGAGGAAGGCTTCACCTGGTTCAGTGGTGACGGTCCCAGAGCCTCTCGAATTGACTATATTTTTACCAGGGACCTCCCGCCGACCGATGCTACATTGACCCCCCTCTTTTTTTCCGACCACATGATGCTGTCTTGCACTCTTTCACTCCCCACGGGTGTGACTGCAGGGGGAGGGCTGTGGAAGCTGAACTGTTCCCTATTAGAGAACGAGGAAGTGGTTAGTGAGTATAGGGAGCAGTTCAGCCAATGGCAGACCCTCCAGGACTTTTACGACTCACGTGCACAGTGGTGGGAGATGGTGAAACAAAGGACAGGACGGTTTTTTAAACAAATTGGAAAAGAAAAAAAGAATAAAGAAAAAAGACGCATGATGGGGTTGCAAAAAAGACTGCAGAGATATTTTAACCTTTTAAACAATGGATTGGATTTTACAAATGAAATAAAAGAAGTAAAGAAAGAAATGTCAGATCTGTCTGAAACAAAGAGCAAAGGTGTCATTTTAAGATGTAGAGAAAGGGAGTTAGAGGAAGGAGAGAAGTGTACCAGGTATTTTTTTAAAAAGACAATAGCTCGGGGAGGGTCGATCAATATTTTAAAAACTTTTAGAGGGGGGGAAGTAAATACAACTGACCTGATTTTAGGGGAAATTGAAAGTTTTTACAGTAATTTATACGGCACTAAAGAGGTACACAATGGCATCTTAGAGGAAGTTTTAGGGTTTTTAGATGAAAAAGTTAAGAGTCCAGATGTGCTTTTATCCCAGGATTTTAATCTTTTAGAATTGGAAAAAGCTTTAAAGGGTTTTAAGAAGGGGAAGTCCCCGGGCATGGACGGACTCCCCTTTGAGTTTTATCTGACTTTCTGGGACATTTTAGCACATGACTTACTTACAGTTTTTAAAGAATTTGAGACTCTTGACAGACTTCCAGACAGCTTTAGAGTAGGGATAGTTACATTACTGTACAAAAAAGGAGACAAGACTGACTTGAGAAACTGGCGACCAATCACTCTTTTAAATTATGATTGTAAACTTTTTAGTAAGATTTTAGCTACACGCATGTCGACTGTTTTAGAGGACGTAATCCACCTGGATCAAGCTTGTGCTGTGCCCGGCAGGAAGATCACGGACAGCCTGGTACTGATCAGAGACGCCATCTGTTATGCGAGAGACAGAAACATTAGGCTTGTAGTCCTAAATTTAGACTTTGAAAAAGCTTTTGATCGGGTCTCGCACCAGTACCTCCTTCAGGTACTGCAAAAAATGGGCTTTCCAGAGAGGTTTATAGCTTGGGTGGGACTGCTGTATGAGGGCTTAAGCAGCAAATTTCTTGCAAATGGGCATCTTTCCAAAGCTGTAAATATCCACAGCGGTGTCCGTCAGGGGTGTCCTTTATCTCCCCTTCTGTATGTGGCTTGTATTGAGCCACTGGCACAGATCTTGAGAAGGGATAAATGGATTAAAGGACTAGATATCCCAGGAACTGGTGGACTGACGGCGACCTGCGTTTTATATATGGATGACGTGACCCTTTTAGCGACTGACTTTTTATCAGTACGAAGAGCAATGGACTTGACTGACTGGTACGGTCGGGCCTCGGGCGCCAAGCTTAACAGGAGTAAGTCCGAGGCCCTGCTCTTCGGGCCGTGGGGCGACGTGGACACAGGAGGACTAGATTTGGATTTTAAAGAAAAGGATTTGAAAATTTTAGGAGTAAAATTTGACAGGGAGGGTGGAGGACCAGGAAACTGGACTGACATGTTAGGGAAAGTCAGACAAAGACTGGGCTTTTGGGGACTAAGACAACTGACGTTAGAAGGCAAGATTTTAATTTTTAAAGCAGTGATTTTACCACTAATTTTACTTGTCTGTTCTGTTTTTAGTCCCCCAAGACGATTCCTGGCTAAGTTGGAGAGGGCGGTATTTTATTTCCTGTGGGGGTCCAAGTGGGAACGAATCAAGAGGGAGGTCGTTAAAAAGAAAAAAGAGAATGGCGGGAAAGGCCTCCCAGACCCCCACCTGTTTTTAGGCAGCCGCTTTGCCGCCCTCCATATCCAGTATGCACTGACCCCATCCAGAGAACACAAGACAGCAGCCATGACCCGATTCTGGATGGGGTCATACCTAAGAAGTTTGAAAATTTTACCCATTGATCTTAAAAGTCCAGTGTCTTTTAATTTGTCAAAAGAGCATAGTTTTATTAAGAAATTTTTAAAGAAATATCTTTTAGAAACAAATGATGCCACTGTTTTAACTAATCACAAGTCTCTCGTCTCTCTTGTGCAGGATCGAGAATCGGTGAGTCCAGTTCCAGGCCTCACACTAGGTGAGGCCAAAGACGTTTGGAGGAACGCAGCCCACCCAGCTCTCCAGAACAGGCTTAAGGACCTGTCGTGGATGGTGGCTCATGAGATCCTCCCGGTCAGGGCGGTCATGCACTCCAGAGGCATGGCCAAAAACTCCACCTGCCCACGGTCCGGATGTGGTTCCCCGGAGACCGTTCAACATCTGCTCTGGGAGTGCGGCGCTGCGCGGGACCTGTGGGCCAAGACAGGCCCCCTGTTTTTCCCGTGCCTGCCAGCGGGTGGGGCCCAGGTGGACTATAAGCTCGCCATCCTGGGGGTGGGTCAGGGATTGAAGGAGTTGACACCACCAACGTTTGCCTCGCTCTGGCTCACCCTCAACCACATCAAGGATGCCATCTGGGTCACCAGAAACCTGCTGGTGGGGAAACGCGTGACGGTCCCCCTCCACGCGTGCGAGCAGAGGATAACATCAACGCTGCAGGGTGGGCCGCACGTCGTTATTCGGATGGGGGGGCCGAGGTCACACGGAGAAGGTCCCGGCCGCCACCGTACCTGGCCGCCCGTAGATGCACCCTCACCACTCTGGCTACGGGAACAGCGGGCCAGCGGGCCGGAGGAGAGGGGATCTCCGCTGGGCACTGGAAGCGAGGAGTCTGGGGCCTGTTCTGGAGACCTGGAGTGAATGGACATTCTTGATAGGGACTCACCCTCGATCCTGTACAAGAGATGTTTTATTTGGCATATTTTATTGTTTTATTGTTTTATATTTGCATTCCTATTTTATTTTAATCCATTTTACCTTTACTTTAAAACAACACACAACATACATGGACTTTTACACAACACATCAACATAACTGATTTTTAACTGTAACTTATGTCCTTTTTGTTGTTTTAAGATATGTGCAAAAATGTGATTTTATAAGGAAAAAATGGATATTGAAAGAATGGAATGAAACAATGTGACAATAAACTTTTTTCGAAAGAAAGAAAAAATCTGTTCTTATCAGTATTTGGACATGCTCCTGGCGAATTCCCATTAAACAATGGGAAGACGCTGGGGGCTACCAGGGCCTGAAGCATCTGCCTTCTATGATTGTGGTGGGTGAGAACAGAGGCTACATTCACTACCAGGGTATGCCCAAATTATGTAGAAAATGTGGAAAGTTTGGGCACTTAGCTGAAGCATGCCAGGAAATGATATGTGGGAAATGCAGAGAAATTGGTCATACTTTTGAAGAGTGTACCAATGGCAGGCGGTGCAACCTCTGTGGGGAGTCATCCCATCTCTACAGAGATTGCCCTAAAAGTTTTGCCAACAAACTGAAAGGCAACAAAATGGCCGCCCCACATGTGGAACAAACAAAAGAGCAAAGGAAGGAGGAGGCGGTCCCTGAGGTTTTGGCGGGAAATTCTATTTCCCAGCCAGCCTCAGGGAGTGGGCAGGAGGAAGGAAGTGGGGCGGCCACAGGGGCGGAGTCAAGTTTTAACAGCGAACAGAGTGAGGAAGCCGTTCCCCAACAAGAGAGAAGTGAAAACAAAATGGAGGAGGAGGAGGAGGATGCAACGGCTTCCTCACTCTACACCGTATCGGAGGTTAGTGTGGTGGATAGTGGGGGTGAATCCGAGGGTTCACTCCCCAATGCTCAGGTGCAAAAAAGGTCTGCGAGATCTCCTCTGCTTCAAACAGAGGAGAAAAGGCTGCGGGCATCGCATCGGCTAGATAGTTCCTCTTCGTTAGATCTAGACCGTATGTGGCCCGCAGAATCTCCCAATGAAGTCTCCTTTTTGCACGTTAAGCTTAGAACATCGTCACCGAAGGAGCCACAAGAGGTTCTCTCTGTGGACTCTGAGGTGGCGAGCATTTGCCCTCCTGATCCCAGTTTTTCTGGGGAAAAGGAGAAGCAAGTGCTACATGACATAACATGATTTTAATGTAACTTTCTGCAGTCTTTTGGTTTTATCCTTCTATTAATGCTTGTATTTTTAACCATACTGCTCATGGCCCTCACTATCTCTACAATCAATGTGAGAAGTGTGAGGTGTACTTTGCGAGCACAGAGTGTGTTATCCTTTTTAAAAACTTTTAAGTCAGATGTGTTTTTATTGCAAGAATGTGGTTTGCCCTTTTTAACAAATTACAGGAAGTGGGAGGAGATTTGGACCCCAGGATTTTCCATTTGGAGTGGGTCCAATTTTAACAAAAATGACGGTGTTGCTATTTTAATAAAAAATCCCAACCTTTTGGTGAAGGGCAGCACTGTGGTGAGGGACGGGCGGGCAATTTTAGCAAATCTGACTTTTTTAGGTAAGGATCTTAACATTTTAAATATGTATGGTTTTACTGAAAAAAATAACAGGTATGAGCTTTTAGAAGACTTGCAACCCCACATGCTAGGCAGGGCTCCCCTAGTGGTAGCAGGGGATTTTAATTGTGTATTATCAAAAAAGGACAGAAGGAGGGTAGGAGAGGATTTTAAGGTCGACAAGACATCGGTTTTATTACAAAATATAGTCAAAGATTTTAAGTTAGTTGACTGTTTTAAAACAATGCATCAAAGAGAGGAAGGCTTCACCTGGTTCAGTGGTGACGGTGCCAGAGCCTCTCGAATTGACTATATTTTTACCAGGGACCTCCCGCCGACCGATGCTACATTGACCCCCCTCTTTTTTTCCGACCATATGATGCTGTCTTGCACTCTTTCACTCCCCACGGGTGTGACTGCAGGGAGAGGGCTGTGGAAGCTGAACTGTTCCCTATTAGAGGACGAGGAACTAGTTAGTGAATATAGGGAGCAGTTCAGCCAATGGCAGACCCTCCAGGACTTTTACGACTCACGTGCACAGTGGTGGGAGATGGTGAAACAAAGGACAGGACGGTTTTTTAAACAAATTGGAAAAGAAAAAAAGAATAAAGAAAAAAGACGCATGATGGGGTTGCAAAAAAGACTGCAGAGATATTTTAACCTTTTAAACAATGGATTGGATTTTACAAATGAAATAAAAGAAGTACAGAAAGAAATGTCAGATCTGTCTGAAACAAAGAGCAAAGGTGTCATTTTAAGATGTAGAGAAAGGGAGTTAGAGGAAGGAGAGAAGTGTACCAGGTATTTTTTTAAAAAGACAATAGCTCGGGGAGGGTCGATCAATATTTTAAAAACTTTTAGAGGGGGGGAAGTAAATACAACTGACCTGATTTTAGGGGAAATTGAAAGTTTTTACAGTAATTTATACGGCACTAAAGAGGTACACAATGGCATCTTAGAGGAAGTTTTAGGGTTTTTAGATAAAAAAGTTAAGAGTCCAGACGTGCTTTTATCCCAGGATTTTAATCTTTTAGAATTGGAAAAAGCTTTAAAGGGTTTTAAGAAGGGGAAGTCCCCGGGCATGGACGGACTCCCCTTTGAGTTTTATCTGACTTTCTGGGACATTTTAGCACATGACTTACTTACAGTTTTTAAAGAATTTGAGACTCTTGACAGACTTCCAGACAGCTTTAGAGTAGGGATAGTTACATTACTGTACAAAAAAGGAGACAAGACTGACTTGAGAAACTGGCGACCAATCACTCTTTTAAATTATGATTGTAAACTTTTTAGTAAGATTTTAGCTACACGCATGTCGACTGTTTTAGAGGACGTAATCCACCTGGATCAAGCTTGCGCTGTGCCCGGCAGGAAGATCACGGACAGCCTGGTACTGATCAGAGACGCCATCTGTTATGCGAGAGACAGAAACATTAGGCTTGTAGTCCTAAATTTAGACTTTGAAAAAGCTTTTGATCGGGTCTCGCACCAGTACCTCCTTCAGGTACTGCAAAAAATGGGGTTTCCAGAGAGGTTTATAGCTTGGGTGGGACTGCTGTATGAGGGCTTAAGCAGCAAATTTCTTGCAAATGGGCATCTTTCCAAAGCTGTAAATATCCACAGCGGTGTCCGTCAGGGGTGTCCTTTATCTCCCCTTCTGTATGTGGCTTGTATTGAGCCACTGGCACAGATCTTGAGAAGGGATAAATGGATTAAAGGACTAGATATCCCAGGAACTGGTGGACTGACGGCGACCTGCGTTTTATATATGGATGACGTGACCCTTTTAGCGACTGACTTTTTATCAGTACGAAGAGCAATGGACTTGACTGACTGGTACGGTCGGGCCTCGGGCGCCAAGCTTAACAGGAGTAAGTCCGAGGCCCTGCTCTTCGGGCCGTGGGGCGACGTGGACACAGGAGGACTAGATTTGGATTTTAAAGAAAAGGATTTGAAAATTTTAGGAGTAAAATTTGACAGGGAGGGTGGAGGACCAGGAAACTGGACTGACATGTTAGGGAAAGTCAGACAAAGACTGGGCTTTTGGGGACTAAGACAACTGACGTTAGAAGGCAAGATTTTAATTTTTAAAGCAGTGATTTTACCACTAATTTTACTTGTCTGTTCTGTTTTTAGTCCCCCAAGACGATTCCTGGCCAAGTTGGAGAGGGCGGTATTTTATTTCCTGTGGGGGTCCAAGTGGGAACGAATCAAGAGGGAGGTGGTTAAAAAGAAAAAAGAGAATGGCGGGAAAGGCCTCCCAGACCCCCACCTGTTTTTAGGCAGCCGCTTTGCCGCCCTCCATATCCAGTATGCACTGACCCCATCCAGAGAACACAAGACAGCAGCCATGACCCGATTCTGGATGGGGTCATACCTAAGAAGTTTGAAAATTTTACCCATTGATCTTAAAAGTCCAGTGTCTTTTAATTTGTCAAAAGAGCATAGTTTTATTAAGAAATTTTTAAAGAAATATCTTTTAGAAACAAATGATGACACTGTTTTAACTAATCACAAGTCTCTCGTCTCTCTTGTGCAGGATCGAGAATCGGTGAGTCCAGTTCCAGGCCTCACACTAGGTGAGGCCAAAGACGTTTGGAGGAACGCAGCCCACCCAGCTCTCCAGAACAGGCTTAAGGACCTGTCGTGGATGGTGGCTCATGAGATCCTCCCGGTCAGGGCGGTCATGCACTCCAGAGGCATGGCCAAAAACTCCACCTGCCCACGGTCCGGATGTGGTTCCCCGGAGACCGTTCAACATCTGCTCTGGGAGTGCGGCGCTGCGCGGGACCTGTGGGCCAAGACAGGCCCCCTGTTTTTCCCGTGCCTGCCAGCGGGTGGGGCCCAGGTGGACTATAAGCTCGCCATCCTGGGGGTGGGTCAGGGCTTGAAGGAGTTGACACCACCAACGTTTGCCTCGCTCTGGCTCACCCTCAACCACATCAAGGATGCCATCTGGGTCACCAGAAACCTGCTGGTGGGGAAACGCGTGACGGTCCCCCTCCACGCGTGCGAGCAGAGGATAACATCAACGCTGCAGGGTGGGCCGCACGTCGTTATTCGGATGGGGGGGCCGAGGTCACACGGAGAAGGTCCCGGCCGCCACCGTACCTGGCCGCCCGTAGATGCACCCTCACCACTCTGGCTACGGGAACAGCGGGCCAGCGGGCCGGAGGAGAGGGGATCTCCGCTGGGCACTGGAAGCGAGGAGTCTGGGGCCTGTTCTGGAGACCTGGAGTGAATGGACATTCTTGATAGGGACTCACCCTCGATCCTGTACAAGAGATGTTTTATTTGGCATATTTTATTGTTTTATTGTTTTATATTTGCATTCCTATTTTATTTTAATCCATTTTACCTTTACTTTAAAACAACACACAACATACATGGACTTTTACACAACACATCAACATAACTGATTTTTAACTGTAACTTATGTCCTTTTTGTTGTTTTAAGATATGTGCAAAAATGTGATTTTATAAGGAAAAAATGGATATTGAAAGAATGGAATGAAACAATGTGACAATAAACTTTTTTTCGAAAGAAAAAATCTGTTCTTATCAGTTTAATATCTGATACGTGCCCTACCCGGGCACCATATATTAAATTGATTATTGGAACTGGGAGATGGAAGAGGGGCTTGCTCCGTCCACTCCACGCATCGACCCGGTATTGCAGTACTTCTGGGAACGGTGCACCCCCAAAAACTGTGTTCAATGAAAGAGATGTTTTAGTCTTGTGTGGCAGCAGGTGTTAATGGAAGTAACGTATATTGCTGTGTATGGGTGCTTTAAAGGTGTTGTAGGTGATCATATGCTATACAGGTAATGGTGGTGTGAGAGGGAAAAAAAAACAACAACTCTGTTCTTATCTCGTTTAACATCTGATTCGTCCACTATCCGGTGACCGCGTATGAAATTGATTTTTGGCTCATGGATCCGGAGCATGAAAACAACATCATCCACAACAACAACAGCAAAAGAGCCCGACTCTGCAGGTTTTTGATGTCTCTCTCTTATCTCTTGGAGTTTTTACGAATGAGCTGATGAGTTGAATCAGGTGTGTGTTTGATTGTCCGACCGTTGGTGAGGATTGCGGAGAGGGACACGGTGCCTGTGACGGGAGGCCTGGGAATTCATACTTACCTGGCAGGGGAGACACCATGATCAGGAAGGTGGTTCACCCAGGGCGAGGCTCGGCCATTGCACTCCGGTTGTGCTGACCCCTGCGAATTCCCCAAATGTGGAAATCTCGACTGCATAATTTATGGTAGTGGGGGACTGCGTTCGCGCTCTCCCCTGGACACACTGGTTAAAAGAGCAGATTGTTCGAGTTCCTCTTCTTCTGGTAGTTAACGACCTAGGAAGTCCAGGGAATTGAACTGCAGTGGTTGATCGAGAGATGTAAAACTCTCAACCTAGGACCAGTCTGCAAAAGTAGGGCTGTTTTTTAGGGGTTTTTTTTCATCATTCTTCAAATAATCTCCATTATTCAACCAGCGCTTTTATTGGCAGCAGTGGTCCTAGAAGCAAAGTTGTTCCGAATGAGGAGTTCTATCATGTGGTATGAATACCTTGTGCATGTGTGAAAAATCACCTGACATACAGTCGCCTATGGCCGTATTCATGTTGTTGTTTTTACTGTTTACAGCGCCACCAAGTGGCCAGTCGCCACATCCCTTTTCACCTGAGCACAGGCTGAGCCCGTGCACAGGTGTACCGACTTGGGTGTAATTGTCTCATTCCGTTGGAGAGTTATGGCCATTTAAGTAAAGCCCGCCTCGCCCACTCCCAACGTTTTGGCGTCCCGTCGCCAACGTGAATCGAAATTCCGACTTTTTTCCCCATCGCTGTCGGCAATCAGACTCCAGGGAATCTTTCTGCACCGGTTTGGGTCAGATCGGGCGAAAGACCTAGGACTAGTGTGCAAAAGTAGCTTTTTCACAAAATCCCAAATACCCGAAAATCTCGCCAGCGCAACCATCGAATCCGAGGCCTGCGTCTTGTTCGGCCCGAGCCAAGGATTCCGGTGATGTAAGACACTTGGGTCTGCGACGGACGGTTCAGGAGTTACGAGGCATTTCGTACTTCTGATCGCTGCAGCGCCACCTTGGGGCCGATTGGGCCGAGCCTTGGTGATGTTGTAGACCGGGCGGGTACTACCATCCCTCAAGAGTTTCAAGTCTCTACGACGTACGCTTTGGTCTGCCCGCTCACTTTTAGGGCAGAATGTTTGTTGGTCCAAAATCCCAGGTTGCACTCCAAAGTGTCGTGTTGTGCGCTCTGCTGTGATCCATTTTCGGTGTCAACAGTCAAGCTGAGCTTGTATTGCTGTGAGCTGAGCTTGTTTGTTGGCGACCTTTAGACCCTCTCGCCACGGCCCAGGTGGGCGTGGCCTTTGACGGCTCCCCCGCCTCTGCGTCATTGTGTCATCGCTTCTCGGCCTTTTGGCTAAGATCAAGTGTAGTATCTGTTCTTATCAGTTTAATATCTGATACGTGCCCTACCCGGGCACCATATATTAAATTGATTTTTGGAACTGGGAGATGGAAGAGGGGCTTGCTCCGTCCACTCCACGCATCGACCCGGTATTGCAGTACTTCTGGGAACGGTGCACCCCCAAAAACTGTGTTCAATGAAAGAGATGTTTTAGTCTTGTGTGGCAGCAGGTGTTAATGGAAGTAACGTATATTGCTGTGTATGGGTGCTTTAAAGGTGTTGTAGGTGATCATATGCTATACAGGTAATGGTGGTGTGAGAGGGAAAAAAAAACAACAACTCTGTTCTTATCTCGTTTAACATCTGATTCGTCCACTATCCGGTGACCGCGTATGAAATTGATTTTTGGCTCATGGATCCGGAGCATGAAAACAACATCATCCACAACAACAACAGCAAAAGAGCCCGACTCTGCAGGTTTTTGATGTCTCTCTCTTATCTCTTGGAGTTTTTACGAATGAGCTGATGAGTTGAATCAGGTGTGTGTTTGATTGTCCGACCGTTGGTGAGGATTGCGGAGAGGGACACGGTGCCTCTGACGGGAGGCCTGGGAATTCATACTTACCTGGCAGGGGAGACACCATGATCAGGAAGGTGGTTCACCCAGGGCGAGGCTCGGCCATTGCACTCCGGTTGTGCTGACCCCTGCGAATTCCCCAAATGTGGGAATCTCGACTGCATAATTTATGGTAGTGGGGGACTGCGTTCGCGCTCTCCCCTGGACACACTGGTTAAAAGAGCAGATTGTTCGAGTTCCTCTTCTTCTGGTAGTTAACGACCTAGGAAGTCCAGGGAATTGAACTGCAGTGGTTGATCGAGAGATGTAAAACTCTCAACCTAGGACCAGTCTGCAAAAGTAGGGCTGTTTTTTAGGGTTTTTTTTTCATCATTCTTCAAATAATCTCCATTATTCAACCAGCGCTTTTATTGGCAGCAGTGGTCCTAGAAGCAAAGTTGTTCCGAATGAGGAGTTCTATCATGTGGTATGAATACCTTGTGCATGTGTGAAAAATCACCTGACATACAGTCGCCTATGGCCGTATTCATGTTGTTGTTTTTACTGTTTACAGCGCCACCAAGTGGCCAGTCGCCACATCCCTTTTCACCTGAGCACAGGCTGAGCCCGTGCACAGGTGTACCGACTTGGGTGTAATTGTCTCATTCCGTTGGAGAGTTATGGCCATTTAAGTAAAGCCCGCCTCGCCCACTCCCAACGTTTTGGCGTCCCGTCGCCAACGTGAATCGAAATTCCGACTTTTTTCCCCATCGCTGTCGGCAATCAGACTCCAGGGAATCTTTCTGCACCGGTTTGGGTCAGATCGGGCGAAAGACCTAGGACTAGTGTGCAAAAGTAGCTTTTTCACAAAATCCCAAATACCCGAAAATCTCGCCAGCGCAACCATCGAATCCGAGGCCTGCGTCTTGTTCGGCCCGAGCCAAGGATTCCGGTGATGTAAGACACTTGGGTCTGCGACGGACGGTTCAGGAGTTACGAGGCATTTCGTACTTCTGATCGCTGCAGCGCCACCTTGGGGCCGATTGGGCCGAGCCTTGGTGATGTTGTAGACCGGGCGGGTACTACCATCCCTCAAGAGTTTCAAGTCTCTACGACGTACGCTTTGGTCTGCCCGCTCACTTTTAGGGCAGAATGTTTGTTGGTCCAAAATCCCAGGTTGCACTCCAAAGTGTCGTGTTGTGCGCTCTGCTGTGATCCATTTTCGGTGTCAACAGTCAAGCTGAGCTTGTATTGCTGTGAGCTGAGCTTGTTTGCTGGCGACCTTTAGACCCTCTCGCCACGGCCCAGGTGGGCGTGGCCTTTGACGGCTCCCCCGCCTCTGCGTCATTGTGTCATCGCTTCTCGGCCTTTTGGCTAAGATCTAGTATCTGGTCCGAGGGTAGAGACAGCGATCGCCTCTTGGAGGTTTTTCCGGCTTGGGTCCTTCAGTGACTTGAGCCCCAAACTTTTGAGAGGTACATTGATCCAGCTGCTTTTATTCCGGTTCTGTTTTAAGGTAAGACCTTTTTATCTATTTATTTATTTATTTATTGTTTTTTAAAGTTTTAGGCTGTTGGTGTCTCCACCATGTCGGCTGCCCGTGCCGGCATGAGGAGGCACCACAGCGTGCGTTTTTTATTCAAAGAAGTTGAGGGGAAGCTCCTGGGGATGTCACGTCTTGACTTCTCCAGGAAGCTGATCCAAAAAACTCTAAATTTTAAACCTGATGATCTGAATTGCATCGTGACTCTGCCCCTGAACAAAGGATTTGATGTTAGTTTTAGAGCGGTTTCCCACCTGAATGATTTCTGGCACAGATTTGAAGTAGCTAAATCCCAGCTGTCCATGTTTACTGTTGAAAAGCTCTCTGACAACACACTTAAAACTGTGATTGTTAGAATGTTTAATGAGACAGTGACTGGGGAGGACATTTGTGTCTGGCTGGGCAGATTTTGCACAGTTCGAAGCCAGCCAGTCAAGGTTTTAGATGAGGATGGTATTTGGACATGCTCCTGGCGAATTCCCATTAAACAATGGGAAGACGCTGGGGGCTACCAGGGCCTGAAGCATCTGCCTTCTATGATTGTGTTGGGTGAGAACAGAGGCTACATTCACTACCAGGGTATGCCCAAATTATGTAGAAAATGTGGAAAGTTTGGGCACTTAGCTGAAGCATGCCAGGAAATGATATGTGGGAAATGCAGAGAAATTGGTCATACTTTTGAAGAGTGTACCAATGGCAGGCGGTGCAACCTCTGTGGGGAGTCATCCCATCTCTACAGAGATTGCCCTAAAAGTTTTGCCAACAAACTGAAAGGCAACAAAATGGCCGCCCCACATGTGGAACAAACAAAAGAGCAAAGGAAGGAGGAGGCGGTCCCTGAGGTTTTGGCGGGAAATTCTATTTCCCAGCCAGCCTCAGGGAGTGGGCAGGAGGAAGGAAGTGGGGCGGCCACAGGGGCGGAGTCAAGTTTTAACAGCGAACAGAGTGAGGAAGCCGTTCCCCAACAAGAGAGAAGTGAAAACAAAATGGAGGAGGAGGAGGAGGATGCAACGGCTTCCTCACTCTACACCGTATCGGAGGTTAGTGTGGTGGATAGTGGGGGTGAATCCGAGGGTTCACTCCCCAATGCTCAGGTGCAAAAAAGGTCTGCGAGATCTCCTCTGCTTCAAACAGAGGAGAAAAGGCTGCGGGCATCGCATCGGCTAGATAGTTCCTCTTCGTTAGATCTAGACCGTATGTGGCCCGCAGAATCTCCCAATGAAGTCTCCTTTTTGCACGTTAAGCTTAGAACATCGTCACCGAAGGAGCCACAAGAGGTTCTCTCTGTGGACTCTGAGGCGGCGAGCATTTGCCCTCCTGATCCCAGTTTTTCTGGGGAAAAGGAGAAGCAAGTGCTACATGACATAACATGATTTTAATGTAACTTTCTGCAGTCTTTTGGTTTTATCCTTCTATTAATGCTTGTATTTTTAACCATACTGCTCATGGCCCTCACTATCTCTACAATCAATGTGAGAAGTGTGAGGTCTACTTTGCGAGCACAGAGTGTGTTATCCTTTTTAAAAACTTTTAAGTCAGATGTGCTTTTATTGCAAGAATGTGGTTTGCCCTTTTTAACAAATTACAGGAAGTGGGAGGAGATTTGGACCCCAGGATTTTCCATTTGGAGTGGGTCCAATTTTAACAAAAATGACGGTGTTGCTATTTTAATAAAAAATCCCAACCTTTTGGTGAAGGGCAGCACTGTGGTGAGGGACGGGCGGGCAATTTTAGCAAATCTGACTTTTTTAGGTAAGGATCTTAACATTTTAAATATGTATGGTTTTACTGAAAAAAATAACAGGTATGAGCTTTTAGAAGACTTGCAACCCCACATGCTAGGCAGGGCTCCCCTAGTGGTAGCAGGGGATTTTAATTGTGTATTATCAAAAAAGGACAGAAGGAGGGTAGGAGAGGATTTTAAGGTCGACAAGACATCGGTTTTATTACAAAATATAGTCAAAGATTTTAAGTTAGTTGACTGTTTTAAAACAATGCATCAAAGAGAGGAAGGCTTCACCTGGTTCAGTGGTGACGGTCCCAGAGCCTCTCGAATTGACTATATTTTTACCAGGGACCTCCCGCCGACCGATGCTACATTGACCCCCCTCTTTTTTTCCGACCACATGATGCTGTCTTGCACTCTTTCACTCCCCACGGGTGTGACTGCAGGGGGAGGGCTGTGGAAGCTGAACTGTTCCCTATTAGAGAACGAGGAAGTGGTTAGTGAGTATAGGGAGCAGTTCAGCCAATGGCAGACCCTCCAGGACTTTTACGACTCACGTGCACAGTGGTGGGAGATGGTGAAACAAAGGACAGGACGGTTTTTTAAACAAATTGGAAAAGAAAAAAAGAATAAAGAAAAAAGACGCATGATGGGGTTGCAAAAAAGACTGCAGAGATATTTTAACCTTTTAAACAATGGATTGGATTTTACAAATGAAATAAAAGAAGTAAAGAAAGAAATGTCAGATCTGTCTGAAACAAAGAGCAAAGGTGTCATTTTAAGATGTAGAGAAAGGGAGTTAGAGGAAGGAGAGAAGTGTACCAGGTATTTTTTTAAAAAGACAATAGCTCGGGGAGGGTCGATCAATATTTTAAAAACTTTTAGAGGGGGGGAAGTAAATACAACTGACCTGATTTTAGGGGAAATTGAAAGTTTTTACAGTAATTTATACGGCACTAAAGAGGTACACAATGGCATCTTAGAGGAAGTTTTAGGGTTTTTAGATGAAAAAGTTAAGAGTCCAGATGTGCTTTTATCCCAGGATTTTAATCTTTTAGAATTGGAAAAAGCTTTAAAGGGTTTTAAGAAGGGGAAGTCCCCGGGCATGGACGGACTCCCCTTTGAGTTTTATCTGACTTTCTGGGACATTTTAGCACATGACTTACTTACAGTTTTTAAAGAATTTGAGACTCTTGACAGACTTCCAGACAGCTTTAGAGTAGGGATAGTTACATTACTGTACAAAAAAGGAGACAAGACTGACTTGAGAAACTGGCGACCAATCACTCTTTTAAATTATGATTGTAAACTTTTTAGTAAGATTTTAGCTACACGCATGTCGACTGTTTTAGAGGACGTAATCCACCTGGATCAAGCTTGTGCTGTGCCCGGCAGGAAGATCACGGACAGCCTGGTACTGATCAGAGACGCCATCTGTTATGCGAGAGACAGAAACATTAGGCTTGTAGTCCTAAATTTAGACTTTGAAAAAGCTTTTGATCGGGTCTCGCACCAGTACCTCCTTCAGGTACTGCAAAAAATGGGCTTTCCAGAGAGGTTTATAGCTTGGGTGGGACTGCTGTATGAGGGCTTAAGCAGCAAATTTCTTGCAAATGGGCATCTTTCCAAAGCTGTAAATATCCACAGCGGTGTCCGTCAGGGGTGTCCTTTATCTCCCCTTCTGTATGTGGCTTGTATTGAGCCACTGGCACAGATCTTGAGAAGGGATAAATGGATTAAAGGACTAGATATCCCAGGAACTGGTGGACTGACGGCGACCTGCGTTTTATATATGGATGACGTGACCCTTTTAGCGACTGACTTTTTATCAGTACGAAGAGCAATGGACTTGACTGACTGGTACGGTCGGGCCTCGGGCGCCAAGCTTAACAGGAGTAAGTCCGAGGCCCTGCTCTTCGGGCCGTGGGGCGACGTGGACACAGGAGGACTAGATTTGGATTTTAAAGAAAAGGATTTGAAAATTTTAGGAGTAAAATTTGACAGGGAGGGTGGAGGACCAGGAAACTGGACTGACATGTTAGGGAAAGTCAGACAAAGACTGGGCTTTTGGGGACTAAGACAACTGACGTTAGAAGGCAAGATTTTAATTTTTAAAGCAGTGATTTTACCACTAATTTTACTTGTCTGTTCTGTTTTTAGTCCCCCAAGACGATTCCTGGCTAAGTTGGAGAGGGCGGTATTTTATTTCCTGTGGGGGTCCAAGTGGGAACGAATCAAGAGGGAGGTCATTAAAAAGAAAAAAGAGAATGGCGGGAAAGGCCTCCCAGACCCCCACCTGTTTTTAGGCAGCCGCTTTGCCGCCCTCCATATCCAGTATGCACTGACCCCATCCAGAGAACACAAGACAGCAGCCATGACCCGATTCTGGATGGGGTCATACCTAAGAAGTTTGAAAATTTTACCCATTGATCTTAAAAGTCCAGTGTCTTTTAATTTGTCAAAAGAGCATAGTTTTATTAAGAAATTTTTAAAGAAATATCTTTTAGAAACAAATGATGCCACTGTTTTAACTAATCACAAGTCTCTCGTCTCTCTTGTGCAGGATCGAGAATCGGTGAGTCCAGTTCCAGGCCTCACACTAGGTGAGGCCAAAGACGTTTGGAGGAACGCAGCCCACCCAGCTCTCCAGAACAGGCTTAAGGACCTGTCGTGGATGGTGGCTCATGAGATCCTCCCGGTCAGGGCGGTCATGCACTCCAGAGGCATGGCCAAAAACTCCACCTGCCCACGGTCCGGATGTGGTTCCCCGGAGACCGTTCAACATCTGCTCTGGGAGTGCGGCGCTGCGCGGGACCTGTGGGCCAAGACAGGCCCCCTGTTTTTCCCGTGCCTGCCAGCGGGTGGGGCCCAGGTGGACTATAAGCTCGCCATCCTGGGGGTGGGTCAGGGATTGAAGGAGTTGACACCACCAACGTTTGCCTCGCTCTGGCTCACCCTCAACCACATCAAGGATGCCATCTGGGTCACCAGAAACCTGCTGGTGGGGAAACGCGTGACGGTCCCCCTCCACGCGTGCGAGCAGAGGATAACATCAACGCTGCAGGGTGGGCCGCACGTCGTTATTCGGATGGGGGGGCCGAGGTCACACGGAGAAGGTCCCGGCCGCCACCGTACCTGGCCGCCCGTAGATGCACCCTCACCACTCTGGCTACGGGAACAGCGGGCCAGCGGGCCGGAGGAGAGGGGATCTCCGCTGGGCACTGGAAGCGAGGAGTCTGGGGCCTGTTCTGGAGACCTGGAGTGAATGGACATTCTTGATAGGGACTCACCCTCGATCCTGTACAAGAGATGTTTTATTTGGCATATTTTATTGTTTTATTGTTTTATATTTGCATTCCTATTTTATTTTAATCCATTTTACCTTTACTTTAAAACAACACACAACATACATGGACTTTTACACAACACATCAACATAACTGATTTTTAACTGTAACTTATGTCCTTTTTGTTGTTTTAAGATATGTGCAAAAATGTGATTTTATAAGGAAAAAATGGATATTGAAAGAATGGAATGAAACAATGTGACAATAAACTTTTTTCGAAAGAAAGAAAAAATCTGTTCTTATCAGTATTTGGACATGCTCCTGGCGAATTCCCATTAAACAATGGGAAGACGCTGGGGGCTACCAGGGCCTGAAGCATCTGCCTTCTATGATTGTGGTGGGTGAGAACAGAGGCTACATTCACTACCAGGGTATGCCCAAATTATGTAGAAAATGTGGAAAGTTTGGGCACTTAGCTGAAGCATGCCAGGAAATGATATGTGGGAAATGCAGAGAAATTGGTCATACTTTTGAAGAGTGTACCAATGGCAGGCGGTGCAACCTCTGTGGGGAGTCATCCCATCTCTACAGAGATTGCCCTAAAAGTTTTGCCAACAAACTGAAAGGCAACAAAATGGCCGCCCCACATGTGGAACAAACAAAAGAGCAAAGGAAGGAGGAGGCGGTCCCTGAGGTTTTGGCGGGAAATTCTATTTCCCAGCCAGCCTCAGGGAGTGGGCAGGAGGAAGGAAGTGGGGCGGCCACAGGGGCGGAGTCAAGTTTTAACAGCGAACAGAGTGAGGAAGCCGTTCCCCAACAAGAGAGAAGTGAAAACAAAATGGAGGAGGAGGAGGAGGATGCAACGGCTTCCTCACTCTACACCGTATCGGAGGTTAGTGTGGTGGATAGTGGGGGTGAATCCGAGGGTTCACTCCCCAATGCTCAGGTGCAAAAAAGGTCTGCGAGATCTCCTCTGCTTCAAACAGAGGAGAAAAGGCTGCGGGCATCGCATCGGCTAGATAGTTCCTCTTCGTTAGATCTAGACCGTATGTGGCCCGCAGAATCTCCCAATGAAGTCTCCTTTTTGCACGTTAAGCTTAGAACATCGTCACCGAAGGAGCCACAAGAGGTTCTCTCTGTGGACTCTGAGGTGGCGAGCATTTGCCCTCCTGATCCCAGTTTTTCTGGGGAAAAGGAGAAGCAAGTGCTACATGACATAACATGATTTTAATGTAACTTTCTGCAGTCTTTTGGTTTTATCCTTCTATTAATGCTTGTATTTTTAACCATACTGCTCATGGCCCTCACTATCTCTACAATCAATGTGAGAAGTGTGAGGTGTACTTTGCGAGCACAGAGTGTGTTATCCTTTTTAAAAACTTTTAAGTCAGATGTGTTTTTATTGCAAGAATGTGGTTTGCCCTTTTTAACAAATTACAGGAAGTGGGAGGAGATTTGGACCCCAGGATTTTCCATTTGGAGTGGGTCCAATTTTAACAAAAATGACGGTGTTGCTATTTTAATAAAAAATCCCAACCTTTTGGTGAAGGGCAGCACTGTGGTGAGGGACGGGCGGGCAATTTTAGCAAATCTGACTTTTTTAGGTAAGGATCTTAACATTTTAAATATGTATGGTTTTACTGAAAAAAATAACAGGTATGAGCTTTTAGAAGACTTGCAACCCCACATGCTAGGCAGGGCTCCCCTAGTGGTAGCAGGGGATTTTAATTGTGTATTATCAAAAAAGGACAGAAGGAGGGTAGGAGAGGATTTTAAGGTCGACAAGACATCGGTTTTATTACAAAATATAGTCAAAGATTTTAAGTTAGTTGACTGTTTTAAAACAATGCATCAAAGAGAGGAAGGCTTCACCTGGTTCAGTGGTGACGGTGCCAGAGCCTCTCGAATTGACTATATTTTTACCAGGGACCTCCCGCCGACCGATGCTACATTGACCCCCCTCTTTTTTTCCGACCATATGATGCTGTCTTGCACTCTTTCACTCCCCACGGGTGTGACTGCAGGGAGAGGGCTGTGGAAGCTGAACTGTTCCCTATTAGAGGACGAGGAACTAGTTAGTGAATATAGGGAGCAGTTCAGCCAATGGCAGACCCTCCAGGACTTTTACGACTCACGTGCACAGTGGTGGGAGATGGTGAAACAAAGGACAGGACGGTTTTTTAAACAAATTGGAAAAGAAAAAAAGAATAAAGAAAAAAGACGCATGATGGGGTTGCAAAAAAGACTGCAGAGATATTTTAACCTTTTAAACAATGGATTGGATTTTACAAATGAAATAAAAGAAGTACAGAAAGAAATGTCAGATCTGTCTGAAACAAAGAGCAAAGGTGTCATTTTAAGATGTAGAGAAAGGGAGTTAGAGGAAGGAGAGAAGTGTACCAGGTATTTTTTTAAAAAGACAATAGCTCGGGGAGGGTCGATCAATATTTTAAAAACTTTTAGAGGGGGGGAAGTAAATACAACTGACCTGATTTTAGGGGAAATTGAAAGTTTTTACAGTAATTTATACGGCACTAAAGAGGTACACAATGGCATCTTAGAGGAAGTTTTAGGGTTTTTAGATAAAAAAGTTAAGAGTCCAGACGTGCTTTTATCCCAGGATTTTAATCTTTTAGAATTGGAAAAAGCTTTAAAGGGTTTTAAGAAGGGGAAGTCCCCGGGCATGGACGGACTCCCCTTTGAGTTTTATCTGACTTTCTGGGACATTTTAGCACATGACTTACTTACAGTTTTTAAAGAATTTGAGACTCTTGACAGACTTCCAGACAGCTTTAGAGTAGGGATAGTTACATTACTGTACAAAAAAGGAGACAAGACTGACTTGAGAAACTGGCGACCAATCACTCTTTTAAATTATGATTGTAAACTTTTTAGTAAGATTTTAGCTACACGCATGTCGACTGTTTTAGAGGACGTAATCCACCTGGATCAAGCTTGCGCTGTGCCCGGCAGGAAGATCACGGACAGCCTGGTACTGATCAGAGACGCCATCTGTTATGCGAGAGACAGAAACATTAGGCTTGTAGTCCTAAATTTAGACTTTGAAAAAGCTTTTGATCGGGTCTCGCACCAGTACCTCCTTCAGGTACTGCAAAAAATGGGGTTTCCAGAGAGGTTTATAGCTTGGGTGGGACTGCTGTATGAGGGCTTAAGCAGCAAATTTCTTGCAAATGGGCATCTTTCCAAAGCTGTAAATATCCACAGCGGTGTCCGTCAGGGGTGTCCTTTATCTCCCCTTCTGTATGTGGCTTGTATTGAGCCACTGGCACAGATCTTGAGAAGGGATAAATGGATTAAAGGACTAGATATCCCAGGAACTGGTGGACTGACGGCGACCTGCGTTTTATATATGGATGACGTGACCCTTTTAGCGACTGACTTTTTATCAGTACGAAGAGCAATGGACTTGACTGACTGGTACGGTCGGGCCTCGGGCGCCAAGCTTAACAGGAGTAAGTCCGAGGCCCTGCTCTTCGGGCCGTGGGGCGACGTGGACACAGGAGGACTAGATTTGGATTTTAAAGAAAAGGATTTGAAAATTTTAGGAGTAAAATTTGACAGGGAGGGTGGAGGACCAGGAAACTGGACTGACATGTTAGGGAAAGTCAGACAAAGACTGGGCTTTTGGGGACTAAGACAACTGACGTTAGAAGGCAAGATTTTAATTTTTAAAGCAGTGATTTTACCACTAATTTTACTTGTCTGTTCTGTTTTTAGTCCCCCAAGACGATTCCTGGCCAAGTTGGAGAGGGCGGTATTTTATTTCCTGTGGGGGTCCAAGTGGGAACGAATCAAGAGGGAGGTGGTTAAAAAGAAAAAAGAGAATGGCGGGAAAGGCCTCCCAGACCCCCACCTGTTTTTAGGCAGCCGCTTTGCCGCCCTCCATATCCAGTATGCACTGACCCCATCCAGAGAACACAAGACAGCAGCCATGACCCGATTCTGGATGGGGTCATACCTAAGAAGTTTGAAAATTTTACCCATTGATCTTAAAAGTCCAGTGTCTTTTAATTTGTCAAAAGAGCATAGTTTTATTAAGAAATTTTTAAAGAAATATCTTTTAGAAACAAATGATGACACTGTTTTAACTAATCACAAGTCTCTCGTCTCTCTTGTGCAGGATCGAGAATCGGTGAGTCCAGTTCCAGGCCTCACACTAGGTGAGGCCAAAGACGTTTGGAGGAACGCAGCCCACCCAGCTCTCCAGAACAGGCTTAAGGACCTGTCGTGGATGGTGGCTCATGAGATCCTCCCGGTCAGGGCGGTCATGCACTCCAGAGGCATGGCCAAAAACTCCACCTGCCCACGGTCCGGATGTGGTTCCCCGGAGACCGTTCAACATCTGCTCTGGGAGTGCGGCGCTGCGCGGGACCTGTGGGCCAAGACAGGCCCCCTGTTTTTCCCGTGCCTGCCAGCGGGTGGGGCCCAGGTGGACTATAAGCTCGCCATCCTGGGGGTGGGTCAGGGCTTGAAGGAGTTGACACCACCAACGTTTGCCTCGCTCTGGCTCACCCTCAACCACATCAAGGATGCCATCTGGGTCACCAGAAACCTGCTGGTGGGGAAACGCGTGACGGTCCCCCTCCACGCGTGCGAGCAGAGGATAACATCAACGCTGCAGGGTGGGCCGCACGTCGTTATTCGGATGGGGGGGCCGAGGTCACACGGAGAAGGTCCCGGCCGCCACCGTACCTGGCCGCCCGTAGATGCACCCTCACCACTCTGGCTACGGGAACAGCGGGCCAGCGGGCCGGAGGAGAGGGGATCTCCGCTGGGCACTGGAAGCGAGGAGTCTGGGGCCTGTTCTGGAGACCTGGAGTGAATGGACATTCTTGATAGGGACTCACCCTCGATCCTGTACAAGAGATGTTTTATTTGGCATATTTTATTGTTTTATTGTTTTATATTTGCATTCCTATTTTATTTTAATCCATTTTACCTTTACTTTAAAACAACACACAACATACATGGACTTTTACACAACACATCAACATAACTGATTTTTAACTGTAACTTATGTCCTTTTTGTTGTTTTAAGATATGTGCAAAAATGTGATTTTATAAGGAAAAAATGGATATTGAAAGAATGGAATGAAACAATGTGACAATAAACTTTTTTTCGAAAGAAAAAATCTGTTCTTATCAGTTTAATATCTGATACGTGCCCTACCCGGGCACCATATATTAAATTGATTATTGGAACTGGGAGATGGAAGAGGGGCTTGCTCCGTCCACTCCACGCATCGACCCGGTATTGCAGTACTTCTGGGAACGGTGCACCCCCAAAAACTGTGTTCAATGAAAGAGATGTTTTAGTCTTGTGTGGCAGCAGGTGTTAATGGAAGTAACGTATATTGCTGTGTATGGGTGCTTTAAAGGTGTTGTAGGTGATCATATGCTATACAGGTAATGGTGGTGTGAGAGGGAAAAAAAAACAACAACTCTGTTCTTATCTCGTTTAACATCTGATTCGTCCACTATCCGGTGACCGCGTATGAAATTGATTTTTGGCTCATGGATCCGGAGCATGAAAACAACATCATCCACAACAACAACAGCAAAAGAGCCCGACTCTGCAGGTTTTTGATGTCTCTCTCTTATCTCTTGGAGTTTTTACGAATGAGCTCATGAGTTGAATCAGGTGTGTGTTTGATTGTCCGACCGTTGGTGAGGATTGCGGAGAGGGACACGGTGGCTCTGACGGGAGGCCTGGGAATTCATACTTACCTGGCAGGGGAGACACCATGATCAGGAAGGTGGTTCACCCAGGGCGAGGCTCGGCCATTGCACTCCGGTTGTGCTGACCCCTGCGAATTCCCCAAATGTGGGAATCTCGACTGCATAATTTATGGTAGTGGGGGACTGCGTTCGCGCTCTCCCCTGGACACACTGGTTAAAAGAGCAGATTGTTCGAGTTCCTCTTCTTCTGGTAGTTAACGACCTAGGAAGTCCAGGGAATTGAACTGCAGTGGTTGATCGAGAGATGTAAAACTCTCAACCTAGGACCAGTCTGCAAAAGTAGGGCTGTTTTTTAGTTTTTTTTTTCATCATTCTTCAAATAATCTCCATTATTCAACCAGCGCTTTTATTGGCAGCAGTGGTCCTAGAAGCAAAGTTGTTCCGAATGAGGAGTTCTATCATGTGGTATGAATACCTTGTGCATGTGTGAAAAATCACCTGACATACAGTCGCCTATGGCCGTATTCATGTTGTTGTTTTTACTGTTTACAGCGCCACCAAGTGGCCAGTCGCCACATCCCTTTTCACCTGAGCACAGGCTGAGCCCGTGCACAGGTGTACCGACTTGGGTGTAATTGTCTCATTCCGTTGGAGAGTTATGGCCATTTAAGTAAAGCCCGCCTCGCCCACTCCCAACGTTTTGGCGTCCCGTCGCCAACGTGAATCGAAATTCCGACTTTTTTCCCCATCGCTGTCGGCAATCAGACTCCAGGGAATCTTTCTGCACCGGTTTGGGTCAGATCGGGCGAAAGACCTAGGACTAGTGTGCAAAAGTAGCTTTTTCACAAAATCCCAAATACCCGAAAATCTCGCCAGCGCAACCATCGAATCCGAGGCCTGCGTCTTGTTCGGCCCGAGCCAAGGATTCCGGTGATGTAAGACACTTGGGTCTGCGACGGACGGTTCAGGAGTTACGAGGCATTTCGTACTTCTGATCGCTGCAGCGCCACCTTGGGGCCGATTGGGCCGAGCCTTGGTGATGTTGTAGACCGGGCGGGTACTACCATCCCTCAAGAGTTTCAAGTCTCTACGACGTACGCTTTGGTCTGCCCGCTCACTTTTAGGGCAGAATGTTTGTTGGTCCAAAATCCCAGGTTGCACTCCAAAGTGTCGTGTTGTGCGCTCTGCTGTGATCCATTTTCGGTGTCAACAGTCAAGCTGAGCTTGTATTGCTGTGAGCTGAGCTTGTTTGCTGGCGACCTTTAGACCCTCTCCCCGTTTGCTGGCGACCTTTTGACGGCTCCCCCGCCTCTGCGTCATTGTGTCATCGCTTCTCGGCCTTTTGGCTAAGATCAAGTGTAGTATCTGTTCTTATCAGTTTAATATCTGATACGTGCCCTACCCGGGCACCATATATTAAATTGATTTTTGGAACTGGGAGATGGAAGAGGGGCTTGCTCCGTCCACTCCACGCATCGACCCGGTATTGCAGTACTTCTGGGAACGGTGCACCCCCAAAAACTGTGTTCAATGAAAGAGATGTTTTAGTCTTGTGTGGCAGCAGGTGTTAATGGAAGTAACGTATATTGCTGTGTATGGGTGCTTTAAAGGTGTTGTAGGTGATCATATGCTATACAGGTAATGGTGGTGTGAGAGGGAAAAAAAAACAACAACTCTGTTCTTATCTCGTTTAACATCTGATTCGTCCACTATCCGGTGACCGCGTATGAAATTGATTTTTGGCTCATGGATCCGGAGCATGAAAACAACATCATCCACAACAACAACAGCAAAAGAGCCCGACTCTGCAGGTTTTTGATGTCTCTCTCTTATCTCTTGGAGTTTTTACGAATGAGCTGATGAGTTGAATCAGGTGTGTGTTTGATTGTCCGACCGTTGGTGAGGATTGCGGAGAGGGACACGGTGGCTCTGACGGGAGGCCTGGGAATTCATACTTACCTGGCAGGGGAGACACCATGATCAGGAAGGTGGTTCACCCAGGGCGAGGCTCGGCCATTGCACTCCGGTTGTGCTGACCCCTGCGAATTCCCCAAATGTGGGAATCTCGACTGCATAATTTATGGTAGTGGGGGACTGCGTTCGCGCTCTCCCCTGGACACACTGGTTAAAAGAGCAGATTGTTCGAGTTCCTCTTCTTCTGGTAGTTAACGACCTAGGAAGTCCAGGGAATTGAACTGCAGTGGTTGATCGAGAGATGTAAAACTCTCAACCTAGGACCAGTCTGCAAAAGTAGGGCTGTTTTTTAGGGGTTTTTTTTCATCATTCTTCAAATAATCTCCATTATTCAACCAGCGCTTTTATTGGCAGCAGTGGTCCTAGAAGCAAAGTTGTTCCGAATGAGGAGTTCTATCATGTGGTATGAATACCTTGTGCATGTGTGAAAAATCACCTGACATACAGTCGCCTATGGCCGTATTCATGTTGTTGTTTTTACTGTTTACAGCGCCACCAAGTGGCCAGTCGCCACATCCCTTTTCACCTGAGCACAGGCTGAGCCCGTGCACAGGTGTACCGACTTGGGTGTAATTGTCTCATTCCGTTGGAGAGTTATGGCCATTTAAGTAAAGCCCGCCTCGCCCACTCCCAACGTTTTGGCGTCCCGTCGCCAACGTGAATCGAAATTCCGACTTTTTTCCCCATCGCTGTCGGCAATCAGACTCCAGGGAATCTTTCTGCACCGGTTTGGGTCAGATCGGGCGAAAGACCTAGGACTAGTGTGCAAAAGTAGCTTTTTCACAAAATCCCAAATACCCGAAAATCTCGCCAGCGCAACCATCGAATCCGAGGCCTGCGTCTTGTTCGGCCCGAGCCAAGGATTCCGGTGATGTAAGACACTTGGGTCTGCGACGGACGGTTCAGGAGTTACGAGGCATTTCGTACTTCTGATCGCTGCAGCGCCACCTTGGGGCCGATTGGGCCGAGCCTTGGTGATGTTGTAGACCGGGCGGGTACTACCATCCCTCAAGAGTTTCAAGTCTCTACGACGTACGCTTTGGTCTGCCCGCTCACTTTTAGGGCAGAATGTTTGTTGGTCCAAAATCCCAGGTTGCACTCCAAAGTGTCGTGTTGTGCGCTCTGCTGTGATCCATTTTCGGTGTCAACAGTCAAGCTGAGCTTGTATTGCTGTGAGCTGAGCTTGTTTGTTGGCGACCTTTAGACCCTCTCGCCACGGCCCAGGTGGGCGTGGCCTTTGACGGCTCCCCCGCCTCTGCGTCATTGTGTCATCGCTTCTCGGCCTTTTGGCTAAGATCAAGTATTTGGTCCTAGGGTAGAGACAGCGATCGCCTCTTGGAGGTTTTTCCGGCTTGGGTCCTTCAGTGACTTGAGCCCCAAACTTTTGAGAGGTACATTGATCCAGCTGCTTTTATTCCGGTTCTGTTTTAAGGTAAGACCTTTTTATCTATTTATTTATTTATTTATTGTTTTTTAAAGTTTTAGGCTGTTGGTGTCTCCACTATGTCGGCTGCCCGTGCCGGCATGAGGAGGCACCACAGCGTGCGTTTTTTATTCAAAGAAGTTGAGGGGAAGCTCCTGGGGATGTCACGTCTTGACTTCTCCAGGAAACTGATCCAAAAAACTCTAAATTTTAAACCTGATGATCTGAATTGCATCGTGACTCTGCCCCTGAACAAAGGATTTGATGTTAGTTTTAGAGCGGTTTCCCACCTGAATGATTTCTGGCACAGATTTGAAGTAGCTAAATCCCAGCTGTCCATGTTTACTGTTGAAAAGCTCTCTGACAACACACTTAAAACTGTGATTGTTAGAATGTTTAATGAGACAGTGACTGGGGAGGACATTTGTGTCTGGCTGGGCAGATTTTGCACAGTTCGAAGCCAGCCAGTCAAGGTTTTAGATGAGGATGGTATTTGGACATGCTCCTGGCGAATTCCCATTAAACAATGGGAAGACGCTGGGGGCTACCAGGGCCTGAAGCATCTGCCTTCTATGATTGTGTTGGGTGAGAACAGAGGCTACATTCACTACCAGGGTATGCCCAAATTATGTAGAAAATGTGGAAAGTTTGGGCACTTAGCTGAAGCATGCCAGGAAATGATATGTGGGAAATGCAGAGAAATTGGTCATACTTTTGAAGAGTGTACCAATGGCAGGCGGTGCAACCTCTGTGGGGAGTCATCCCATCTCTACAGAGATTGCCCTAAAAGTTTTGCCAACAAACTGAAAGGCAACAAAATGGCCGCCCCACATGTGGAACAAACAAAAGAGCAAAGGAAGGAGGAGGCGGTCCCTGAGGTTTTGGCGGGAAATTCTATTTCCCAGCCAGCCTCAGGGAGTGGGCAGGAGGAAGGAAGTGGGGCGGCCACAGGGGCGGAGTCAAGTTTTAACAGCGAACAGAGTGAGGAAGCCGTTCCCCAACAAGAGAGAAGTGAAAACAAAATGGAGGAGGAGGAGGAGGATGCAACGGCTTCCTCACTCTACACCGTATCGGAGGTTAGTGTGGTGGATAGTGGGGGTGAATCCGAGGGTTCACTCCCCAATGCTCAGGTGCAAAAAAGGTCTGCGAGATCTCCTCTGCTTCAAACAGAGGAGAAAAGGCTGCGGGCATCGCATCGGCTAGATAGTTCCTCTTCGTTAGATCTAGACCGTATGTGGCCCGCAGAATCTCCCAATGAAGTCTCCTTTTTGCACGTTAAGCTTAGAACATCGTCACCGAAGGAGCCACAAGAGGTTCTCTCTGTGGACTCTGAGGCGGCGAGCATTTGCCCTCCTGATCCCAGTTTTTCTGGGGAAAGGGAGAAGCAAGTGCTACATGACATAACATGATTTTAATGTAACTTTCTGCAGTCTTTTGGTTTTATCCTTCTATTAATGCTTGTATTTTTAACCATACTGCTCATGGCCCTCACTATCTCTACAATCAATGTGAGAAGTGTGAGGTCTACTTTGCGAGCACAGAGTGTGTTATCCTTTTTAAAAACTTTTAAGTCAGATGTGTTTTTATTGCAAGAATGTGGTTTGCCCTTTTTAACAAATTACAGGAAGTGGGAGGAGATTTGGACCCCAGGATTTTCCATTTGGAGTGGGTCCAATTTTAACAAAAATGACGGTGTTGCTATTTTAATAAAAAATCCCAACCTTTTGGTGAAGGGCAGCACTGTGGTGAGGGACGGGCGGGCAATTTTAGCAAATCTGACTTTTTTAGGTAAGGATCTTAACATTTTAAATATGTATGGTTTTACTGAAAAAATAACAGGTATGAGCTTTTAGAAGACTTGCAACCCCACATGCTAGGCAGGGCTCCCCTAGTGGTAGCAGGGGATTTTAATTGTGTATTATCAAAAAAGGACAGAAGGAGGGTAGGAGAGGATTTTAAGGTCGACAAGACATCGGTTTTATTACAAAATGTAGTCAAAGATTTTAAGTTAGTTGACTGTTTTAAAACAATGCATCAAAGAGAGGAAGGCTTCACCTGGTTCAGTGGTGACGGTGCCAGAGCCTCTCGAATTGACTATATTTTTACCAGGGACCTCCCGCCGACCGATGCTACATTGACCCCCCTCTTTTTTTCCGACCACATGATGCTGTCTTGCACTCTTTCACTCCCCACGGGTGTGACTGCAGGGGGAGGGCTGTGGAAGCTGAACTGTTCCCTATTAGAGGACGAGGAAGTGGTTAGTGAGTATAGGGAGCAGTTCAGCCAATGGCAGACCCTCCAGGACTTTTACGACTCACGTGCACAGTGGTGGGAGATGGTGAAACAAAGGACAGGACGGTTTTTTAAACAAATTGGAAAAGAAAAAAAGAATAAAGAAAAAAGACGCATGATGGGGTTGCAAAAAAGACTGCAGAGATATTTTAACCTTTTAAACAATGGATTGGATTTTACAAATGAAATAAAAGAAGTAAAGAAAGAAATGTCAGATCTGTCTGAAACAAAGAGCAAAGGTGTAATTTTAAGATGTAGAGAAAGGGAGTTAGAGGAAGGAGAGAAGTGTACCAGGTATTTTTTTAAAAAGACAATAGCTCGGGGAGGGTCGATCAATATTTTAAAAACTTTTAGAGGGGGGGAAGTAAATACAACTGACCTGATTTTAGGGGAAATTGAAAGTTTTTACAGTAATTTATACGGCACTAAAGAGGTACACAATGGCATCTTAGAGGAAGTTTTAGGGTTTTTAGATAAAAAAGTTAAGAGTCCAAATGTGCTTTTATCCCAGGATTTTAATCTTTTAGAATTGGAAAAAGCTTTAAAGGGTTTTAAGAAGGGGAAGTCCCCGGGCATGGACGGACTCCCCTTTGAGTTTTATCTGACTTTCTGGGACATTTTAGCACATGACTTACTTACAGTTTTTAAAGAATTTGAGACTCTTGACAGACTTCCAGACAGCTTTAGAGTAGGGATAGTTACATTACTGTACAAAAAAGGAGACAAGACTGACTTGAGAAACTGGCGACCAATCACTCTTTTAAATTATGATTGTAAACTTTTTAGTAAGATTTTAGCTACACGCATGTCGACTGTTTTAGAGGACGTAATCCACCTGGATCAAGCTTGCGCTGTGCCCGGCAGGAAGATCACGGACAGCCTGGTACTGATCAGAGACGCCATCTGTTATGCGAGAGACAGAAACATTAGGCTTGTAGTCCTAAATTTAGACTTTGAAAAAGCTTTTGATCGGGTCTCGCACCAGTACCTCCTTCAGGTACTGCAAAAAATGGGCTTTCCAGAGAGGTTTATAGCTTGGGTGGGACTGCTGTATGAGGGCTTAAGCAGCAAATTTCTTGCAAATGGGCATCTTTCCAAAGCTGTAAATATCCACAGCGGTGTCCGTCAGGGGTGTCCTTTATCTCCCCTTCTGTATGTGGCTTGTATTGAGCCACTGGCACAGATCTTGAGAAGGGATAAATGGATTAAAGGACTAGATATCCCAGGAACTGGTGGACTGACGGCGACCTGCGTTTTATATATGGATGACGTGACCCTTTTAGCGACTGACTTTTTATCAGTACGAAGAGCAATGGACTTGACTGACTGGTACGGTCGGGCCTCGGGCGCCAAGCTTAACAGGAGTAAGTCCGAGGCCCTGCTCTTCGGGCCGTGGGGCGACGTGGACACAGGAGGACTAGATTTGGATTTTAAAGAAAAGGATTTGAAAATTTTAGGAGTAAAATTTGACAGGGAGGGTGGAGGACCAGGAAACTGGACTGACATGTTAGGGAAAGTCAGACAAAGACTGGGCTTTTGGGGACTAAGACAACTGACGTTAGAAGGCAAGATTTTAATTTTTAAAGCAGTGATTTTACCACTAATTTTACTTGTCTGTTCTGTTTTTAGTCCCCCAAGACGATTCCTGGCTAAGTTGGAGAGGGCGGTATTTTATTTCCTGTGGGGGTCCAAGTGGGAACGAATCAAGAGGGAGGTCGTTAAAAAGAAAAAAGAGAATGGCGGGAAAGGCCTCCCAGACCCCCACCTGTTTTTAGGCAGCCGCTTTGCCGCCCTCCATATCCAGTATGCACTGACCCCATCCAGAGAACACAAGACAGCAGCCATGACCCGATTCTGGATGGGGTCATACCTAAGAAGTTTGAAAATTTTACCCATTGATCTTAAAAGTCCAGTGTCTTTTAATTTGTCAAAAGAGCATAGTTTTATTAAGAAATTTTTAAAGAAATATCTTTTAGAAACAAATGATGCCACTGTTTTAACTAATCACAAGTCTCTCGTCTCTCTTGTGCAGGATCGAGAATCGGTGAGTCCAGTTCCAGGCCTCACACTAGGTGAGGCCAAAGACGTTTGGAGGAACGCAGCCCACCCAGCTCTCCAGAACAGGCTTAAGGACCTGTCGTGGATGGTGGCTCATGAGATCCTCCCGGTCAGGGCGGTTATGCACTCCAGAGGCATGGCCAAAAACTCCACCTGCCCACGGTCCGGATGTGGTTCCCCGGAGACCGTTCGACATCTGCTCTGGGAGTGCGGCGAAGCGCGGGACCTGTGGGCCAAGACCGGCCCCCTGTTTTTCCCGTGCCTGCCAGCGGGTGGGGCCCAGGTGGACTACAAGCTCGCCATCCTGGGGGTGGGTCAGGGCTTGAAGGAGCTGACACAACCAAAATTTTCCTCGCTCTGGCTCACCCTAAACGTGATTAAGGATGCCATCTGGGTCACCAGAAATCTGCTGGTGGGGAAACGCGTGACGGTCCCCCTCCACGCGTGCGAGCAGAAAATAAGATCAACGCTGCAGGGTGGGCCGCACGTCGTTATTCGGATGGGGGGGCCGGGGTCACACGTAGAAGGTCCCGGCCGCCACCGACCCTGGCCGCCCGTAGATGCACCCTCACCACACCGGCTACGGGAACAGCGGGCCAGCGGGCCGGAGGAGAGGGGATCTCCGCTGGGCACCAGAAGCGGGGAGTCTGGGGCCTGTTCTGGAGACCTGGAGTGAATGGACAATCTTGATAGGGACTCACCCTCGATCCTGTACAAGAGATGTTTTATTTGGCATATTTTATTGTTTTATTGTTTTATATTTGCATTCCTATTTTATTTTAATCCATTTTACCTTTACTTTAAAACAACACACAACATACATGGACTTTTACACAACACATCAACATAACTGATTTTTAACTGTAACTTATGTCCTTTTTGTTGTTTTAAGATATGTGCAAAAATGTGATTTTATAAGGAAAAAATGGATATTGAAAGAATGGAATGAAACAATGTGACAATAAACTTTTTTCGAAAGAAAAATCTGTTCTTATCAGTTTAATATCTGATACGTGCCCTACCCGGGCACCATATATTAAATTGATTTTTGGAACTGGGAGATGGAAGAGGGGCTTGCTCCGTCCACTCCACGCATCGACCCGGTATTGCAGTACTTCTGGGAACGGTGCACCCCCAAAAACTGTGTTCAATGAAAGAGATGTTTTAGTCTTGTGTGGCAGCAGGTGTTAATGGAAGTAACGTATATTGCTGTGTATGGGTGCTTTAAAGGTGTTGTAGGTGATCATATGCTATACAGGTAATGGTGGTGTGAGAGGGAAAAAAAAACAACAACTCTGTTCTTATCTCGTTTAACATCTGATTCGTCCACTATCCGGTGACCGCGTATGAAATTGATTTTTGGCTCATGGATCCGGAGCATGAAAACAACATCATCCACAACAACAACAGCAAAAGAGCCCGACTCTGCAGGTTTTTGATGTCTCTCTCTTATCTCTTGGAGTTTTTACGAATGAGCTCATGAGTTGAATCAGGTGTGTGTTTGATTGTCCGACCGTTGGTGAGGATTGCGGAGAGGGACACGGTGCCTCTGACGGGAGGCCTGGGAATTCATACTTACCTGGCAGGAGAGACACCATGATCAGGAAGGTGGTTCACCCAGGGCGAGGCTCGGCCATTGCACTCCGGTTGTGCTGACCCCTGCGAATTCCCCAAATGTGGGAATCTCGACTGCATAATTTATGGTAGTGGGGGACTGCGTTCGCGCTCTCCCCTGGACACACTGGTTAAAAGAGCAGATTGTTCGAGTTCCTCTTCTTCTGGTAGTTAACGACCTAGGAAGTCCAGGGAATTGAACTGCAGTGGTTGATCGAGAGATGTAAAACTCTCAACCTAGGACCAGTCTGCAAAAGTAGGGCTGTTTTTTAGGTTTTTTTTTTCATCATTCTTCAAATAATCTCCATTATTCAACCAGCGCTTTTATTGGCAGCAGTGGTCCTAGAAGCAAAGTTGTTCCGAATGAGGAGTTCTATCATGTGGTATGAATACCTTGTGCATGTGTGAAAAATCACCTGACATACAGTCGCCTATGGCCGTATTCATGTTGTTGTTTTTACTGTTTACAGCGCCACCAAGTGGCCAGTCGCCACATCCCTTTTCACCTGAGCACAGGCTGAGCCCGTGCACAGGTGTACCGACTTGGGTGTAATTGTCTCATTCCGTTGGAGAGTTATGGCCATTTAAGTAAAGCCCGCCTCGCCCACTCCCAACGTTTTGGCGTCCCGTCGCCAACGTGAATCGAAATTCCGACTTTTTTCCCCATCGCTGTCGGCAATCAGACTCCAGGGAATCTTTCTGCACCGGTTTGGGTCAGATCGGGCGAAAGACCTAGGACTAGTGTGCAAAAGTAGCTTTTTCACAAAATCCCAAATACCCGAAAATCTCGCCAGCGCAACCATCGAATCCGAGGCCTGCGTCTTGTTCGGCCCGAGCCAAGGATTCCGGTGATGTAAGACACTTGGGTCTGCGACGGACGGTTCAGGAGTTACGAGGCATTTCGTACTTCTGATCGCTGCAGCGCCACCTTGGGGCCGATTGGGCCGAGCCTTGGTGATGTTGTAGACCGGGCGGGTACTACCATCCCTCAAGAGTTTCAAGTCTCTACGACGTACGCTTTGGTCTGCCCGCTCACTTTTAGGGCAGAATGTTTGTTGGTCCAAAATCCCAGGTTGCACTCCAAAGTGTCGTGCTGTGCGCTCTGCTGTGATCCATTTTCGGTGTCAACAGTCAAGCTGAGCTTGTATTGCTGTGAGCTGAGCTTGTTTGCTGGCGACCTTTAGACCCTCTCCCCGTTTGCTGGCGACCTTTTGACGGCTCCCCCGCCTCTGCGTCATTGTGTCATCGCTTCTCGGCCTTTTGGCTAAGATCAAGTGTAGTATCTGTTCTTATCAGTTTAATATCTGATACGTGCCCTACCCGGGCACCATATATTAAATTGATTTTTGGAACTGGGAGATGGAAGAGGGGCTTGCTCCGTCCACTCCACGCATCGACCCGGTATTGCAGTACTTCTGGGAACGGTGCACCCCCAAAAACTGTGTTCAATGAAAGAGATGTTTTAGTCTTGTGTGGCAGCAGGTGTTAATGGAAGTAACGTATATTGCTGTGTATGGGTGCTTTAAAGGTGTTGTAGGTGATCATATGCTATACAGGTAATGGTGGTGTGAGAGGGAAAAAAAAACAACAACTCTGTTCTTATCTCGTTTAACATCTGATTCGTCCACTATCCGGTGACCGCGTATGAAATTGATTTTTGGCTCATGGATCCGGAGCATGAAAACAACATCATCCACAACAACAACAGCAAAAGAGCCCGACTCTGCAGGTTTTTGATGTCTCTCTCTTATCTCTTGGAGTTTTTACGAATGAGCTGATGAGTTGAATCAGGTGTGTGTTTGATTGTCCGACCGTTGGTGAGGATTGCGGAGAGGGACACGGTGCCTCTGACGGGAGGCCTGGGAATTCATACTTACCTGGCAGGGGAGACACCATGATCAGGAAGGTGGTTCACCCAGGGCGAGGCTCGGCCATTGCACTCCGGTTGTGCTGACCCCTGCGAATTCCCCAAATGTGGGAATCTCGACTGCATAATTTATGGTAGTGGGGGACTGCGTTCGCGCTCTCCCCTGGACACACTGGTTAAAAGAGCAGATTGTTCGAGTTCCTCTTCTTCTGGTAGTTAACGACCTAGGAAGTCCAGGGAATTGAACTGCAGTGGTTGATCGAGAGATGTAAAACTCTCAACCTAGGACCAGTCTGCAAAAGTAGGGCTGTTTTTTAGTTTTTTTTCTTCATCATTCTTCAAATAATCTCCATTATTCAACCAGCGCTTTTATTGGCAGCAGTGGTCCTAGAAGCAAAGTTGTTCCGAATGAGGAGTTCTATCATGTGGTATGAATACCTTGTGCATGTGTGAAAAATCACCTGACATACAGTCGCCTATGGCCGTATTCATGTTGTTGTTTTTACTGTTTACAGCGCCACCAAGTGGCCAGTCGCCACATCCCTTTTCACCTGAGCACAGGCTGAGCCCGTGCACAGGTGTACCGACTTGGGTGTAATTGTCTCATTCCGTTGGAGAGTTATGGCCATTTAAGTAAAGCCCGCCTCGCCCACTCCCAACGTTTTGGCGTCCCGTCGCCAACGTGAATCGAAATTCCGACTTTTTTCCCCATCGCTGTCGGCAATCAGACTCCAGGGAATCTTTCTGCACCGGTTTGGGTCAGATCGGGCGAAAGACCTAGGACTAGTGTGCAAAAGTAGCTTTTTCACAAAATCCCAAATACCCGAAAATCTCGCCAGCGCAACCATCGAATCCGAGGCCTGCGTCTTGTTCGGCCCGAGCCAAGGATTCCGGTGATGTAAGACACTTGGGTCTGCGACGGACGGTTCAGGAGTTACGAGGCATTTCGTACTTCTGATCGCTGCAGCGCCACCTTGGGGCCGATTGGGCCGAGCCTTGGTGATGTTGTAGACCGGGCGGGTACTACCATCCCTCAAGAGTTTCAAGTCTCTACGACGTACGCTTTGGTCTGCCCGCTCACTTTTAGGGCAGAATGTTTGTTGGTCCAAAATCCCAGGTTGCACTCCAAAGTGTCGTGTTGTGCGCTCTGCTGTGATCCATTTTCGGTGTCAACAGTCAAGCTGAGCTTGTATTGCTGTGAGCTGAGCTTGTTTGCTGGCGACCTTTAGACCCTCTCGCCACGGCCCAGGTGGGCGTGGCCTTTGACGGCTCCCCCGCCTCTGCGTCATTGTGTCATCGCTTCTCGGCCTTTTGGCTAAGATCAAGTGTAGTATCTGTTCTTATCAGTTTAATATCTGATACGTGCCCTACCCGGGCACCATATATTAAATTGATTTTTGGAACTGGGAGATGGAAGAGGGGCTTGCTCCGTCCACTCCACGCATCGACCCGGTATTGCAGTACTTCTGGGAACGGTGCACCCCCAAAAACTGTGTTCAATGAAAGAGATGTTTTAGTCTTGTGTGGCAGCAGGTGTTAATGGAAGTAACGTATATTGCTGTGTATGGGTGCTTTAAAGGTGTTGTAGGTGATCATATGCTATACAGGTAATGGTGGTGTGAGAGGGAAAAAAAAACAACAACTCTGTTCTTATCTCGTTTAACATCTGATTCGTCCACTATCCGGTGACCGCGTATGAAATTGATTTTTGGCTCATGGATCCGGAGCATGAAAACAACATCATCCACAACAACAACAGCAAAAGAGCCCGACTCTGCAGGTTTTTGATGTCTCTCTCTTATCTCTTGGAGTTTTTACGAATGAGCTGATGAGTTGAATCAGGTGTGTGTTTGATTGTCCGACCGTTGGTGAGGATTGCGGAGAGGGACACGGTGCCTCTGACGGGAGGCCTGGGAATTCATACTTACCTGGCAGGGGAGACACCATGATCAGGAAGGTGGTTCACCCAGGGCAAGGCTCGGCCATTGCACTCCGGTTGTGCTGACCCCTGCGAATTCCCCAAATGTGGGAATCTCGACTGCATAATTTATGGTAGTGGGGGACTGCGTTCGCGCTCTCCCCTGGACACACTGGTTAAAAGAGCAGATTGTTCGAGTTCCTCTTCTTCTGGTAGTTAACGACCTAGGAAGTCCAGGGAATTGAACTGCAGTGGTTGATCGAGAGATGTAAAACTCTCAACCTAGGACCAGTCTGCAAAAGTAGGGCTGTTTTTTAGTTTTTTTTCTTCATCATTCTTCAAATAATCTCCATTATTCAACCAGCGCTTTTATTGGCAGCAGTGGTCCTAGAAGCAAAGTTGTTCCGAATGAGGAGTTCTATCATGTGGTATGAATACCTTGTGCATGTGTGAAAAATCACCTGACATACAGTCGCCTATGGCCGTATTCATGTTGTTGTTTTTACTGTTTACAGCGCCACCAAGTGGCCAGTCGCCACATCCCTTTTCACCTGAGCACAGGCTGAGCCCGTGCACAGGTGTACCGACTTGGGTGTAATTGTCTCATTCCGTTGGAGAGTTATGGCCATTTAAGTAAAGCCCGCCTCGCCCACTCCCAACGTTTTGGCGTCCCGTCGCCAACGTGAATCGAAATTCCGACTTTTTTCCCCATCGCTGTCGGCAATCAGACTCCAGGGAATCTTTCTGCACCGGTTTGGGTCAGATCGGGCGAAAGACCTAGGACTAGTGTGCAAAAGTAGCTTTTTCACAAAATCCCAAATACCCGAAAATCTCGCCAGCGCAACCATCGAATCCGAGGCCTGCGTCTTGTTCGGCCCGAGCCAAGGATTCCGGTGATGTAAGACACTTGGGTCTGCGACGGACGGTTCAGGAGTTACGAGGCATTTCGTACTTCTGATCGCTGCAGCGCCACCTTGGGGCCGATTGGGCCGAGCCTTGGTGATGTTGTAGACCGGGCGGGTACTACCATCCCTCAAGAGTTTCAAGTCTCTACGACGTACGCTTTGGTCTGCCCGCTCACTTTTAGGGCAGAATGTTTGTTGGTCCAAAATCCCAGGTTGCACTCCAAAGTGTCGTGTTGTGCGCTCTGCTGTGATCCATTTTCGGTGTCAACAGTCAAGCTGAGCTTGTATTGCTGTGAGCTGAGCTTGTTTGCTGGCGACCTTTAGACCCTCTCGCCACGGCCCAGGTGGGCGTGGCCTTTGACGGCTCCCCCGCCTCTGCGTCATTGTGTCATCGCTTCTCGGCCTTTTGGCTAAGATCAAGTGTAGTATCTGTTCTTATCAGTTTAATATCTGATACGTGCCCTACCCGGGCACCATATATTAAATTGATTTTTGGAACTGGGAGATGGAAGAGGGGCTTGCTCCGTCCACTCCACGCATCGACCCGGTATTGCAGTACTTCTGGGAACGGTGCACCCCCAAAAACTGTGTTCAATGAAAGAGATGTTTTAGTCTTGTGTGGCAGCAGGTGTTAATGGAAGTAACGTATATTGCTGTGTATGGGTGCTTTAAAGGTGTTATAGGTGATCATATGCTATACAGGTAATGGTGGTGTGAGAGGGAAAAAAAAACAACAACTCTGTTCTTATCTCGTTTAACATCTGATTCGTCCACTATCCGGTGACCGCGTATGAAATTGATTTTTGGCTCATGGATCCGGAGCATGAAAACAACATCATCCACAACAACAACAGCAAAAGAGCCCGACTCTGCAGGTTTTTGATGTCTCTCTCTTATCTCTTGGAGTTTTTACGAATGAGCTGATGAGTTGAATCAGGTGTGTGTTTGATTGTCCGACCGTTGGTGAGGATTGCGGAGAGGGACACGGTGCCTCTGACGGGAGGCCTGGGAATTCATACTTACCTGGCAGGGGAGACACCATGATCAGGAAGGTGGTTCACCCAGGGCGAGGCTCGGCCATTGCACTCCGGTTGTGCTGACCCCTGCGAATTCCCCAAATGTGGGAATCTCGACTGCATAATTTATGGTAGTGGGGGACTGCGTTCGCGCTCTCCCCTGGACACACTGGTTAAAAGAGCAGATTGTTCGAGTTCCTCTTCTTCTGGTAGTTAACGACCTAGGAAGTCCAGGGAATTGAACTGCAGTGGTTGATCGAGAGATGTAAAACTCTCAACCTAGGACCAGTCTGCAAAAGTAGGGCTGTTTTTTAGTTTTTTTTCTTCATCATTCTTCAAATAATCTCCATTATTCAACCAGCGCTTTTATTGGCAGCAGTGGTCCTAGAAGCAAAGTTGTTCCGAATGAGGAGTTCTATCATGTGGTATGAATACCTTGTGCATGTGTGAAAAATCACCTGACATACAGTCGCCTATGGCCGTATTCATGTTGTTGTTTTTACTGTTTACAGCGCCACCAAGTGGCCAGTCGCCACATCCCTTTTCACCTGAGCACAGGCTGAGCCCGTGCACAGGTGTACCGACTTGGGTGTAATTGTCTCATTCCGTTGGAGAGTTATGGCCATTTAAGTAAAGCCCGCCTCGCCCACTCCCAACGTTTTGGCGTCCCGTCGCCAACGTGAATCGAAATTCCGACTTTTTTCCCCATCGCTGTCGGCAATCAGACTCCAGGGAATCTTTCTGCACCGGTTTGGGTCAGATCGGGCGAAAGACCTAGGACTAGTGTGCAAAAGTAGCTTTTTCACAAAATCCCAAATACCCGAAAATCTCGCCAGCGCAACCATCGAATCCGAGGCCTGCGTCTTGTTCGGCCCGAGCCAAGGATTCCGGTGATGTAAGACACTTGGGTCTGCGACGGACGGTTCAGGAGTTACGAGGCATTTCGTACTTCTGATCGCTGCAGCGCCACCTTGGGGCCGATTGGGCCGAGCCTTGGTGATGTTGTAGACCGGGCGGGTACTACCATCCCTCAAGAGTTTCAAGTCTCTACGACGTACGCTTTGGTCTGCCCGCTCACTTTTAGGGCAGAATGTTTGTTGGTCCAAAATCCCAGGTTGCACTCCAAAGTGTCGTGTTGTGCGCTCTGCTGTGATCCATTTTCGGTGTCAACAGTCAAGCTGAGCTTGTATTGCTGTGAGCTGAGCTTGTTTGCTGGCGACCTTTAGACCCTCTCGCCACGGCCCAGGTGGGCGTGGCCTTTGACGGCTCCCCCGCCTCTGCGTCATTGTGTCATCGCTTCTCGGCCTTTTGGCTAAGATCAAGTGTAGTATCTGTTCTTATCAGTTTAATATCTGATACGTGCCCTACCCGGGCACCATATATTAAATTGATTTTTGGAACTGGGAGATGGAAGAGGGGCTTGCTCCGTCCACTCCACGCATCGACCCGGTATTGCAGTACTTCTGGGAACGGTGCACCCCCAAAAACTGTGTTCAATGAAAGAGATGTTTTAGTCTTGTGTGGCAGCAGGTGTTAATGGAAGTAACGTATATTGCTGTGTATGGGTGCTTTAAAGGTGTTATAGGTGATCATATGCTATACAGGTAATGGTGGTGTGAGAGGGAAAAAAAAACAACAACTCTGTTCTTATCTCGTTTAACATCTGATTCGTCCACTATCCGGTGACCGCGTATGAAATTGATTTTTGGCTCATGGATCCGGAGCATGAAAACAACATCATCCACAACAACAACAGCAAAAGAGCCCGACTCTGCAGGTTTTTGATGTCTCTCTCTTATCTCTTGGAGTTTTTACGAATGAGCTGATGAGTTGAATCAGGTGTGTGTTTGATTGTCCGACCGTTGGTGAGGATTGCGGAGAGGGACACGGTGCCTCTGACGGGAGGCCTGGGAATTCATACTTACCTGGCAGGGGAGACACCATGATCAGGAAGGTGGTTCACCCAGGGCGAGGCTCGGCCATTGCACTCCGGTTGTGCTGACCCCTGCGAATTCCCCAAATGTGGGAATCTCGACTGCATAATTTATGGTAGTGGGGGACTGCGTTCGCGCTCTCCCCTGGACACACTGGTTAAAAGAGCAGATTGTTCGAGTTCCTCTTCTTCTGGTAGTTAACGACCTAGGAAGTCCAGGGAATTGAACTGCAGTGGTTGATCGAGAGATGTAAAACTCTCAACCTAGGACCAGTCTGCAAAAGTAGGGCTGTTTTTTAGTTTTTTTTCTTCATCATTCTTCAAATAATCTCCATTATTCAACCAGCGCTTTTATTGGCAGCAGTGGTCCTAGAAGCAAAGTTGTTCCGAATGAGGAGTTCTATCATGTGGTATGAATACCTTGTGCATGTGTGAAAAATCACCTGACATACAGTCGCCTATGGCCGTATTCATGTTGTTGTTTTTACTGTTTACAGCGCCACCAAGTGGCCAGTCGCCACATCCCTTTTCACCTGAGCACAGGCTGAGCCCGTGCACAGGTGTACCGACTTGGGTGTAATTGTCTCATTCCGTTGGAGAGTTATGGCCATTTAAGTAAAGCCCGCCTCGCCCACTCCCAACGTTTTGGCGTCCCGTCGCCAACGTGAATCGAAATTCCGACTTTTTTCCCCATCGCTGTCGGCAATCAGACTCCAGGGAATCTTTCTGCACCGGTTTGGGTCAGATCGGGCGAAAGACCTAGGACTAGTGTGCAAAAGTAGCTTTTTCACAAAATCCCAAATACCCGAAAATCTCGCCAGCGCAACCATCGAATCCGAGGCCTGCGTCTTGTTCGGCCCGAGCCAAGGATTCCGGTGATGTAAGACACTTGGGTCTGCGACGGACGGTTCAGGAGTTACGAGGCATTTCGTACTTCTGATCGCTGCAGCGCCACCTTGGGGCCGATTGGGCCGAGCCTTGGTGATGTTGTAGACCGGGCGGGTACTACCATCCCTCAAGAGTTTCAAGTCTCTACGACGTACGCTTTGGTCTGCCCGCTCACTTTTAGGGCAGAATGTTTGTTGGTCCAAAATCCCAGGTTGCACTCCAAAGTGTCGTGTTGTGCGCTCTGCTGTGATCCATTTTCGGTGTCAACAGTCAAGCTGAGCTTGTATTGCTGTGAGCTGAGCTTGTTTGCTGGCGACCTTTAGACCCTCTCGCCACGGCCCAGGTGGGCGTGGCCTTTGACGGCTCCCCCGCCTCTGCGTCATTGTGTCATCGCTTCTCGGCCTTTTGGCTAAGATCAAGTGTAGTATCTGTTCTTATCAGTTTAATATCTGATACGTGCCCTACCCGGGCACCATATATTAAATTGATTTTTGGAACTGGGAGATGGAAGAGGGGCTTGCTCCGTCCACTCCACGCATCGACCCGGTATTGCAGTACTTCTGGGAACGGTGCACCCCCAAAAACTGTGTTCAATGAAAGAGATGTTTTAGTCTTGTGTGGCAGCAGGTGTTAATGGAAGTAACGTATATTGCTGTGTATGGGTGCTTTAAAGGTGTTATAGGTGATCATATGCTATACAGGTAATGGTGGTGTGAGAGGGAAAAAAAAACAACAACTCTGTTCTTATCTCGTTTAACATCTGATTCGTCCACTATCCGGTGACCGCGTATGAAATTGATTTTTGGCTCATGGATCCGGAGCATGAAAACAACATCATCCACAACAACAACAGCAAAAGAGCCCGACTCTGCAGGTTTTTGATGTCTCTCTCTTATCTCTTGGAGTTTTTACGAATGAGCTGATGAGTTGAATCAGGTGTGTGTTTGATTGTCCGACCGTTGGTGAGGATTGCGGAGAGGGACACGGTGCCTCTGACGGGAGGCCTGGGAATTCATACTTACCTGGCAGGGGAGACACCATGATCAGGAAGGTGGTTCACCCAGGGCGAGGCTCGGCCATTGCACTCCGGTTGTGCTGACCCCTGCGAATTCCCCAAATGTGGGAATCTCGACTGCATAATTTATGGTAGTGGGGGACTGCGTTCGCGCTCTCCCCTGGACACACTGGTTAAAAGAGCAGATTGTTCGAGTTCCTCTTCTTCTGGTAGTTAACGACCTAGGAAGTCCAGGGAATTGAACTGCAGTGGTTGATCGAGAGATGTAAAACTCTCAACCTAGGACCAGTCTGCAAAAGTAGGGCTGTTTTTTAGTTTTTTTTCTTCATCATTCTTCAAATAATCTCCATTATTCAACCAGCGCTTTTATTGGCAGCAGTGGTCCTAGAAGCAAAGTTGTTCCGAATGAGGAGTTCTATCATGTGGTATGAATACCTTGTGCATGTGTGAAAAATCACCTGACATACAGTCGCCTATGGCCGTATTCATGTTGTTGTTTTTACTGTTTACAGCGCCACCAAGTGGCCAGTCGCCACATCCCTTTTCACCTGAGCACAGGCTGAGCCCGTGCACAGGTGTACCGACTTGGGTGTAATTGTCTCATTCCGTTGGAGAGTTATGGCCATTTAAGTAAAGCCCGCCTCGCCCACTCCCAACGTTTTGGCGTCCCGTCGCCAACGTGAATCGAAATTCCGACTTTTTTCCCCATCGCTGTCGGCAATCAGACTCCAGGGAATCTTTCTGCACCGGTTTGGGTCAGATCGGGCGAAAGACCTAGGACTAGTGTGCAAAAGTAGCTTTTTCACAAAATCCCAAATACCCGAAAATCTCGCCAGCGCAACCATCGAATCCGAGGCCTGCGTCTTGTTCGGCCCGAGCCAAGGATTCCGGTGATGTAAGACACTTGGGTCTGCGACGGACGGTTCAGGAGTTACGAGGCATTTCGTACTTCTGATCGCTGCAGCGCCACCTTGGGGCCGATTGGGCCGAGCCTTGGTGATGTTGTAGACCGGGCGGGTACTACCATCCCTCAAGAGTTTCAAGTCTCTACGACGTACGCTTTGGTCTGCCCGCTCACTTTTAGGGCAGAATGTTTGTTGGTCCAAAATCCCAGGTTGCACTCCAAAGTGTCGTGTTGTGCGCTCTGCTGTGATCCATTTTCGGTGTCAACAGTCAAGCTGAGCTTGTATTGCTGTGAGCTGAGCTTGTTTGCTGGCGACCTTTAGACCCTCTCGCCACGGCCCAGGTGGGCGTGGCCTTTGACGGCTCCCCCGCCTCTGCGTCATTGTGTCATCGCTTCTCGGCCTTTTGGCTAAGATCAAGTGTAGTATCTGTTCTTATCAGTTTAATATCTGATACGTGCCCTACCCGGGCACCATATATTAAATTGATTTTTGGAACTGGGAGATGGAAGAGGGGCTTGCTCCGTCCACTCCACGCATCGACCCGGTATTGCAGTACTTCTGGGAACGGTGCACCCCCAAAAACTGTGTTCAATGAAAGAGATGTTTTAGTCTTGTGTGGCAGCAGGTGTTAATGGAAGTAACGTATATTGCTGTGTATGGGTGCTTTAAAGGTGTTGTAGGTGATCATATGCTATACAGGTAATGGTGGTGTGAGAGGGAAAAAAAAACAACAACTCTGTTCTTATCTCGTTTAACATCTGATTCGTCCACTATCCGGTGACCGCGTATGAAATTGATTTTTGGCTCATGGATCCGGAGCATGAAAACAACATCATCCACAACAACAACAGCAAAAGAGCCCGACTCTGCAGGTTTTTGATGTCTCTCTCTTATCTCTTGGAGTTTTTACGAATGAGCTGATGAGTTGAATCAGGTGTGTGTTTGATTGTCCGACCGTTGGTGAGGATTGCGGAGAGGGACACGGTGCCTCTGACGGGAGGCCTGGGAATTCATACTTACCTGGCAGGGGAGACACCATGATCAGGAAGGTGGTTCACCCAGGGCGAGGCTCGGCCATTGCACTCCGGTTGTGCTGACCCCTGCGAATTCCCCAAATGTGGGAATCTCGACTGCATAATTTATGGTAGTGGGGGACTGCGTTCGCGCTCTCCCCTGGACACATTGGTTAAAAGAGCAGATTGTTCGAGTTCCTCTTCTTCTGGTAGTTAACGACCTAGGAAGTCCAGGGAATTGAACTGCAGTGGTTGATCGAGAGATGTAAAACTCTCAACCTAGGACCAGTCTGCAAAAGTAGGGCTGTTTTTTAGTTTTTTTTCTTCATCATTCTTCAAATAATCTCCATTATTCAACCAGCGCTTTTATTGGCAGCAGTGGTCCTAGAAGCAAAGTTGTTCCGAATGAGGAGTTCTATCATGTGGTATGAATACCTTGTGCATGTGTGAAAAATCACCTGACATACAGTCGCCTATGGCCGTATTCATGTTGTTGTTTTTACTGTTTACAGCGCCACCAAGTGGCCAGTCGCCACATCCCTTTTCACCTGAGCACAGGCTGAGCCCGTGCACAGGTGTACCGACTTGGGTGTAATTGTCTCATTCCGTTGGAGAGTTATGGCCATTTAAGTAAAGCCCGCCTCGCCCACTCCCAACGTTTTGGCGTCCCGTCGCCAACGTGAATCGAAATTCCGACTTTTTTCCCCATCGCTGTCGGCAATCAGACTCCAGGGAATCTTTCTGCACCGGTTTGGGTCAGATCGGGCGAAAGACCTAGGACTAGTGTGCAAAAGTAGCTTTTTCACAAAATCCCAAATACCCGAAAATCTCGCCAGCGCAACCATCGAATCCGAGGCCTGCGTCTTGTTCGGCCCGAGCCAAGGATTCCGGTGATGTAAGACACTTGGGTCTGCGACGGACGGTTCAGGAGTTACGAGGCATTTCGTACTTCTGATCGCTGCAGCGCCACCTTGGGGCCGATTGGGCCGAGCCTTGGTGATGTTGTAGACCGGGCGGGTACTACCATCCCTCAAGAGTTTCAAGTCTCTACGACGTACGCTTTGGTCTGCCCGCTCACTTTTAGGGCAGAATGTTTGTTGGTCCAAAATCCCAGGTTGCACTCCAAAGTGTCGTGTTGTGCGCTCTGCTGTGATCCATTTTCGGTGTCAACAGTCAAGCTGAGCTTGTATTGCTGTGAGCTGAGCTTGTTTGCTGGCGACCTTTAGACCCTCTCGCCACGGCCCAGGTGGGCGTGGCCTTTGACGGCTCCCCCGCCTCTGCGTCATTGTGTCATCGCTTCTCGGCCTTTTGGCTAAGATCAAGTGTAGTATCTGTTCTTATCAGTTTAATATCTGATACGTGCCCTACCCGGGCACCATATATTAAATTGATTTTTGGAACTGGGAGATGGAAGAGGGGCTTGCTCCGTCCACTCCACGCATCGACCCGGTATTGCAGTACTTCTGGGAACGGTGCACCCCCAAAAACTGTGTTCAATGAAAGAGATGTTTTAGTCTTGTGTGGCAGCAGGTGTTAATGGAAGTAACGTATATTGCTGTGTATGGGTGCTTTAAAGGTGTTGTAGGTGATCATATGCTATACAGGTAATGGTGGTGTGAGAGGGAAAAAAAAACAACAACTCTGTTCTTATCTCGTTTAACATCTGATTCGTCCACTATCCGGTGACCGCGTATGAAATTGATTTTTGGCTCATGGATCCGGAGCATGAAAACAACATCATCCACAACAACAACAGCAAAAGAGCCCGACTCTGCAGGTTTTTGATGTCTCTCTCTTATCTCTTGGAGTTTTTACGAATGAGCTGATGAGTTGAATCAGGTGTGTGTTTGATTGTCCGACCGTTGGTGAGGATTGCGGAGAGGGACACGGTTCCTCTGACGGGAGGCCTGGGAATTCATACTTACCTGGCAGGGGAGACACCATGATCAGGAAGGTGGTTCACCCAGGGCGAGGCTCGGCCATTGCACTCCGGTTGTGCTGACCCCTGCGAAATTCCCCAAATGTGGGAATCTCGACTGCATAATTTATGTTAGTGGGGGACTGCGTTCGCGCTCTCCCCTGGACACACTGGTTAAAAGAGCAGATTGTTCGAGTTCCTCTTCTTCTGGTAGTTAACGACCTAGGAAGTCCAGAGAATTGAACTGCAGTGGTTGATCGAGAGATGTAAAACTCTCAACCTAGGACCAGTCTGCAAAAGTAGGGCTGTTTTTTAGTTTATTTTTTTCATCATTCTTCAAATAATCTCCATTATTCAACCAGCGCTTTTATTGGCAGCAGTGGTCCTAGAAGCAAAGTTGTTCCGAATGAGGAGTTCTATCATGTGGTATGAATACCTTGTGCATGTGTGAAAAATCACCTGACATACAGTCGCCTATGGCCGTATTCATGTTGTTGTTTTTACTGTTTACAGCGCCAACAAGTGGCCAGTCGCCACATCCCTTTTCACCTGAGCACAGGCTGAGCCCGTGCACAGGTGTACCGACTTGGGTGTAATTGTCTCATTCCGTTGGAGAGTTATGGCCATTTAAGTAAAGCCCGCCTCGCCCACTCCCAACGTTTTGGCGTCCCGTCGCCAACGTGAATCGAAATTCCGACTTTTTTCCCCATCGCTGTCGGCAATCAGACTCCAGGGAATCTTTCTGCACCGGTTTGGGTCAGATCGGGCGAAAGACCTAGGACTAGTGTGCAAGAGTAGCTTTTTCACAAAATCCCAAATACCCGAAAATCTCGCCAGCGCAACCATCGAATCCGAGGCCTGCGTCTTGTTCGGCCCGAGCCAAGGATTCCGGTGATGTAAGACACTTGGGTCTGCGACGGACGGTTCAGGAGTTACGAGGCATTTCGTACTTCTGATCGCTGCAGCGCCACCTTGGGGCCGATTGGGCCGAGCCTTGGTGATGTTGTAGACCGGGCGGGTACTACCATCCCTCAAGAGTTTCAAGTCTCTACGACGTACGCTTTGGTCTGCCCGCTCACTTTTAGGGCAGAATGTTTGTTGGTCCAAAATCCCAGGTTGCACTCCAAAGTGTCGTGTTGTGCGCTCTGCTGTGATCCATTTTCGGTGTCAACAGTCAAGCTGAGCTTGTATTGCTGTGAGCTGAGCTTGTTTGCTGGCGACCTTTAGACCCTCTCGCCACGGCCCAGGTGGGCGTGGCCTTTGACGGCTCCCCCGCCTCTGCGTCATTGTGTCATCGCTTCTCGGCCTTTTGGCTAAGATCAAGTGTAGTATCTGTTCTTATCAGTTTAATATCTGATACGTGCCCTACCCGGGCACCATATATTAAATTGATTTTTGGAACTGGGAGATGGAAGAGGGGCTTGCTCCGTCCACTCCACGCATCGACCCGGTATTGCAGTACTTCTGGGAACGGTGCACCCCCAAAAACTGTGTTCAATGAAAGAGATGTTTTAGTCTTGTGTGGCAGCAGGTGTTAATGGAAGTAACGTATATTGCTGTGTATGGGTGCTTTAAAGGTGTTGTAGGTGATCATATGCTATACAGGTAATGGTGGTGTGAGAGGGAAAAAAAAACAACAACTCTGTTCTTATCTCGTTTAACATCTGATTCGTCCACTATCCGGTGACCGCGTATGAAATTGATTTTTGGCTCATGGATCCGGAGCATGAAAACAACATCATCCACAACAACAACAGCAAAAGAGCCCGACTCTGCAGGTTTTTGATGTCTCTCTCTTATCTCTTGGAGTTTTTACGAATGAGCTGATGAGTTGAATCAGGTGTGTGTTTGATTGTCCGACCGTTGGTGAGGATTGCGGAGAGGGACACGGTGCCTCTGACGGGAGGCCTGGGAATTCATACTTACCTGGCAGGGGAGACACCATGATCAGGAAGGTGGTTCACCCAGGGCGAGGCTCGGCCATTGCACTCCGGTTGTGCTGACCCCTGCGAATTCCCCAAATGTGGGAATCTCGACTGCATAATTTATGGTAGTGGGGGACTGCGTTCGCGCTCTCCCCTGGACACACTGGTTAAAAGAGCAGATTGTTCGAGTTCCTCTTCTTCTGGTAGTTAACGACCTAGGAAGTCCAGGGAATTGAACTGCAGTGGTTGATCGAGAGATGTAAAACTCTCAACCTAGGACCAGTCTGCAAAAGTAGGGCTGTTTTTTAGTTTTTTTTCTTCATCATTCTTCAAATAATCTCCATTATTCAACCAGCGCTTTTATTGGCAGCAGTGGTCCTAGAAGCAAAGTTGTTCCGAATGAGGAGTTCTATCATGTGGTATGAATACCTTGTGCATGTGTGAAAAATCACCTGACATACAGTCGCCTATGGCCGTATTCATGTTGTTGTTTTTACTGTTTACAGCGCCACCAAGTGGCCAGTCGCCACATCCCTTTTCACCTGAGCACAGGCTGAGCCCGTGCACAGGTGTACCGACTTGGGTGTAATTGTCTCATTCCGTTGGAGAGTTATGGCCATTTAAGTAAAGCCCGCCTCGCCCACTCCCAACGTTTTGGCGTCCCGTCGCCAACGTGAATCGAAATTCCGACTTTTTTCCCCATCGCTGTCGGCAATCAGACTCCAGGGAATCTTTCTGCACCGGTTTGGGTCAGATCGGGCGAAAGACCTAGGACTAGTGTGCAAAAGTAGCTTTTTCACAAAATCCCAAATACCCGAAAATCTCGCCAGCGCAACCATCGAATCCGAGGCCTGCGTCTTGTTCGGCCCGAGCCAAGGATTCCGGTGATGTAAGACACTTGGGTCTGCGACGGACGGTTCAGGAGTTACGAGGCATTTCGTACTTCTGATCGCTGCAGCGCCACCTTGGGGCCGATTGGGCCGAGCCTTGGTGATGTTGTAGACCGGGCGGGTACTACCATCCCTCAAGAGTTTCAAGTCTCTACGACGTACGCTTTGGTCTGCCCGCTCACTTTTAGGGCAGAATGTTTGTTGGTCCAAAATCCCAGGTTGCACTCCAAAGTGTCGTGTTGTGCGCTCTGCTGTGATCCATTTTCGGTGTCAACAGTCAAGCTGAGCTTGTATTGCTGTGAGCTGAGCTTGTTTGCTGGCGACCTTTAGACCCTCTCGCCACGGCCCAGGTGGGCGTGGCCTTTGACGGCTCCCCCGCCTCTGCGTCATTGTGTCATCGCTTCTCGGCCTTTTGGCTAAGATCAAGTGTAGTATCTGTTCTTATCAGTTTAATATCTGATACGTGCCCTACCCGGGCACCATATATTAAATTGATTTTTGGAACTGGGAGATGGAAGAGGGGCTTGCTCCGTCCACTCCACGCATCGACCCGGTATTGCAGTACTTCTGGGAACGGTGCACCCCCAAAAACTGTGTTCAATGAAAGAGATGTTTTAGTCTTGTGTGGCAGCAGGTGTTAATGGAAGTAACGTATATTGCTGTGTATGGGTGCTTTAAAGGTGTTATAGGTGATCATATGCTATACAGGTAATGGTGGTGTGAGAGGGAAAAAAAAACAACAACTCTGTTCTTATCTCGTTTAACATCTGATTCGTCCACTATCCGGTGACCGCGTATGAAATTGATTTTTGGCTCATGGATCCGGAGCATGAAAACAACATCATCCACAACAACAACAGCAAAAGAGCCCGACTCTGCAGGTTTTTGATGTCTCTCTCTTATCTCTTGGAGTTTTTACGAATGAGCTGATGAGTTGAATCAGGTGTGTGTTTGATTGTCCGACCGTTGGTGAGGATTGCGGAGAGGGACACGGTGCCTCTGACGGGAGGCCTGGGAATTCATACTTACCTGGCAGGGGAGACACCATGATCAGGAAGGTGGTTCACCCAGGGCGAGGCTCGGCCATTGCACTCCGGTTGTGCTGACCCCTGCGAATTCCCCAAATGTGGGAATCTCGACTGCATAATTTATGGTAGTGGGGGACTGCGTTCGCGCTCTCCCCTGGACACACTGGTTAAAAGAGCAGATTGTTCGAGTTCCTCTTCTTCTGGTAGTTAACGACCTAGGAAGTCCAGGGAATTGAACTGCAGTGGTTGATCGAGAGATGTAAAACTCTCAACCTAGGACCAGTCTGCAAAAGTAGGGCTGTTTTTTAGTTTTTTTTCTTCATCATTCTTCAAATAATCTCCATTATTCAACCAGCGCTTTTATTGGCAGCAGTGGTCCTAGAAGCAAAGTTGTTCCGAATGAGGAGTTCTATCATGTGGTATGAATACCTTGTGCATGTGTGAAAAATCACCTGACATACAGTCGCCTATGGCCGTATTCATGTTGTTGTTTTTACTGTTTACAGCGCCACCAAGTGGCCAGTCGCCACATCCCTTTTCACCTGAGCACAGGCTGAGCCCGTGCACAGGTGTACCGACTTGGGTGTAATTGTCTCATTCCGTTGGAGAGTTATGGCCATTTAAGTAAAGCCCGCCTCGCCCACTCCCAACGTTTTGGCGTCCCGTCGCCAACGTGAATCGAAATTCCGACTTTTTTCCCCATCGCTGTCGGCAATCAGACTCCAGGGAATCTTTCTGCACCGGTTTGGGTCAGATCGGGCGAAAGACCTAGGACTAGTGTGCAAAAGTAGCTTTTTCACAAAATCCCAAATACCCGAAAATCTCGCCAGCGCAACCATCGAATCCGAGGCCTGCGTCTTGTTCGGCCCGAGCCAAGGATTCCGGTGATGTAAGACACTTGGGTCTGCGACGGACGGTTCAGGAGTTACGAGGCATTTCGTACTTCTGATCGCTGCAGCGCCACCTTGGGGCCGATTGGGCCGAGCCTTGGTGATGTTGTAGACCGGGCGGGTACTACCATCCCTCAAGAGTTTCAAGTCTCTACGACGTACGCTTTGGTCTGCCCGCTCACTTTTAGGGCAGAATGTTTGTTGGTCCAAAATCCCAGGTTGCACTCCAAAGTGTCGTGTTGTGCGCTCTGCTGTGATCCATTTTCGGTGTCAACAGTCAAGCTGAGCTTGTATTGCTGTGAGCTGAGCTTGTTTGCTGGCGACCTTTAGACCCTCTCGCCACGGCCCAGGTGGGCGTGGCCTTTGACGGCTCCCCCGCCTCTGCGTCATTGTGTCATCGCTTCTCGGCCTTTTGGCTAAGATCAAGTGTAGTATCTGTTCTTATCAGTTTAATATCTGATACGTGCCCTACCCGGGCACCATATATTAAATTGATTTTTGGAACTGGGAGATGGAAGAGGGGCTTGCTCCGTCCACTCCACGCATCGACCCGGTATTGCAGTACTTCTGGGAACGGTGCACCCCCAAAAACTGTGTTCAATGAAAGAGATGTTTTAGTCTTGTGTGGCAGCAGGTGTTAATGGAAGTAACGTATATTGCTGTGTATGGGTGCTTTAAAGGTGTTGTAGGTGATCATATGCTATACAGGTAATGGTGGTGTGAGAGGGAAAAAAAAACAACAACTCTGTTCTTATCTCGTTTAACATCTGATTCGTCCACTATCCGGTGACCGCGTATGAAATTGATTTTTGGCTCATGGATCCGGAGCATGAAAACAACATCATCCACAACAACAACAGCAAAAGAGCCCGACTCTGCAGGTTTTTGATGTCTCTCTCTTATCTCTTGGAGTTTTTACGAATGAGCTGATGAGTTGAATCAGGTGTGTGTTTGATTGTCCGACCGTTGGTGAGGATTGCGGAGAGGGACACGGTTCCTCTGACGGGAGGCCTGGGAATTCATACTTACCTGGCAGGGGAGACACCATGATCAGGAAGGTGGTTCACCCAGGGCGAGGCTCGGCCATTGCACTCCGGTTGTGCTGACCCCTGCGAAATTCCCCAAATGTGGGAATCTCGACTGCATAATTTATGTTAGTGGGGGACTGCGTTCGCGCTCTCCCCTGGACACACTGGTTAAAAGAGCAGATTGTTCGAGTTCCTCTTCTTCTGGTAGTTAACGACCTAGGAAGTCCAGAGAATTGAACTGCAGTGGTTGATCGAGAGATGTAAAACTCTCAACCTAGGACCAGTCTGCAAAAGTAGGGCTGTTTTTTAGTTTATTTTTTTCATCATTCTTCAAATAATCTCCATTATTCAACCAGCGCTTTTATTGGCAGCAGTGGTCCTAGAAGCAAAGTTGTTCCGAATGAGGAGTTCTATCATGTGGTATGAATACCTTGTGCATGTGTGAAAAATCACCTGACATACAGTCGCCTATGGCCGTATTCATGTTGTTGTTTTTACTGTTTACAGCGCCAACAAGTGGCCAGTCGCCACATCCCTTTTCACCTGAGCACAGGCTGAGCCCGTGCACAGGTGTACCGACTTGGGTGTAATTGTCTCATTCCGTTGGAGAGTTATGGCCATTTAAGTAAAGCCCGCCTCGCCCACTCCCAACGTTTTGGCGTCCCGTCGCCAACGTGAATCGAAATTCCGACTTTTTTCCCCATCGCTGTCGGCAATCAGACTCCAGGGAATCTTTCTGCACCGGTTTGGGTCAGATCGGGCGAAAGACCTAGGACTAGTGTGCAAGAGTAGCTTTTTCACAAAATCCCAAATACCCGAAAATCTCGCCAGCGCAACCATCGAATCCGAGGCCTGCGTCTTGTTCGGCCCGAGCCAAGGATTCCGGTGATGTAAGACACTTGGGTCTGCGACGGACGGTTCAGGAGTTACGAGGCATTTCGTACTTCTGATCGCTGCAGCGCCACCTTGGGGCCGATTGGGCCGAGCCTTGGTGATGTTGTAGACCGGGCGGGTACTACCATCCCTCAAGAGTTTCAAGTCTCTACGACGTACGCTTTGGTCTGCCCGCTCACTTTTAGGGCAGAATGTTTGTTGGTCCAAAATCCCAGGTTGCACTCCAAAGTGTCGTGTTGTGCGCTCTGCTGTGATCCATTTTCGGTGTCAACAGTCAAGCTGAGCTTGTATTGCTGTGAGCTGAGCTTGTTTGCTGGCGACCTTTAGACCCTCTCGCCACGGCCCAGGTGGGCGTGGCCTTTGACGGCTCCCCCGCCTCTGCGTCATTGTGTCATCGCTTCTCGGCCTTTTGGCTAAGATCAAGTGTAGTATCTGTTCTTATCAGTTTAATATCTGATACGTGCCCTACCCGGGCACCATATATTAAATTGATTTTTGGAACTGGGAGATGGAAGAGGGGCTTGCTCCGTCCACTCCACGCATCGACCCGGTATTGCAGTACTTCTGGGAACGGTGCACCCCCAAAAACTGTGTTCAATGAAAGAGATGTTTTAGTCTTGTGTGGCAGCAGGTGTTAATGGAAGTAACGTATATTGCTGTGTATGGGTGCTTTAAAGGTGTTGTAGGTGATCATATGCTATACAGGTAATGGTGGTGTGAGAGGGAAAAAAAAACAACAACTCTGTTCTTATCTCGTTTAACATCTGATTCGTCCACTATCCGGTGACCGCGTATGAAATTGATTTTTGGCTCATGGATCCGGAGCATGAAAACAACATCATCCACAACAACAACAGCAAAAGAGCCCGACTCTGCAGGTTTTTGATGTCTCTCTCTTATCTCTTGGAGTTTTTACGAATGAGCTGATGAGTTGAATCAGGTGTGTGTTTGATTGTCCGACCGTTGGTGAGGATTGCGGAGAGGGACACGGTGCCTCTGACGGGAGGCCTGGGAATTCATACTTACCTGGCAGGGGAGACACCATGATCAGGAAGGTGGTTCACCCAGGGCGAGGCTCGGCCATTGCACTCCGGTTGTGCTGACCCCTGCGAATTCCCCAAATGTGGGAATCTCGACTGCATAATTTATGGTAGTGGGGGACTGCGTTCGCGCTCTCCCCTGGACACACTGGTTAAAAGAGCAGATTGTTCGAGTTCCTCTTCTTCTGGTAGTTAACGACCTAGGAAGTCCAGGGAATTGAACTGCAGTGGTTGATCGAGAGATGTAAAACTCTCAACCTAGGACCAGTCTGCAAAAGTAGGGCTGTTTTTTAGTTTTTTTTCTTCATCATTCTTCAAATAATCTCCATTATTCAACCAGCGCTTTTATTGGCAGCAGTGGTCCTAGAAGCAAAGTTGTTCCGAATGAGGAGTTCTATCATGTGGTATGAATACCTTGTGCATGTGTGAAAAATCACCTGACATACAGTCGCCTATGGCCGTATTCATGTTGTTGTTTTTACTGTTTACAGCGCCACCAAGTGGCCAGTCGCCACATCCCTTTTCACCTGAGCACAGGCTGAGCCCGTGCACAGGTGTACCGACTTGGGTGTAATTGTCTCATTCCGTTGGAGAGTTATGGCCATTTAAGTAAAGCCCGCCTCGCCCACTCCCAACGTTTTGGCGTCCCGTCGCCAACGTGAATCGAAATTCCGACTTTTTTCCCCATCGCTGTCGGCAATCAGACTCCAGGGAATCTTTCTGCACCGGTTTGGGTCAGATCGGGCGAAAGACCTAGGACTAGTGTGCAAAAGTAGCTTTTTCACAAAATCCCAAATACCCGAAAATCTCGCCAGCGCAACCATCGAATCCGAGGCCTGCGTCTTGTTCGGCCCGAGCCAAGGATTCCGGTGATGTAAGACACTTGGGTCTGCGACGGACGGTTCAGGAGTTACGAGGCATTTCGTACTTCTGATCGCTGCAGCGCCACCTTGGGGCCGATTGGGCCGAGCCTTGGTGATGTTGTAGACCGGGCGGGTACTACCATCCCTCAAGAGTTTCAAGTCTCTACGACGTACGCTTTGGTCTGCCCGCTCACTTTTAGGGCAGAATGTTTGTTGGTCCAAAATCCCAGGTTGCACTCCAAAGTGTCGTGTTGTGCGCTCTGCTGTGATCCATTTTCGGTGTCAACAGTCAAGCTGAGCTTGTATTGCTGTGAGCTGAGCTTGTTTGCTGGCGACCTTTAGACCCTCTCGCCACGGCCCAGGTGGGCGTGGCCTTTGACGGCTCCCCCGCCTCTGCGTCATTGTGTCATCGCTTCTCGGCCTTTTGGCTAAGATCAAGTGTAGTATCTGTTCTTATCAGTTTAATATCTGATACGTGCCCTACCCGGGCACCATATATTAAATTGATTTTTGGAACTGGGAGATGGAAGAGGGGCTTGCTCCGTCCACTCCACGCATCGACCCGGTATTGCAGTACTTCTGGGAACGGTGCACCCCCAAAAACTGTGTTCAATGAAAGAGATGTTTTAGTCTTGTGTGGCAGCAGGTGTTAATGGAAGTAACGTATATTGCTGTGTATGGGTGCTTTAAAGGTGTTATAGGTGATCATATGCTATACAGGTAATGGTGGTGTGAGAGGGAAAAAAAAACAACAACTCTGTTCTTATCTCGTTTAACATCTGATTCGTCCACTATCCGGTGACCGCGTATGAAATTGATTTTTGGCTCATGGATCCGGAGCATGAAAACAACATCATCCACAACAACAACAGCAAAAGAGCCCGACTCTGCAGGTTTTTGATGTCTCTCTCTTATCTCTTGGAGTTTTTACGAATGAGCTGATGAGTTGAATCAGGTGTGTGTTTGATTGTCCGACCGTTGGTGAGGATTGCGGAGAGGGACACGGTGCCTCTGACGGGAGGCCTGGGAATTCATACTTACCTGGCAGGGGAGACACCATGATCAGGAAGGTGGTTCACCCAGGGCGAGGCTCGGCCATTGCACTCCGGTTGTGCTGACCCCTGCGAATTCCCCAAATGTGGGAATCTCGACTGCATAATTTATGGTAGTGGGGGACTGCGTTCGCGCTCTCCCCTGGACACACTGGTTAAAAGAGCAGATTGTTCGAGTTCCTCTTCTTCTGGTAGTTAACGACCTAGGAAGTCCAGGGAATTGAACTGCAGTGGTTGATCGAGAGATGTAAAACTCTCAACCTAGGACCAGTCTGCAAAAGTAGGGCTGTTTTTTAGTTTTTTTTCTTCATCATTCTTCAAATAATCTCCATTATTCAACCAGCGCTTTTATTGGCAGCAGTGGTCCTAGAAGCAAAGTTGTTCCGAATGAGGAGTTCTATCATGTGGTATGAATACCTTGTGCATGTGTGAAAAATCACCTGACATACAGTCGCCTATGGCCGTATTCATGTTGTTGTTTTTACTGTTTACAGCGCCACCAAGTGGCCAGTCGCCACATCCCTTTTCACCTGAGCACAGGCTGAGCCCGTGCACAGGTGTACCGACTTGGGTGTAATTGTCTCATTCCGTTGGAGAGTTATGGCCATTTAAGTAAAGCCCGCCTCGCCCACTCCCAACGTTTTGGCGTCCCGTCGCCAACGTGAATCGAAATTCCGACTTTTTTCCCCATCGCTGTCGGCAATCAGACTCCAGGGAATCTTTCTGCACCGGTTTGGGTCAGATCGGGCGAAAGACCTAGGACTAGTGTGCAAAAGTAGCTTTTTCACAAAATCCCAAATACCCGAAAATCTCGCCAGCGCAACCATCGAATCCGAGGCCTGCGTCTTGTTCGGCCCGAGCCAAGGATTCCGGTGATGTAAGACACTTGGGTCTGCGACGGACGGTTCAGGAGTTACGAGGCATTTCGTACTTCTGATCGCTGCAGCGCCACCTTGGGGCCGATTGGGCCGAGCCTTGGTGATGTTGTAGACCGGGCGGGTACTACCATCCCTCAAGAGTTTCAAGTCTCTACGACGTACGCTTTGGTCTGCCCGCTCACTTTTAGGGCAGAATGTTTGTTGGTCCAAAATCCCAGGTTGCACTCCAAAGTGTCGTGTTGTGCGCTCTGCTGTGATCCATTTTCGGTGTCAACAGTCAAGCTGAGCTTGTATTGCTGTGAGCTGAGCTTGTTTGCTGGCGACCTTTAGACCCTCTCGCCACGGCCCAGGTGGGCGTGGCCTTTGACGGCTCCCCCGCCTCTGCGTCATTGTGTCATCGCTTCTCGGCCTTTTGGCTAAGATCAAGTGTAGTATCTGTTCTTATCAGTTTAATATCTGATACGTGCCCTACCCGGGCACCATATATTAAATTGATTTTTGGAACTGGGAGATGGAAGAGGGGCTTGCTCCGTCCACTCCACGCATCGACCCGGTATTGCAGTACTTCTGGGAACGGTGCACCCCCAAAAACTGTGTTCAATGAAAGAGATGTTTTAGTCTTGTGTGGCAGCAGGTGTTAATGGAAGTAACGTATATTGCTGTGTATGGGTGCTTTAAAGGTGTTGTAGGTGATCATATGCTATACAGGTAATGGTGGTGTGAGAGGGAAAAAAAAACAACAACTCTGTTCTTATCTCGTTTAACATCTGATTCGTCCACTATCCGGTGACCGCGTATGAAATTGATTTTTGGCTCATGGATCCGGAGCATGAAAACAACATCATCCACAACAACAACAGCAAAAGAGCCCGACTCTGCAGGTTTTTGATGTCTCTCTCTTATCTCTTGGAGTTTTTACGAATGAGCTGATGAGTTGAATCAGGTGTGTGTTTGATTGTCCGACCGTTGGTGAGGATTGCGGAGAGGGACACGGTTCCTCTGACGGGAGGCCTGGGAATTCATACTTACCTGGCAGGGGAGACACCATGATCAGGAAGGTGGTTCACCCAGGGCGAGGCTCGGCCATTGCACTCCGGTTGTGCTGACCCCTGCGAAATTCCCCAAGTGTGGGAATCTCGACTGCATAATTTATGTTAGTGGGGGACTGCGTTCGCGCTCTCCCCTGGACACACTGGTTAAAAGAGCAGATTGTTCGAGTTCCTCTTCTTCTGGTAGTTAACGACCTAGGAAGTCCAGAGAATTGAACTGCAGTGGTTGATCGAGAGATGTAAAACTCTCAACCTAGGACCAGTCTGCAAAAGTAGGGCTGTTTTTTAGTTTATTTTTTTCATCATTCTTCAAATAATCTCCATTATTCAACCAGCGCTTTTATTGGCAGCAGTGGTCCTAGAAGCAAAGTTGTTCCGAATGAGGAGTTCTATCATGTGGTATGAATACCTTGTGCATGTGTGAAAAATCACCTGACATACAGTCGCCTATGGCCGTATTCATGTTGTTGTTTTTACTGTTTACAGCGCCAACAAGTGGCCAGTCGCCACATCCCTTTTCACCTGAGCACAGGCTGAGCCCGTGCACAGGTGTACCGACTTGGGTGTAATTGTCTCATTCCGTTGGAGAGTTATGGCCATTTAAGTAAAGCCCGCCTCGCCCACTCCCAACGTTTTGGCGTCCCGTCGCCAACGTGAATCGAAATTCCGACTTTTTTCCCCATCGCTGTCGGCAATCAGACTCCAGGGAATCTTTCTGCACCGGTTTGGGTCAGATCGGGCGAAAGACCTAGGACTAGTGTGCAAGAGTAGCTTTTTCACAAAATCCCAAATACCCGAAAATCTCGCCAGCGCAACCATCGAATCCGAGGCCTGCGTCTTGTTCGGCCCGAGCCAAGGATTCCGGTGATGTAAGACACTTGGGTCTGCGACGGACGGTTCAGGAGTTACGAGGCATTTCGTACTTCTGATCGCTGCAGCGCCACCTTGGGGCCGATTGGGCCGAGCCTTGGTGATGTTGTAGACCGGGCGGGTACTACCATCCCTCAAGAGTTTCAAGTCTCTACGACGTACGCTTTGGTCTGCCCGCTCACTTTTAGGGCAGAATGTTTGTTGGTCCAAAATCCCAGGTTGCACTCCAAAGTGTCGTGTTGTGCGCTCTGCTGTGATCCATTTTCGGTGTCAACAGTCAAGCTGAGCTTGTATTGCTGTGAGCTGAGCTTGTTTGCTGGCGACCTTTAGACCCTCTCGCCACGGCCCAGGTGGGCGTGGCCTTTGACGGCTCCCCCGCCTCTGCGTCATTGTGTCATCGCTTCTCGGCCTTTTGGCTAAGATCAAGTGTAGTATCTGTTCTTATCAGTTTAATATCTGATACGTGCCCTACCCGGGCACCATATATTAAATTGATTTTTGGAACTGGGAGATGGAAGAGGGGCTTGCTCCGTCCACTCCACGCATCGACCCGGTATTGCAGTACTTCTGGGAACGGTGCACCCCCAAAAACTGTGTTCAATGAAAGAGATGTTTTAGTCTTGTGTGGCAGCAGGTGTTAATGGAAGTAACGTATATTGCTGTGTATGGGTGCTTTAAAGGTGTTGTAGGTGATCATATGTTATACAGGTAATGGTGGTGTGAGAGGGAAAAAAAAACAACAACTCTGTTCTTATCTCGTTTAACATCTGATTCGTCCACTATCCGGTGACCGCGTATGAAATTGATTTTTGGCTCATGGATCCGGAGCATGAAAACAACATCATCCACAACAACAACAGCAAAAGAGCCCGACTCTGCAGGTTTTTGATGTCTCTCTCTTATCTCTTGGAGTTTTTACGAATGAGCTGATGAGTTGAATCAGGTGTGTGTTTGATTGTCCGACCGTTGGTGAGGATTGCGGAGAGGGACACGGTTCCTCTGACGGGAGGCCTGGGAATTCATACTTACCTGGCAGGGGAGACACCATGATCAGGAAGGTGGTTCACCCAGGGCGAGGCTCGGCCATTGCACTCCGGTTGTGCTGACCCCTGCGAATTCCCCAAATGTGGGAATCTCGACTGCATAATTTATGGTAGTGGGGGACTGCGTTCGCGCTCTCCCCTGGACACACTGGTTAAAAGAGCAGATTGTTCGAGTTCCTCTTCTTCTGGTAGTTAACGACCTAGGAAGTCCAGAGAATTGAACTGCAATGGTTGATCGAGAGATGTAAAACTCTCAACCTAGGACCAGTCTGCAAAAGTAGGGCTGTTTTTTAGTTTATTTTTTTCATCATTCTTCAAATAATCTCCATTATTCAACCAGCGCTTTTATTGGCAGTAGTGGTCCTAGAAGCAAAGTTGTTCCGAATGAGGAGTTCTATCATGTGGTATGAATACCTTGTGCATGTGTGAAAAATCACCTGACATACAGTCGCCTATGGCCGTATTCATGTTGTTGTTTTTACTGTTTACAGCGCCACCAAGTGGCCAGTCGCCACATCCCTTTTCACCTGAGCACAGGCTGAGCCCGTGCACAGGTGTACCGACTTGGGTGTAATTGTCTCATTCCGTTGGAGAGTTATGGCCATTTAAGTAAAGCCCGCCTCGCCCACTCCCAACGTTTTGGCGTCCCGTCGCCAACGTGAATCGAAATTCCGACTTTTTTCCCCATCGCTGTCGGGAATCAGACTCCAGGGAATCTTTCTGCACCGGTTTGGGTCAGATCGGGCGAAAGACCTAGGACTAGTGTGCAAAAGTAGCTTTTTCACAAAATCCCAAATACCCGAAAATCTCGCCAGCGCAACCATCGAATCCGAGGCCTGCGTCTTGTTCGGCCCGAGCCAAGGATTCCGGTGATGTAAGACACTTGGGTCTGCGACGGACGGTTCAGGAGTTACGAGGCATTTCGTACTTCTGATCGCTGCAGCGCTACCTTGGGGCCGATTGGGCCGAGCCTTGGTGATGTTGTAGACCGGGCGGGTACTACCATCCCTCAAGAGTTTCAAGTCTCTACGACGTACGCTTTGGTCTGCCCGCTCACTTTTAGGGCAGAATGTTTGTTGGTCCAAAATCCCAGGTTGCACTCCAAAGTGTCGTGTTGTGCGCTCTGCTGTGATCCATTTTCGGTGTCAACAGTCAAGCTGAGCTTGTATTGCTGTGAGCTGAGCTTGTTTGTTGGCGACCTTTAGACCCTCTCGCCACGGCCCAGGTGGGCGTGGCCTTTGACGGCTCCCCCGCCTCTGCGTCATTGTGTCATCGCTTCTCGGCCTTTTGGCTAAGATCAAGTGTAGTATCTGTTCTTATCAGTTTAATATCTGATACGTGCCCTACCCGGGCACCATATATTAAATTGATTTTTGGAACTGGGAGATGGAAGAGGGGCTTGCTCCGTCCACTCCACGCATCGACCCGGTATTGCAGTACTTCTGGGAACGGTGCACCCCCAAAAACTGTGTTCAATGAAAGAGATGTTTTAGTCTTGTGTGGCAGCAGGTGTTAATGGAAGTAACGTATATTGCTGTGTATGGGTGCTTTAAAGGTGTTGTAGGTGATCATATGCTATACAGGTAATGGTGGTGTGAGAGGGAAAAAAAACAACAACTCTGTTCTTATCTCGTTTAACATCTGATTCGTCCACTATCCGGTGACCGCGTATGAAATTGATTTTTGGCTCATGGATCCGGAGCATGAAAACAACATCATCCACAACAACAACAGCAAAAGAGCCCGACTCTGCAGGTTTTTGATGTCTCTCTCTTATCTCTTGGAGTTTTTACGAATGAGCTGATGAGTTGAATCAGGTGTGTGTTTGATTGTCCGACCGTTGGTGAGGATTGCGGAGAGGGACACGGTGCCTCTGACGGGAGGCCTGGGAATTCATACTTACCTGGCAGGGGAGACACCATGATCAGGAAGGTGGTTCACCCAGGGCGAGGCTCGGCCATTGCACTCCGGTTGTGCTGACCCCTGCGAATTCCCCAAATGTGGGAATCTCGACTGCATAATTTATGGTAGTGGGGGACTGCGTTCGCGCTCTCCCCTGGACACACTGGTTAAAAGAGCAGATTGTTCGAGTTCCTCTTCTTCTGGTAGTTAACGACATAGGAAGTCCAGAGAATTGAACTGCAGTGGTTGATCGAGAGATGTAAAACTCTCAACCTAGGACCAGTCTGCAAAAGTAGGGCTGTTTTTTAGTTTATTTTTTTCATCATTCTTCAAATAATCTCCATTATTCAACCAGCGCTTTTATTGGCAGTAGTGGTCCTAGAAGCAAAGTTGTTCCGAATGAGGAGTTCTATCATGTGGTATGAATACCTTGTGCATGTGTGAAAAATCACCTGACATACAGTCGCCTATGGCCGTATTCATGTTGTTGTTTTTACTGTTTACAGCGCCACCAAGTGGCCAGTCGCCACATCCCTTTTCACCTGAGCACAGGCTGAGCCCGTGCACAGGTGTACCGACTTGGGTGTAATTGTCTCATTCCGTTGGAGAGTTATGGCCATTTAAGTAAAGCCCGCCTCGCCCACTCCCAACGTTTTGGCGTCCCGTCGCCAACGTGAATCGAAATTCCGACTTTTTTCCCCATCGCTGTCGGCAATCAGACTCCAGGGAATCTTTCTGCACCGGTTTGGGTCAGATCGGGCGAAAGACCTAGGACTAGTGTGCAAAAGTAGCTTTTTCACAAAATCCCAAATACCCGAAAATCTCGCCAGCGCAACCATCGAATCCGAGGCCTGCGTCTTGTTCGGCCCGAGCCAAGGATTCCGGTGATGTAAGACACTTGGGTCTGCGACGGACGGTTCAGGAGTTACGAGGCATTTCGTACTTCTGATCGCTGCAGTGCCACCTTGGGGCCGAGCCTTGGTGATGTTGTAGACCGGGCGGGTACTACCATCCCTCAAGAGTTTCAAGTCTCTACGACGTACGCTTTGGTCTGCCCGCTCACTTTTAGGGCAGAATGTTTGTTGGTCCAAAATCCCAGGTTGCACTCCAAAGTGTCGTGTTGTGCGCTCTGCTGTGATCCATTTTCGGTGTCAACAGTCAAGCTGAGCTTGTATTGCTGTGAGCTGAGCTTGTTTGTTGGCGACCTTTAGACCCTCTCGCCACGGCCCAGGTGGGCGTGGCCTTTGACGGCTCCCCCGCCTCTGCGTCATTGTGTCATCGCTTCTCGGCCTTTTGGCTAAGATCAAGTGTAGTATCTGTTCTTATCAGTTTAATATCTGATACGTGCCCTACCCGGGCACCATATATTAAATTGATTTTTGGAACTGGGAGATGGAAGAGGGGCTTGCTCCGTCCACTCCACGCATCGACCCGGTATTGCAGTACTTCTGGGAACGGTGCACCCCCAAAAACTGTGTTCAATGAAAGAGATGTTTTAGTCTTGTGTGGCAGCAGGTGTTAATGGAAGTAACGTATATTGCTGTGTATGGGTGCTTTAAAGGTGTTGTAGGTGATCATATGCTATACAGGTAATGGTGGTGTGAGAGGGAAAAAAAACAACAACTCTGTTCTTATCTCGTTTAACATCTGATTCGTCCACTATCCGGTGACCGCGTATGAAATTGATTTTTGGCTCATGGATCCGGAGCATGAAAACAACATCATCCACAACAACAACAGCAAAAGAGCCCGACTCTGCAGGTTTTTGATGTCTCTCTCTTATCTCTTGGAGTTTTTACGAATGAGCTGATGAGTTGAATCAGGTGTGTGTTTGATTGTCCGACCGTTGGTGAGGATTGCGGAGAGGGACACGGTGCCTCTGACGGGAGGCCTGGGAATTCATACTTACCTGGCAGGGGAGACACCATGATCAGGAAGGTGGTTCACCCAGGGCGAGGCTCGGCCATTGCACTCCGGTTGTGCTGACCCCTGCGAATTCCCCAAATGTGGGAATCTCGACTGCATAATTTATGGTAGTGGGGGACTGCGTTCGCGCTCTCCCCTGGACACACTGGTTAAAAGAGCAGATTGTTCGAGTTCCTCTTCTTCTGGTAGTTAACGACATAGGAAGTCCAGAGAATTGAACTGCAGTGGTTGATCGAGAGATGTAAAACTCTCAACCTAGGACCAGTCTGCAAAAGTAGGGCTGTTTTTTAGTTTATTTTTTTCATCATTCTTCAAATAATCTCCATTATTCAACCAGCGCTTTTATTGGCAGTAGTGGTCCTAGAAGCAAAGTTGTTCCGAATGAGGAGTTCTATCATGTGGTATGAATACCTTGTGCATGTGTGAAAAATCACCTGACATACAGTCGCCTATGGCCGTATTCATGTTGTTGTTTTTACTGTTTACAGCGCCACCAAGTGGCCAGTCGCCACATCCCTTTTCACCTGAGCACAGGCTGAGCCCGTGCACAGGTGTACCGACTTGGGTGTAATTGTCTCATTCCGTTGGAGAGTTATGGCCATTTAAGTAAAGCCCGCCTCGCCCACTCCCAACGTTTTGGCGTCCCGTCGCCAACGTGAATCGAAATTCCGACTTTTTTCCCCATCGCTGTCGGCAATCAGACTCCAGGGAATCTTTCTGCACCGGTTTGGGTCAGATCGGGCGAAAGACCTAGGACTAGTGTGCAAAAGTAGCTTTTTCACAAAATCCCAAATACCCGAAAATCTCGCCAGCGCAACCATCGAATCCGAGGCCTGCGTCTTGTTCGGCCCGAGCCAAGGATTCCGGTGATGTAAGACACTTGGGTCTGCGACGGACGGTTCAGGAGTTACGAGGCATTTCGTACTTCTGATCGCTGCAGTGCCACCTTGGGGCCGAGCCTTGGTGATGTTGTAGACCGGGCGGGTACTACCATCCCTCAAGAGTTTCAAGTCTCTACGACGTACGCTTTGGTCTGCCCGCTCACTTTTAGGGCAGAATGTTTGTTGGTCCAAAATCCCAGGTTGCACTCCAAAGTGTCGTGTTGTGCGCTCTGCTGTGATCCATTTTCGGTGTCAACAGTCAAGCTGAGCTTGTATTGCTGTGAGCTGAGCTTGTTTGTTGGCGACCTTTAGACCCTCTCGCCACGGCCCAGGTGGGCGTGGCCTTTGACGGCTCCCCCGCCTCTGCGTCATTGTGTCATCGCTTCTCGGCCTTTTGGCTAAGATCAAGTGTCTGGTCCTAGGGTAGAGACAGCGATCGCCTCTTGGAGGTTTTTCCGGCTTGGGTCCTTCAGTGACTTGAGCCCCAAACTTTTGAGAGGTACATTGATCCAGCTGCTTTTATTCCGGTTCTGTTTTAAGGTAAGACCTTTTTATCTATTTATTTATTTATTTATTGTTTTTTAAAGTTTTAGGCTGTTGGTGTCTCCACCATGTCGGCTGCCCGTGCCGGCATGAGGAGGCACCACAGCGTGCGTTTTTTATTCAAAGAAGTTGAGGGGAAGCTCCTGGGGATGTCACGTCTTGACTTCTCCAGGAAGCTGATCCAAAAAACTCTAAATTTTAAACCTGATGATCTGAATTGCATCGTGACTCTGCCCCTGAACAAAGGATTTGATGTTAGTTTTAGAGCGGTTTCCCACCTGAATGATTTCTGGCACAGATTTGAAGTAGCTAAATCCCAGCTGTCCATGTTTACTGTTGAAAAGCTCTCTGACAACACACTTAAAACTGTGATTGTTAGAATGTTTAATGAGACAGTGACTGGGGAGGACATTTGTGTCTGGCTGGGCAGATTTTGCACAGTTCGAAGCCAGCCAGTCAAGGTTTTAGATGAGGATGGTATTTGGACATGCTCCTGGCGAATTCCCATTAAACAATGGGAAGACGCTGGGGGCTACCAGGGCCTGAAGCATCTGCCTTCTATGATTGTGTTGGGTGAGAACAGAGGCTACATTCACTACCAGGGTATGCCCAAATTATGTAGAAAATGTGGAAAGTTTGGGCACTTAGCTGAAGCATGCCAGGAAATGATATGTGGGAAATGCAGAGAAATTGGTCATACTTTTGAAGAGTGTACCAATGGCAGGCGGTGCAACCTCTGTGGGGAGTCATCCCATCTCTACAGAGATTGCCCTAAAAGTTTTGCCAACAAACTGAAAGGCAACAAAATGGCCGCCCCACATGTGGAACAAACAAAAGAGCAAAGGAAGGAGGAGGCGGTCCCTGAGGTTTTGGCGGGAAATTCTATTTCCCAGCCAGCCTCAGGGAGTGGGCAGGAGGAAGGAAGTGGGGCGGCCACAGGGGCGGAGTCAAGTTTTAACAGCGAACAGAGTGAGGAAGCCGTTCCCCAACAAGAGAGAAGTGAAAACAAAATGGAGGAGGAGGAGGAGGATGCAACGGCTTCCTCACTCTACACCGTATCGGAGGTTAGTGTGGTGGATAGTGGGGGTGAATCCGAGGGTTCACTCCCCAATGCTCAGGTGCAAAAAAGGTCTGCGAGATCTCCTCTGCTTCAAACAGAGGAGAAAAGGCTGCGGGCATCGCATCGGCTAGATAGTTCCTCTTCGTTAGATCTAGACCGTATGTGGCCCGCAGAATCTCCCAATGAAGTCTCCTTTTTGCACGTTAAGCTTAGAACATCGTCACCGAAGGAGCCACAAGAGGTTCTCTCTGTGGACTCTGAGGCGGCGAGCATTTGCCCTCCTGATCCCAGTTTTTCTGGGGAAAGGGAGAAGCAAGTGCTACATGACATAACATGATTTTAATGTAACTTTCTGCAGTCTTTTGGTTTTATCCTTCTATTAATGCTTGTATTTTTAACCATACTGCTCATGGCCCTCACTATCTCTACAATCAATGTGAGAAGTGTGAGGTCTACTTTGCGAGCACAGAGTGTGTTATCCTTTTTAAAAACTTTTAAGTCAGATGTGTTTTTATTGCAAGAATGTGGTTTGCCCTTTTTAACAAATTACAGGAAGTGGGAGGAGATTTGGACCCCAGGATTTTCCATTTGGAGTGGGTCCAATTTTAACAAAAATGACGGTGTTGCTATTTTAATAAAAAATCCCAACCTTTTGGTGAAGGGCAGCACTGTGGTGAGGGACGGGCGGGCAATTTTAGCAAATCTGACTTTTTTAGGTAAGGATCTTAACATTTTAAATATGTATGGTTTTACTGAAAAAAATAACAGGTATGAGCTTTTAGAAGACTTGCAACCCCACATGCTAGGCAGGGCTCCCCTAGTGGTAGCAGGGGATTTTAATTGTGTATTATCAAAAAAGGACAGAAGGAGGGTAGGAGAGGATTTTAAGGTCGACAAGACATCGGTTTTATTACAAAATATAGTCAAAGATTTTAAGTTAGTTGACTGTTTTAAAACAATGCATCAAAGAGAGGAAGGCTTCACCTGGTTCAGTGGTGACGGTGCCAGAGCCTCTCGAATTGACTATATTTTTACCAGGGACCTCCCGCCGACCGATGCTACATTGACCCCCCTCTTTTTTTCCGACCACATGATGCTGTCTTGCACTCTTTCACTCCCCACGGGTGTGACTGCAGGGGGAGGGCTGTGGAAGCTGAACTGTTCCCTATTAGAGGACGAGGAAGTGGTTAGTGAGTATAGGGAGCAGTTCAGCCAATGGCAGACCCTCCAGGACTTTTACGACTCACGTGCACAGTGGTGGGAGATGGTGAAACAAAGGACAGGACGGTTTTTTAAACAAATTGGAAAAGAAAAAAAGAATAAAGAAAAAAGACGCATGATGGGGTTGCAAAAAAGACTGCAGAGATATTTTAACCTTTTAAACAATGGATTGGATTTTACAAATGAAATAAAAGAAGTAAAGAAAGAAATGTCAGATCTGTCTGAAACAAAGAGCAAAGGTGTCATTTTAAGATGTAGAGAAAGGGAGTTAGAGGAAGGAGAGAAGTGTACCAGGTATTTTTTTAAAAAGACAATAGCTCGGGGAGGGTCGATCAATATTTTAAAAACGTTTAGAGGGGGGGAAGTAAATACAACTGACCTGATTTTAGGGGAAATTGAAAGTTTTTACAGTAATTTATACGGCACTAAAGAGGTACACAATGGCATCTTAGAGGAAGTTTTAGGGTTTTTAGATAAAAAAGTTAAGAGTCCAAATGTGCTTTTATCCCAGGATTTTAATCTTTTAGAATTGGAAAAAGCTTTAAAGGGTTTTAAGAAGGGGAAGTCCCCGGGCATGGACGGACTCCCCTTTGAGTTTTATCTGACTTTCTGGGACATTTTAGCACATGACTTACTTACAGTTTTTAAAGAATTTGAGACTCTTGACAGACTTCCAGACAGCTTTAGAGTAGGGATAGTTACATTACTGTACAAAAAAGGAGACAAGACTGACTTGAGAAACTGGCGACCAATCACTCTTTTAAATTATGATTGTAAACTTTTTAGTAAGATTTTAGCTACACGCATGTCGACTGTTTTAGAGGACGTAATCCACCTGGATCAAGCTTGCGCTGTGCCCGGCAGGAAGATCACGGACAGCCTGGTACTGATCAGAGACGCCATCTGTTATGCGAGAGACAGAAACATTAGGCTTGTAGTCCTAAATTTAGACTTTGAAAAAGCTTTTGATCGGGTCTCGCACCAGTACCTCCTTCAGGTACTGCAAAAAATGGGCTTTCCAGAGAGGTTTATAGCTTGGGTGGGACTGCTGTATGAGGGCTTAAGCAGCAAATTTCTTGCAAATGGGCATCTTTCCAAAGCTGTAAATATCCACAGCGGTGTCCGTCAGGGGTGTCCTTTATCTCCCCTTCTGTATGTGGCTTGTATTGAGCCACTGGCACAGATCTTGAGAAGGGATAAATGGATTAAAGGACTAGATATCCCAGGAACTGGTGGACTGACGGCGACCTGCGTTTTATATATGGATGACGTGACCCTTTTAGCGACTGACTTTTTATCAGTACGAAGAGCAATGGACTTGACTGACTGGTACGGTCGGGCCTCGGGCGCCAAGCTTAACAGGAGTAAGTCCGAGGCCCTGCTCTTCGGGCCGTGGGGCGACGTGGACACAGGAGGACTAGATTTGGATTTTAAAGAAAAGGATTTGAAAATTTTAGGAGTAAAATTTGACAGGGAGGGTGGAGGACCAGGAAACTGGACTGACATGTTAGGGAAAGTCAGACAAAGACTGGGCTTTTGGGGACTAAGACAACTGACGTTAGAAGGCAAGATTTTAATTTTTAAAGCAGTGATTTTACCACTAATTTTACTTGTCTGTTCTGTTTTTAGTCCCCCAAGACGATTCCTGGCTAAGTTGGAGAGGGCGGTATTTTATTTCCTGTGGGGGTCCAAGTGGGAACGAATCAAGAGGGAGGTCGTTAAAAAGAAAAAAGAGAATGGCGGGAAAGGCCTCCCAGACCCCCACCTGTTTTTAGGCAGCCGCTTTGCCGCCCTCCATATCCAGTATGCACTGACCCCATCCAGAGAACACAAGACAGCAGCCATGACCCGATTCTGGATGGGGTCATACCTAAGAAGTTTGAAAATTTTACCCATTGATCTTAAAAGTCCAGTGTCTTTTAATTTGTCAAAAGAGCATAGTTTTATTAAGAAATTTTTAAAGAAATATCTTTTAGAAACAAATGATGCCACTGTTTTAACTAATCACAAGTCTCTCGTCTCTCTTGTGCAGGATCGAGAATCGGTGAGTCCAGTTCCAGGCCTCACACTAGGTGAGGCCAAAGACGTTTGGAGGAACGCAGCCCACCCAGCTCTCCAGAACAGGCTTAAGGACCTGTCGTGGATGGTGGCTCATGAGATCCTCCCGGTCAGGGCGGTCATGCACTCCAGAGGCATGGCCAAAAACTCCACCTGCCCACGGTCCGGATGTGGTTCCCCGGAGACCGTTCAACATCTGCTCTGGGAGTGCGGCGCTGCGCGGGACCTGTGGGCCAAGACAGGCCCCCTGTTTTTCCCGTGCCTGCCAGCGGGTGGGGCCCAGGTGGACTATAAGCTCGCCATCCTGGGGGTGGGTCAGGGCTTGAAGGAGTTGACACCACCAACGTTTGCCTCGCTCTGGCTCACCCTCAACCACATCAAGGATGCCATCTGGGTCACCAGAAACCTGCTGGTGGGGAAACGCGTGACGGTCCCCCTCCACGCGTGCGAGCAGAGGATAACATCAACGCTGCAGGGTGGGCCGCACGTCGTTATTCGGATGGGGGGGCCGAGGTCACACGGAGAAGGTCCCGGCCGCCACCGTACCTGGCCGCCCGTAGATGCACCCTCACCACTCTGGCTACGGGAACAGCGGGCCAGCGGGCCGGAGGAGAGGGGATCTCCGCTGGGCACTGGAAGCGAGGAGTCTGGGGCCTGTTCTGGAGACCTGGAGTGAATGGACATTCTTGATAGGGACTCACCCTCGATCCTGTACAAGAGATGTTTTATTTGGCATATTTTATTGTTTTATTGTTTTATATTTGCATTCCTATTTTATTTTAATCCATTTTACCTTTACTTTAAAACAACACACAACATACATGGACTTTTACACAACACATCAACATAACTGATTTTTAACTGTAACTTATGTCCTTTTTGTTGTTTTAAGATATGTGCAAAAATGTGATTTTATAAGGAAAAAATGGATATTGAAAGAATGGAATGAAACAATGTGACAATAAACTTTTTTCGAAAGAAAAATCTGTTCTTATCAGTTTAATATCTGATACGTGCCCTACCCGGGCACCATATATTAAATTGATTTTTGGAACTGGGAGATGGAAGAGGGGCTTGCTCCGTCCACTCCACGCATCGACCCGGTATTGCAGTACTTCTGGGAACGGTGCACCCCCAAAAACTGTGTTCAATGAAAGAGATGTTTTAGTCTTGTGTGGCAGCAGGTGTTAATGGAAGTAACGTATATTGCTGTGTATGGGTGCTTTAAAGGTGTTGTAGGTGATCATATGCTATACAGGTAATGGTGGTGTGAGAGGGAAAAAAAAACAACAACTCTGTTCTTATCTCGTTTAACATCTGATTCGTCCACTATCCGGTGACCGCGTATGAAATTGATTTTTGGCTCATGGATCCGGAGCATGAAAACAACATCATCCACAACAACAACAGCAAAAGAGCCCGACTCTGCAGGTTTTTGATGTCTCTCTCTTATCTCTTGGAGTTTTTACGAATGAGCTGATGAGTTGAATCAGGTGTGTGTTTGATTGTCCGACCGTTGGTGAGGATTGCGGAGAGGGACACGGTTCCTCTGACGGGAGGCCTGGGAATTCATACTTACCTGGCAGGGGAGACACCATGATCAGGAAGGTGGTTCACCCAGGGCGAGGCTCGGCCATTGCACTCCGGTTGTGCTGACCCCTGCGAATTCCCCAAATGTGGGAATCTCGACTGCATAATTTATGGTAGTGGGGGACTGCGTTCGCGCTCTCCCCTGGACACACTGGTTAAAAGAGCAGATTGTTCGAGTTCCTCTTCTTCTGGTAGTTAACGACCTAGGAAGTCCAGAGAATTGAACTGCAGTGGTTGATCGAGAGATGTAAAACTCTCAACCTAGGACCAGTCTGCAAAAGTAGGGCTGTTTTTTAGTTTATTTTTTTCATCATTCTTCAAATAATCTCCATTATTCAACCAGCGCTTTTATTGGCAGTAGTGGTCCTAGAAGCAAAGTTGTTCCGAATGAGGAGTTCTATCATGTGGTATGAATACCTTGTGCATGTGTGAAAAATCACCTGACATACAGTCGCCTATGGCCGTATTCATGTTGTTGTTTTTACTGTTTACAGCGCCACCAAGTGGCCAGTCGCCACATCCCTTTTCACCTGAGCACAGGCTGAGCCCGTGCACAGGTGTACCGACTTGGGTGTAATTGTCTCATTCCGTTGGAGAGTTATGGCCATTTAAGTAAAGCCCGCCTCGCCCACTCCCAACGTTTTGGCGTCCCGTCGCCAACGTGAATCGAAATTCCGACTTTTTTCCCCATCGCTGTCGGCAATCAGACTCCAGGGAATCTTTCTGCACCGGTTTGGGTCAGATCGGGCGAAAGACCTAGGACTAGTGTGCAAAAGTAGCTTTTTCACAAAATCCCAAATACCCGAAAATCTCGCCAGCGCAACCATCGAATCCGAGGCCTGCGTCTTGTTCGGCCCGAGCCAAGGATTCCGGTGATGTAAGACACTTGGGTCTGCGACGGACGGTTCAGGAGTTACGAGGCATTTCGTACTTCTGATCGCTGCAGCGCCACCTTGGGGCCGAGCCTTGGTGATGTTGTAGACCGGGCGGGTACTACCATCCCTCAAGAGTTTCAAGTCTCTACGACGTACGCTTTGGTCTGCCCCCTCACTTTTAGGGCAGAATGTTTGTTGGTCCAAAATCCCAGGTTGCACTCCAAAGTGTCGTGTTGTGCGCTCTGCTGTGATCCATTTTCGGTGTCAACAGTCAAGCTGAGCTTGTATTGCTGTGAGCTGAGCTTGTTTGTTGGCGACCTTTAGACCCTCTCGCCACGGCCCAGGTGGGCGTGGCCTTTGACGGCTCCCCCGCCTCTGCGTCATTGTGTCATCGCTTCTCGGCCTTTTGGCTAAGATCAAGTGTCTGGTCCTAAGGTAGAGACAGCGATCGCCTCTTGTTGGACTTGGTCTCGTGTGTTGCTTGTCACACGGGACACACACCCTTCAGGAGGTACATTGACAAGCGGCTTTTAATTGACGACTCGTTCTACGAGGAATCTTCTGGTTTTAAGGTAAGCAGGTTTTAATTTATTTATTGTATATTTATTGTTGGGTTTTAGCCGCAGCAGGCTAGTGGTGCCTCCAACATGTCGGCTGCTCGTGCCGGCATGAGGAGGCACCACAGCGTGCGTTTTAAATTTAAACCAAAAGAGGATGGCACTCTCCGGGTCATGTCCAGGCTGGACTTTTCTAGGAAGTGCATCCAACAGTTACTCGGTTTTAAGGTTGTGGACATAAACTGCCTGTTGACTCTGCCCCTGAATCATGGCTTTGATGTAAGTTTTGCTTCTGCTACCTTGCTAAGTACTTTTTGGACTCGATTTGAAATGTGTAAAGCCAATTTCTCCATGTTCACTGTGGAAAAACTGACTGATAATTCACTGAAAGTTGTGATTGTCAGGATGTTTAATGAAACAGTTAGTGGAGAAGATATTTCTGTATGGTTGGCAAGATATTGCTCTATTCGTGGACAACCAGTCAAGGTTTTAGATGAAGACGGTATCTGGAGCTGTGCGTGGAGAGTGCCCATTAAACAATGGGCAGATCCCAACAGCTACCATGGCCTGAGTCAAATACCTTCTATGATTGTGTTGGGAGAGAATAGAGGCTACATCCATTACCAAGGGATGCCCAAGCTATGCCGCAAGTGTGGCAAACTTGGACATCTCGCCGAGGCATGCCAAGAAGTAGTGTGTAGGAAGTGCAGAGAAATTGGGCACATTTTTGAAGAGTGCCAAAATGGCAGAAAGTGCAACCTCTGTGGAGAATCATCCCATCTCTACAGAGACTGCCCTAAAAGTTTTGCCAACAAGTTAAAAAGCAACAAAATGGCCGCCCCACCCAAAGAACAAACAATTGAGGAGGCGGGCCCCGAGGTTTCGGCGGGAAATTCAAACCCCCAGCCAGCCTCAGGGATTGGACAGGAAGGAGGAAGTGGGGCGGCCACAGGGGCGGAGTCAATTCTGGCAGTTGGTGAGGGGGAGGAAGCCAATCCTCAAAATGAAATTGAAAAAGAAGACAGTATGGAGGATGAAGAGGAGGAAATGGCTTCCTCCCTAGTAACCGTGTCTGAGGTTAGTGTGTCCACGAGTGGGAGTGAAACAGATGTTTCGCTCCCCAATGCTCAAGTGCAGAAAAGAACTGCGAGATCTCCTCTGGTTCAAACAGAGGAGAAAAAGCTGCGGGTAGCGCATCGGCTAGATAGTTCCCCCATGGAAGATCTAGACCGTATGTGGCCCGCAGAATCTCCTAATGAAGTCTCTTTTCTGCATTTCAAGCTAAGAACATCATCGCCAAAGGATTCGCAAGAGGCCTTCTCTGCGAGCCCTGAGGCGTCAAGCACTTGCCCCCCTGATCCCAGCTCATCTGGGGAAAAGGGAAGGCAAGTGCAACAAGAAATAACATGATTTTAATTATACCTCTGTAGTCCCTTGGTTGCTTTTAAATGTCTCACACCCTTTTAACCATACTGCTCATGGCTCTCACTATCTCCACAATCAATGTGAGAAGTGTGAAGAGCAATATACGAGCACAGAGTGTGTTATCCTTTTTAAAATCTTTTAAGTCAGATGTGTTTTTATTGCAAGAATGTGGTCTGCCTTTTTTAACAAATTACAGGAAGTGGGAGGAGATTTGGACCCCAGGACTTTCCATCTGGAGTGGGTCCAATTTTAACAAAAATGACGGTGTTGCTATTTTAGTAAAAAATCCCCATGTTTTGGTGAAGGGCAGCACTGTGGTGAGGGATGGGCGGGCAATTTTAGCTAATCTGACTTTTTTAGGTAAGGATTTTAACATTTTAAATGTGTATGGTTTTACAGGTAAAAACAACAGGTATGAGCTTTTAGAAGACCTGCAGCCCCACATGCTCGGGAGGGCTCCCCTAGTGGTAGCAGGGGATTTTAATTGTGTTTTATCAAGACAGGATAGAAAGAGGGTAGGAGAGGATTTTAAGGTCGACAAGACATCGGTTTTATTACAAAATATAGTCAAAGATTTTAAGTTAGTTGACTGCTTTAAAACAATGCATCAAAGAGAGGAGGGCTTCACCTGGTTCAGTGGTGATGGCGCCAGAGCCTCTCGAATTGACTATGTTTTTACAAGGGACTGCCCGCCGACCGATGCTACATTGAGCCCCCTCTTCTTTTCTGATCACATGATGCTCTCCTGCACCCTTTCACTACCCACGGGTGTGACCGTAGGGGGAGGGCTGTGGAAGCTGAACTGCTCCCTATTAGAGGATGAGGAAGTGATTAGTGAATATAGGGAGCAGTTCAGCCAATGGCAGACCCTCCAAGACTTTTTCGACTCACGTGCACAGTGGTGGGAGATGGTGAAACAAAGGACAGGACGGTTTTTTAAACAAATTGGAAAAGAAAAAAAGAATAAAGAAAAAAGACGCATGATGGGGCTGCAAAAAAGACTGCAGAGATATTTTAACCTTTTAAACAGTGGATTGGATTTTACAGAAGAAATTAAAGAAGTAAAGAAAGAAATGTCAGATTTGTCCGAAACAAAGACTAAAGGTGTCATTTTAAGATGTAAGGAGAGAGAAATAGAAGAAGGGGAAAAGTGTACTAGATATTTTTTTAAAAAGACAATAACACGGGGAGGGTCAATTAATACTTTAAAAACTTTTACAGGTGGGGAGGTAAATACAACAGATCTGATTTTAGGGGAAATTGAAAGTTTTTACAATAATTTATACAGCACTAAAGAGGTACACAATGGCATCTTAGAGGAAGTTTTAGGGTTTTTAGACAAAAAGGTAAAGAGTCCAGATGTGCTTTTATCCCAAGATTTTACTCTTTTAGAAATGCACAAAGCGCTAAAAGGTTTTAAAAAGGGGAAGTCCCCAGGCTTGGATGGACTCCCCTTTGAGTTTTATCTGACTTTCTGGGACATTTTAGCACACGACTTATTGACAGTTTTTAAAGAACTTGAGACTCTTGACAGACTTCCAGACAGCTTTAGAGTAGGGATAGTTACATTACTATACAAAAAAGGGGACAAGACTGACCTGAGAAACTGGCGACCAATCACTCTTTTAAATTATGATTGTAAACTTTTTAGTAAGATTTTAGCTACACGTATGTCGACTGTTTTAGAGGACGTAATCCACCTGGATCAAGCATGCGCTGTGCCCGGCAGGAAGATCACGGACAGCCTGGTACTGATCAGAGACGCCATCTGTTTTGCGAGAGACAGAAACATTCGGCTAGTAGTCCTAAATTTAGATTTCGAAAAAGCCTTTGATCGCGTCTCGCACCAGTACCTGTTCCAGGTACTGGAAAAAATGGGGTTTCCTGGGAGGTTTATAGCCTGGGTGGGACTGCTGTACAACGATCTGTCTAGCAGAATTTTGGTTAACGGGCATTTATCCAAAGCTGTAAAACTCTACAGCGGCGTCCGTCAGGGGTGTCCTTTATCTCCCCTTCTGTATGTGGCTTGTATTGAGCCACTGGCACAAATCTTGAGAAGGGATAAATGGATTAAAGGACTAGACATCCCAGGGACTGGTGGACTGACGGCGACCTGTGTTTTATATATGGATGACGTGACCCTTTTAGCGACTGACCTTTTATCAGTACGAAGAGCAATGGACTTGACTGACTGGTACGGTCGGGCCTCGGGCGCCAAGCTCAATAGGAGTAAGTCCGAGGCCCAGCTCTTCGGGCCGTGGGGGAACGTGGACACAGTTGGACTAGATTTGGATTTTAAAGACAATGATTTGAAAATTTTAGGTGTAAAATTTGACAGAGAGGGTGGAGGACAAGGAAACTGGACTGACATGTTAGGGAAAGTCAGGCAAAGACTGGGCTTTTGGGGACTGAGACAATTGACGTTTGAAGGCAAGATTTTAATTTTTAAAGCTGTGATTTTACCACTGATTTTACTTGTCTGTTCTGTTTTTAGTCCCCCAAGACGATTCCTGGCCAACCTGGAGAGGGCGGTATTTTATTTCCTGTGGGGGTCCAAGTGGGAACGACTAAAGAGGGAGGTCGTCAAAAAGAAAAAAGAGAATGGCGGGAAAGGCCTCCCAGACCCCCACCTGTTTTTAGGCAGCCGCTTTGCCGCCCTCCACATCCAGTACGCACTGACCCCATCCAGAGAACACAAGACAGCAGCCATGACCCGATTCTGGATGGGGTCATACCTAAGAACTTTGAAAATTTTACCCATTGATCTTAAAAGTCCTGTGTCTTTTAATTTGTCAAAAGAGCATAGTTTTATTAAGAAATTTTTAAAGAAATATCTTTTAGAGACAAATGATGCCACCATTTTAACTAACCATAAGTCTCTTATCTCTCTTGTGCAGGATCGAGAATCGGTGAGCCCGGTTCCAGGCCTCACACTAGGTGAGGCCAAAGATGTTTGGAGGAACGCAGCCCACCCAGCTCTCCAGAACAGGCTTAAAGACTTGTCGTGGATGGTGGCTCATGAGATCCTCCCGGTCAGGGCGGTTATGCACTCCAGAGGCATGGCCAAAAACTCCACCTGCCCACGGTCCGGATGTGGTTCCCCGGAGACCGTTCGACATCTGCTCTGGGAGTGCGGCGAAGCGCGGGACCTGTGGGCCAAGACCGGCCCCCTGTTTTTCCCGTGCCTGCCAGCGGGTGGGGCCCAGGTGGACTACAAGCTCGCCATCCTGGGGGTGGGTCAGGGCTTGAAGGAGCTGACACAACCAAAATTTTCCTCGCTCTGGCTCACCCTAAACGTGATCAAGGATGCCATCTGGGTCACCAGAAATCTGCTGGTGGGGAAACGCGTGACGGTCCCCCTCCACGCGTGCGAGCAGAAAATAAGATCAACGCTGCAGGGTGGGCCGCACGTCGTTATTCGGATGGGGGGGCCGGGGTCACACGTAGAAGGTCCCGGCCGCCACCGACCCTGGCCGCCCGTAGATGCACCCTCACCACACCGGCTACGGGAACAGCGGGCCAGCGGGCCGGAGGAGAGGGGATCTCCGCTGGGCACCAGAAGCGGGGAGTCTGGGGCCTGTTCTGGAGACCTGGAGTGAATGGACAATTTTGATAGGGACTCACCCTCGATCCTGTACAAGAGATGTTTTATTTGGCATATTTTATTGTTTTATTGTTTTATATTTGCATTCCTATTTTATTTTAATCCATTTTACCTTTACTTTAAAACAACACACAACATACATGGACTTTTACACAACACATCAACATAACTGATTTTTAACTGTAACTTATGTCCTTTTTGTTGTTTTAAGATATGTGCAAAAATGTGATTTTATAAGGAAAAAATGGATATTGAAAGAATGGAATGAAACAATGTGACAATAAACTTTTTTCGAAAGAAAAAATCTGTTCTTATCAGTTTAATATCTGATACGTGCCCTACCCGGGCACCATATATTAAATTGATTTTTGGAACTGGGAGATGGAAGAGGGGCTTGCTCCGTCCACTCCACGCATCGACCCGGTATTGCAGTACTTCTGGGAACGGTGCACCCCCAAAAACTGTGTTCAATGAAAGAGATGTTTTAGTCTTGTGTGGCAGCAGGTGTTAATGGAAGTAACGTATATTGCTGTGTATGGGTGCTTTAAAGGTGTTGTAGGTGATCATATGCTATACAGGTAATGGTGGTGTGAGAGGGAAAAAAAAACAACAACTCTGTTCTTATCTCGTTTAACATCTGATTCGTCCACTATCCGGTGACCGCGTATGAAATTGATTTTTGGCTCATGGATCCGGAGCATGAAAACAACATCATCCACAACAACAACAGCAAAAGAGCCCGACTCTGCAGGTTTTTGATGTCTCTCTCTTATCTCTTGGAGTTTTTACGAATGAGCTGATGAGTTGAATCAGGTGTGTGTTTGATTGTCCGACCGTTGGTGAGGATTGCGGAGAGGGACACGGTGGCTCTGACGGGAGGCCTGGGAATTCATACTTACCTGGCAGGGGAGACACCATGATCAGGAAGGTGGTTCACCCAGGGCGAGGCTCGGCCATTGCACTCCGGTTGTGCTGACCCCTGCGAATTCCCCAAATGTGGGAATCTCGACTGCATAATTTATGGTAGTGGGGGACTGCGTTCGCGCTCTCCCCTGGACACACTGGTTAAAAGAGCAGATTGTTCAAGTTCCTCTTCTTCTGGTAGTTAACGACCTAGGAAGTCCAGAGAATTGAACTGCAGTGGTTGATCGAGAGATGTAAAACTCTCAACCTAGGACCAGTCTGCAAAAGTAGGGCTGTTTTTTAGTTTATTTTTTTCATCATTCTTCAAATAATCTCCATTATTCAACCAGCGCTTTTATTGGCAGTAGTGGTCCTAGAAGCAAAGTTGTTCCGAATGAGGAGTTCTATCATGTGGTATGAATACCTTGTGCATGTGTGAAAAATCACCTGACATACAGTCGCCTATGGCCGTATTCATGTTGTTGTTTTTACTGTTTACAGCGCCACCAAGTGGCCAGTCGCCACATCCCTTTTCACCTGAGCACAGGCTGAGCCCGTGCACAGGTGTACCGACTTGGGTGTAATTGTCTCATTCCGTTGGAGAGTTATGGCCATTTAAGTAAAGCCCGCCTCGCCCACTCCCAACGTTTTGGCGTCCCGTCGCCAACGTGAATCGAAATTCCGACTTTTTTCCCCATCGCTGTCGGCAATCAGACTCCAGGGAATCTTTCTGCACCGGTTTGGGTCAGATCGGGCGAAAGACCTAGGACTAGTGTGCAAAAGTAGCTTTTTCACAAAATCCCAAATACCCGAAAATCTCCCCAGCGCAACCATCGAATCCGAGGCCTGCGTCTTGTTCGGCCCGAGCCAAGGATTCCGGTGATGTAAGACACTTGGGTCTGCGACGGACGGTTCAGGAGTTACGAGGCATTTCGTACTTCTGATCGCTGCAGCGCCACCTTGGGGCCGAGCCTTGGTGATGTTGTAGACCGGGCGGGTACTACCATCCCTCAAGAGTTTCAAGTCTCTACGACGTACGCTTTGGTCTGCCCGCTCACTTTTAGGGCAGAATGTTTGTTGGTCCAAAATCCCAGGTTGCACTCCAAAGTGTCGTGTTGTGCGCTCTGCTGTGATCCATTTTCGGTGTCAACAGTCAAGCTGAGCTTGTATTGCTGTGAGCTGAGCTTGTTTGCTGGCGACCTTTAGACCCTCTCGCCACGGCCCAGGTGGGCGTGGCCTTTGACGGCTCCCCCGCCTCTGCGTCATTGTGTCATCGCTTCTCGGCCTTTTGGCTAAGATCAAGTGTAGTATCTGTTCTTATCAGTTTAATATCTGATACGTGCCCTACCCGGGCACCATATATTAAATTGATTTTTGGAACTGGGAGATGGAAGAGGGGCTTGCTCCGTCCACTCCACGCATCGACCCGGTATTGCAGTACTTCTGGGAACGGTGCACCCCCAAAAACTGTGTTCAATGAAAGAGATGTTTTAGTCTTGTGTGGCAGCAGGTGTTAATGGAAGTAACGTATATTGCTGTGTATGGGTGCTTTAAAGGTGTTGTAGGTGATCATATGCTATACAGGTAATGGTGGTGTGAGAGGGAAAAAAAAACAACAACTCTGTTCTTATCTCGTTTAACATCTGATTCGTCCACTATCCGGTGACCGCGTATGAAATTGATTTTTGGCTCATGGATCCGGAGCATGAAAACAACATCATCCACAACAACAACAGCAAAAGAGCCCGACTCTGCAGGTTTTTGATGTCTCTCTCTTATCTCTTGGAGTTTTTACGAATGAGCTGATGAGTTGAATCAGGTGTGTGTTTGATTGTCCGACCGTTGGTGAGGATTGCGGAGAGGGACACGGTGCCTCTGACGGGAGGCCTGGGAATTCATACTTACCTGGCAGGGGAGACACCATGATCAGGAAGGTGGTTCACCCAGGGCGAGGCTCGGCCATTGCGCTCCGGTTGTGCTGACCCCTGCGAATTCCCCAAATGTGGGAATCTCGACTGCATAATTTATGGTAGTGGGGGACTGCGTTCGCGCTCTCCCCTGGACACACTGGTTAAAAGAGCAGATTGTTCGAGTTCCTCTTCTTCTGGTAGTTAACGACCTAGGAAGTCCAGAGAATTGAACTGCAGTGGTTGATCGAGAGATGTAAAACTCTCAACCTAGGACCAGTCTGCAAAAGTAGGGCTGTTTTTTAGTTTTTTTTTTCATCATTCTTCAAATAATCTCCATTATTCAACCAGCGCTTTTATTGGCAGCAGTGGTCCTAGAAGCAAAGTTGTTCCGAATGAGGAGTTCTATCATGTGGTATGAATACCTTGTGCATGTGTGAAAAATCACCTGACATACAGTCGCCTATGGCCGTATTCATGTTGTTGTTTTTACTGTTTACAGCGCCACCAAGTGGCCAGTCGCCACATCCCTTTTCACCTGAGCACAGGCTGAGCCCGTGCACAGGTGTACCGACTTGGGTGTAATTGTCTCATTCCGTTGGAGAGTTATGGCCATTTAAGTAAAGCCCGCCTCGCCCACTCCCAACGTTTTGGCGTCCCGTCGCCAACGTGAATCGAAATTCCGACTTTTTTCCCCATCGCTGTCGGCAATCAGACTCCAGGGAATCTTTCTGCACCGGTTTGGGTCAGATCGGGCGAAAGACCTAGGACTAGTGTGCAAAAGTAGCTTTTTCACAAAATCCCAAATACCCGAAAATCTCGCCAGCGCAACCATCGAATCCGAGGCCTGCGTCTTGTTCGGCCCGAGCCAAGGATTCCGGTGATGTAAGACACTTGGGTCTGCGACGGACGGTTCAGGAGTTACGAGGCATTTCGTACTTCTGATCGCTGCAGCGCCACCTTGGGGCCGAGCCTTGGTGATGTTGTAGACCGGGCGGGTACTACCATCCCTCAAGAGTTTCAAGTCTCTACGACGTACGCTTTGGTCTGCCCGCTCACTTTTAGGGCAGAATGTTTGTTGGTCCAAAATCCCAGGTTGCACTCCAAAGTGTCGTGTTGTGCGCTCTGCTGTGATCCATTTTCGGTGTCAACAGTCAAGCTGAGCTTGTATTGCTGTGAGCTGAGCTTGTTTGCTGGCGACCTTTAGACCCTCTCGCCACGGCCCAGGTGGGCGTGGCCTTTGACGGCTCCCCCGCCTCTGCGTCATTGTGTCATCGCTTCTCGGCCTTTTGGCTAAGATCAAGTGTCTGGTCCTAAGGTAGAGACAGCGATCGCCTCTTGTTGGACTTGGTCTCGTGTGTTGCTTGTCACACGGGACACACACCCTTCAGGAGGTACATTGACAAGCGGCTTTTAATTGACGACTCGTTCTACGAGGAATCTTCTGGTTTTAAGGTAAGCAGGTTTTAATTTATTTATTGTATATTTATTGTTGGGTTTTAGCCGCAGCAGGCTAGTGGTGCCTCCAACATGTCGGCTGCTCGTGCCGGCATGAGGAGGCACCACAGCGTGCGTTTTAAATTTAAACCAAAAGAGGATGGCACTCTCCGGGTCATGTCCAGGCTGGACTTTTCTAGGAAGTGCATCCAACAGTTACTCGGTTTTAAGGTTGTGGACATAAACTGCCTGTTGACTCTGCCCCTGAATCATGGCTTTGATGTAAGTTTTGCTTCTGCTTCCTTGCTAAGTACTTTTTGGACTCGATTTGAAATGTGTAAAGCCAATTTCTCCATGTTCACTGTGGAAAAACTGACTGATAATTCACTGAAAGTTGTGATTGTCAGGATGTTTAATGAAACAGTTAGTGGAGAAGATATTTCTGTATGGTTGGCAAGATATTGCTCTATTCGTGGACAACCAGTCAAGGTTTTAGATGAAGACGGTATCTGGAGCTGTGCGTGGAGAGTGCCCATTAAACAATGGGCAGATCCCAACAGCTACCATGGCCTGAGTCAAATACCTTCTATGATTGTGTTGGGAGAGAATAGAGGCTACATCCATTACCAAGGGATGCCCAAGCTATGCCGCAAGTGTGGCAAACTTGGACATCTCGCCGAGGCATGCCAAGAAGTAGTGTGTAGGAAGTGCAGAGAAATTGGGCACATTTTTGAAGAGTGCCAAAATGGCAGAAAGTGCAACCTCTGTGGAGAATCATCCCATCTCTACAGAGACTGCCCTAAAAGTTTTGCCAACAAGTTAAAAAGCAACAAAATGGCCGCCCCACCCAAAGAACAAACAATTGAGGAGGCGGGCCCCGAGGTTTCGGCGGGAAATTCAAACCCCCAGCCAGCCTCAGGGATTGGACAGGAAGGAGGAAGTGGGGCGGCCACAGGGGCGGAGTCAATTCTGGCAGTTGGTGAGGGGGAGGAAGCCAATCCTCAAAATGAAATTGAAAAAGAAGACAGTATGGAGGATGAAGAGGAGGAAATGGCTTCCTCCCTAGTAACCGTGTCTGAGGTTAGTGTGTCCACGAGTGGGAGTGAAACAGATGTTTCGCTCCCCAATGCTCAAGTGCAGAAAAGAACTGCGAGATCTCCTCTGGTTCAAACAGAGGAGAAAAAGCTGCGGGTAGCGCATCGGCTAGATAGTTCCCCCATGGAAGATCTAGACCGTATGTGGCCCGCAGAATCTCCTAATGAAGTCTCTTTTCTGCATTTCAAGCTAAGAACATCATCGCCAAAGGATTCGCAAGAGGCCTTCTCTGCGAGCCCTGAGGCGTCAAGCACTTGCCCCCCTGATCCCAGCTCATCTGGGGAAAAGGGAAGGCAAGTGCAACAAGAAATAACATGATTTTAATTATATCTCTGTAGTCCCTTGGTTGCTTTTAAATGTCTCACACCCTTTTAACCATACTGCTCATGGCTCTCACTATCTCCACAATCAATGTGAGAAGTGTGAAGAGCAATATACGAGCACAGAGTGTGTTATCCTTTTTAAAATCTTTTAAGTCAGATGTGTTTTTATTGCAAGAATGTGGTCTGCCTTTTTTAACAAATTACAGGAAGTGGGAGACGATTTGGACCCCAGGACTTTCCATCTGGAGTGGGTCCAATTTTAACAAAAATGACGGTGTTGCTATTTTAATAAAAAATCCCCATGTTTTGGTGAAGGGCAGCACTGTGGTGAGGGATGGGCGGGCAATTTTAGCTAATCTGACTTTTTTAGGTAAGGATTTTAACATTTTAAATGTGTATGGTTTTACAGGTAAAAACAACAGGTATGAGCTTTTAGAAGACCTGCAGCCCCACATGCTCGGGAGGGCTCCCCTAGTGGTAGCAGGGGATTTTAATTGTGTTTTATCAAGACAGGATAGAAAGAGGGTAGGAGAGGATTTTAAGGTCGACAAGACATCGGTTTTATTACAAAATATAGTCAAAGATTTTAAGTTAGTTGACTGCTTTAAAACAATGCATCAAAGAGAGGAGGGCTTCACCTGGTTCAGTGGTGATGGCGCCAGAGCCTCTCGAATTGACTATGTTTTTACAAGGGACTGCCCGCCGACCGATGCTACATTGAGCCCCCTCTTCTTTTCTGATCACATGATGCTCTCCTGCACCCTTTCACTACCCACGGGTGTGACCGTAGGGGGAGGGCTGTGGAAGCTGAACTGCTCCCTATTAGAGGATGAGGAAGTGATTAGTGAATATAGGGAGCAGTTCAGCCAATGGCAGACCCTCCAAGACTTTTTCGACTCACGTGCACAGTGGTGGGAGATGGTGAAACAAAGGACAGGACGGTTTTTTAAACAAATTGGAAAAGAAAAAAAGAATAAAGAAAAAAGACGCATGATGGGGCTGCAAAAAAGACTGCAGAGATATTTTAATCTTTTAAACAGTGGATTGGATTTTACAGAAGAAATTAAAGAAGTAAAGAAAGAAATGTCAGATTTGTCCGAAACAAAGACTAAAGGTGTCATTTTAAGATGTAAGGAGAGAGAAATAGAAGAAGGGGAAAAGTGTACTAGATATTTTTTTAAAAAGACAATAACACGGGGAGGGTCAATTAATACTTTAAAAACTTTTACAGGTGGGGAGGTAAATACAACAGATCTGATTTTAGGGGAAATTGAAAGTTTTTACAATAATTTATACAGCACTAAAGAGGTACACAATGGCATCTTAGAGGAAGTTTTAGGGTTTTTAGACAAAAAGGTAAAGAGTCCAGATGTGCTTTTATCCCAAGATTTTACTCTTTTAGAAATGCACAAAGCGCTAAAAGGTTTTAAAAAGGGGAAGTCCCCAGGCTTGGATGGACTCCCCTTTGAGTTTTATCTGACTTTCTGGGACATTTTAGCACACGACTTATTGACAGTTTTTAAAGAACTTGAGACTCTTGACAGACTTCCAGACAGCTTTAGAGTAGGGATAGTTACATTACTATACAAAAAAGGGGACAAGACTGACCTGAGAAACTGGCGACCAATCACTCTTTTAAATTATGATTGTAAACTTTTTAGTAAGATTTTAGCTACACGTATGTCGACTGTTTTAGAGGACGTAATCCACCTGGATCAAGCATGCGCTGTGCCCGGCAGGAAGATCACGGACAGCCTGGTACTGATCAGAGACGCCATCTGTTTTGCGAGAGACAGAAACATTCGGCTAGTAGTCCTAAATTTAGATTTCGAAAAAGCCTTTGATCGCGTCTCGCACCAGTACCTGTTCCAGGTACTGGAAAAAATGGGGTTTCCTGGGAGGTTTATAGCCTGGGTGGGACTGCTGTACAACGATCTGTCTAGCAGAATTTTGGTTAACGGGCATTTATCCAAAGCTGTAAAACTCTACAGCGGCGTCCGTCAGGGGTGTCCTTTATCTCCCCTTCTGTATGTGGCTTGTATTGAGCCACTGGCACAAATCTTGAGAAGGGATAAATGGATTAAAGGACTAGACATCCCAGGGACTGGTGGACTGACGGCGACCTGTGTTTTATATATGGATGACGTGACCCTTTTAGCGACTGACCTTTTATCAGTACGAAGAGCAATGGACTTGACTGACTGGTACGGTCGGGCCTCGGGCGCCAAGCTCAATAGGAGTAAGTCCGAGGCCCAGCTCTTCGGGCCGTGGGGGAACGTGGACACAGTTGGACTAGATTTGGATTTTAAAGACAATGATTTGAAAATTTTAGGTGTAAAATTTGACAGAGAGGGTGGAGGACAAGGAAACTGGACTGACATGTTAGGGAAAGTCAGGCAAAGACTGGGCTTTTGGGGACTGAGACAATTGACGTTTGAAGGCAAGATTTTAATTTTTAAAGCTGTGATTTTACCACTGATTTTACTTGTCTGTTCTGTTTTTAGTCCCCCAAGACGATTCCTGGCCAACCTGGAGAGGGCGGTATTTTATTTCCTGTGGGGGTCCAAGTGGGAACGACTAAAGAGGGAGGTCGTCAAAAAGAAAAAAGAGAATGGCGGGAAAGGCCTCCCAGACCCCCACCTGTTTTTAGGCAGCCGCTTTGCCGCCCTCCACATCCAGTACGCACTGACCCCATCCAGAGAACACAAGACAGCAGCCATGACCCGATTCTGGATGGGGTCATACCTAAGAACTTTGAAAATTTTACCCATTGATCTTAAAAGTCCTGTGTCTTTTAATTTGTCAAAAGAGCATAGTTTTATTAAGAAATTTTTAAAGAAATATCTTTTAGAGACAAATGATGCCACCATTTTAACTAACCATAAGTCTCTTATCTCTCTTGTGCAGGATCGAGAATCGGTGAGCCCGGTTCCAGGCCTCACACTAGGTGAGGCCAAAGATGTTTGGAGGAACGCAGCCCACCCAGCTCTCCAGAACAGGCTTAAAGACTTGTCGTGGATGGTGGCTCATGAGATCCTCCCGGTCAGGGCGGTTATGCACTCCAGAGGCATGGCCAAAAACTCCACCTGCCCACGGTCCGGATGTGGTTCCCCGGAGACCGTTCGACATCTGCTCTGGGAGTGCGGCGAAGCGCGGGACCTGTGGGCCAAGACCGGCCCCCTGTTTTTCCCGTGCCTGCCAGCGGGTGGGGCCCAGGTGGACTACAAGCTCGCCATCCTGGGGGTGGGTCAGGGCTTGAAGGAGCTGACACAACCAAAATTTTCCTCGCTCTGGCTCACCCTAAACGTGATTAAGGATGCCATCTGGGTCACCAGAAATCTGCTGGTGGGGAAACGCGTGACGGTCCCCCTCCACGCGTGCGAGCAGAAAATAAGATCAACGCTGCAGGGTGGGCCGCACGTCGTTATTCGGATGGGGGGGCCGGGGTCACACGTAGAAGGTCCCGGCCGCCACCGACCCTGGCCGCCCGTAGATGCACCCTCACCACACCGGCTACGGGAACAGCGGGCCAGCGGGCCGGAGGAGAGGGGATCTCCGCTGGGCACCAGAAGCGGGGAGTCTGGGGCCTGTTCTGGAGACCTGGAGTGAATGGACAATCTTGATAGGGACTCACCCTCGATCCTGTACAAGAGATGTTTTATTTGGCATATTTTATTGTTTTATTGTTTTATATTTGCATTCCTATTTTATTTTAATCCATTTTACCTTTACTTTAAAACAACACACAACATACATGGACTTTTACACAACACATCAACATAACTGATTTTTAACTGTAACTTATGTCCTTTTTGTTGTTTTAAGATATGTGCAAAAATGTGATTTTATAAGGAAAAAATGGATATTGAAAGAATGGAATGAAACAATGTGACAATAAACTTTTTTCGAAAGAAAAAAAAATCTGTTCTTATCAGTTTAATATCTGATACGTGCCCTACCCGGGCACCATATATTAAATTGATTTTTGGAACTGGGAGATGGAAGAGGGGCTTGCTCCGTCCACTCCACGCATCGACCCGGTATTGCAGTACTTCTGGGAACGGTGCACCCCCAAAAACTGTGTTCAATGAAAGAGATGTTTTAGTCTTGTGTGGCAGCAGGTGTTAATGGAAGTAACGTATATTGCTGTGTATGGGTGCTTTAAAGGTGTTGTAGGTGATCATATGCTATACAGGTAATGGTGGTGTGAGAGGGAAAAAAAAACAACAACTCTGTTCTTATCTCGTTTAACATCTGATTCGTCCACTATCCGGTGACCGCGTATGAAATTGATTTTTGGCTCATGGATCCGGAGCATGAAAACAACATCATCCACAACAACAACAGCAAAAGAGCCCGACTCTGCAGGTTTTTGATGTCTCTCTCTTATCTCTTGGAGTTTTTACGAATGAGCTGATGAGTTGAATCAGGTGTGTGTTTGATTGTCCGACCGTTGGTGAGGATTGCGGAGAGGGACACGGTGCCTCTGACGGGAGGCCTGGGAATTCATACTTACCTGGCAGGGGAGACACCATGATCAGGAAGGTGGTTCACCCAGGGCGAGGCTCGGCCATTGCGCTCCGGTTGTGCTGACCCCTGCGAATTCCCCAAATGTGGGAATCTCGACTGCATAATTTATGGTAGTGGGGGACTGCGTTCGCGCTCTCCCCTGGACACACTGGTTAAAAGAGCAGATTGTTCGAGTTCCTCTTCTTCTGGTAGTTAACGACCTAGGAAGTCCAGAGAATTGAACTGCAGTGGTTGATCGAGAGATGTAAAACTCTCAACCTAGGACCAGTCTGCAAAAGTAGGGCTGTTTTTTAGTTTTTTTTTTCATCATTCTTCAAATAATCTCCATTATTCAACCAGCGCTTTTATTGGCAGCAGTGGTCCTAGAAGCAAAGTTGTTCCGAATGAGGAGTTCTATCATGTGGTATGAATACCTTGTGCATGTGTGAAAAATCACCTGACATACAGTCGCCTATGGCCGTATTCATGTTGTTGTTTTTACTGTTTACAGCGCCACCAAGTGGCCAGTCGCCACATCCCTTTTCACCTGAGCACAGGCTGAGCCCGTGCACAGGTGTACCGACTTGGGTGTAATTGTCTCATTCCGTTGGAGAGTTATGGCCATTTAAGTAAAGCCCGCCTCGCCCACTCCCAACGTTTTGGCGTCCCGTCGCCAACGTGAATCGAAATTCCGACTTTTTTCCCCATCGCTGTCGGCAATCAGACTCCAGGGAATCTTTCTGCACCGGTTTGGGTCAGATCGGGCGAAAGACCTAGGACTAGTGTGCAAAAGTAGCTTTTTCACAAAATCCCAAATACCCGAAAATCTCGCCAGCGCAACCATCGAATCCGAGGCCTGCGTCTTGTTCGGCCCGAGCCAAGGATTCCGGTGATGTAAGACACTTGGGTCTGCGACGGACGGTTCAGGAGTTACGAGGCATTTCGTACTTCTGATCGCTGCAGCGCCACCTTGGGGCCGAGCCTTGGTGATGTTGTAGACCGGGCGGGTACTACCATCCCTCAAGAGTTTCAAGTCTCTACGACGTACGCTTTGGTCTGCCCGCTCACTTTTAGGGCAGAATGTTTGTTGGTCCAAAATCCCAGGTTGCACTCCAAAGTGTCGTGTTGTGCGCTCTGCTGTGATCCATTTTCGGTGTCAACAGTCAAGCTGAGCTTGTATTGCTGTGAGCTGAGCTTGTTTGTTGGCGACCTTTAGACCTTCTCGCCACGGCCCAGGTGGGCGTGGCCTTTGACGGCTCCCCCGCCTCTGCGTCATTGTGTCATCGCTTCTCGGCCTTTTGGCTAAGATCAAGTGTCTGGTCCTAAGGTAGAGACAGCGATCGCCTCTTGTTGGACTTGGTCTCGTGTGTTGCTTGTCACACGGGACACACACCCTTCAGGAGGTACATTGACAAGCGGCTTTTAATTGACGACTCGTTCTACGAGGAATCTTCTGGTTTTAAGGTAAGCAGGTTTTAATTTATTTATTGTATATTTATTGTTGGGTTTTAGCCGCAGCAGGCTAGTGGTGCCTCCAACATGTCGGCTGCTCGTGCCGGCATGAGGAGGCACCACAGCGTGCGTTTTAAATTTAAACCAAAAGAGGATGGCACTCTCCGGGTCATGTCCAGGCTGGACTTTTCTAGGAAGTGCATCCAACAGTTACTCGGTTTTAAGGTTGTGGACATAAACTGCCTGTTGACTCTGCCCCTGAATCATGGCTTTGATGTAAGTTTTGCTTCTGCTTCCTTGCTAAGTACTTTTTGGACTCGATTTGAAATGTGTAAAGCCAATTTCTCCATGTTCACTGTGGAAAAACTGACTGATAATTCACTGAAAGTTGTGATTGTCAGGATGTTTAATGAAACAGTTAGTGGAGAAGATATTTCTGTATGGTTGGCAAGATATTGCTCTATTCGTGGACAACCAGTCAAGGTTTTAGATGAAGACGGTATCTGGAGCTGTGCGTGGAGAGTGCCCATTAAACAATGGGCAGATCCCAACAGCTACCATGGCCTGAGTCAAATACCTTCTATGATTGTGTTGGGAGAGAATAGAGGCTACATCCATTACCAAGGGATGCCCAAGCTATGCCGCAAGTGTGGCAAACTTGGACATCTCGCCGAGGCATGCCAAGAAGTAGTGTGTAGGAAGTGCAGAGAAATTGGGCACATTTTTGAAGAGTGCCAAAATGGCAAAAAGTGCAACCTCTGTGGAGAATCATCCCATCTCTACAGAGACTGCCCTAAAAGTTTTGCCAACAAGTTAAAAAGCAACAAAATGGCCGCCCCACCCAAAGAACAAACAATTGAGGAGGCGGGCCCCGAGGTTTCGGCGGGAAATTCAAACCCCCAGCCAGCCTCAGGGATTGGACAGGAAGGAGGAAGTGGGGCGGCCACAGGGGCGGAGTCAATTCTGGCAGTTGGTGAGGGGGAGGAAGCCAATCCTCAAAATGAAATTGAAAAAGAAGACAGTATGGAGGATGAAGAGGAGGAAATGGCTTCCTCCCTAGTAACCGTGTCTGAGGTTAGTGTGTCCACGAGTGGGAGTGAAACAGATGTTTCGCTCCCCAATGCTCAAGTGCAGAAAAGAACTGCGAGATCTCCTCTGGTTCAAACAGAGGAGAAAAAGCTGCGGGTAGCGCATCGGCTAGATAGTTCCCCCATGGAAGATCTAGACCGTATGTGGCCCGCAGAATCTCCTAATGAAGTCTCTTTTCTGCATTTCAAGCTAAGAACATCATCGCCAAAGGATTCGCAAGAGGCCTTCTCTGCGAGCCCTGAGGCGTCAAGCACTTGCCCCCCTGATCCCAGCTCATCTGGGGAAAAGGGAAGGCAAGTGCAACAAGAAATAACATGATTTTAATTATACCTCTGTAGTCCCTTGGTTGCTTTTAAATGTCTCACACCCTTTTAACCATACTGCTCATGGCTCTCACTATCTCCACAATCAATGTGAGAAGTGTGAAGAGCAATATACGAGCACAGAGTGTGTTATCCTTTTTAAAATCTTTTAAGTCAGATGTGTTTTTATTGCAAGAATGTGGTCTGCCTTTTTTAACAAATTACAGGAAGTGGGAGGAGATTTGGACCCCAGGACTTTCCATCTGGAGTGGGTCCAATTTTAACAAAAATGACGGTGTTGCTATTTTAGTAAAAAATCCCCATGTTTTGGTGAAGGGCAGCACTGTGGTGAGGGATGGGCGGGCAATTTTAGCTAATCTGACTTTTTTAGGTAAGGATTTTAACATTTTAAATGTGTATGGTTTTACAGGTAAAAACAACAGGTATGAGCTTTTAGAAGACCTGCAGCCCCACATGCTCGGGAGGGCTCCCCTAGTGGTAGCAGGGGATTTTAATTGTGTTTTATCAAGACAGGATAGAAAGAGGGTAGGAGAGGATTTTAAGGTCGACAAGACATCGGTTTTATTACAAAATATAGTCAAAGATTTTAAGTTAGTTGACTGCTTTAAAACAATGCATCAAAGAGAGGAGGGCTTCACCTGGTTCAGTGGTGATGGCGCCAGAGCCTCTCGAATTGACTATGTTTTTACAAGGGACTGCCCGCCGACCGATGCTACATTGAGCCCCCTCTTCTTTTCTGATCACATGATGCTCTCCTGCACCCTTTCACTACCCACGGGTGTGACCGTAGGGGGAGGGCTGTGGAAGCTGAACTGCTCCCTATTAGAGGATGAGGAAGTGATTAGTGAATATAGGGAGCAGTTCAGCCAATGGCAGACCCTCCAAGACTTTTTCGACTCACGTGCACAGTGGTGGGAGATGGTGAAACAAAGGACAGGACGGTTTTTTAAACAAATTGGAAAAGAAAAAAAGAATAAAGAAAAAAGACGCATGATGGGGCTGCAAAAAAGACTGCAGAGATATTTTAACCTTTTAAACAGTGGATTGGATTTTACAGAAGAAATTAAAGAAGTAAAGAAAGAAATGTCAGATTTGTCCGAAACAAAGACTAAAGGTGTCATTTTAAGATGTAAGGAGAGAGAAATAGAAGAAGGGGAAAAGTGTACTAGATATTTTTTTAAAAAGACAATAACACGGGGAGGGTCAATTAATACTTTAAAAACTTTTACAGGTGGGGAGGTAAATACAACAGATCTGATTTTAGGGGAAATTGAAAGTTTTTACAATAATTTATACAGCACTAAAGAGGTACACAATGGCATCTTAGAGGAAGTTTTAGGGTTTTTAGACAAAAAGGTAAAGAGTCCAGATGTGCTTTTATCCCAAGATTTTACTCTTTTAGAAATGCACAAAGCGCTAAAAGGTTTTAAAAAGGGGAAGTCCCCAGGCTTGGATGGACTCCCCTTTGAGTTTTATCTGACTTTCTGGGACATTTTAGCACACGACTTATTGACAGTTTTTAAAGAACTTGAGACTCTTGACAGACTTCCAGACAGCTTTAGAGTAGGGATAGTTACATTACTATACAAAAAAGGGGACAAGACTGACCTGAGAAACTGGCGACCAATCACTCTTTTAAATTATGATTGTAAACTTTTTAGTAAGATTTTAGCTACACGTATGTCGACTGTTTTAGAGGACGTAATCCACCTGGATCAAGCATGCGCTGTGCCCGGCAGGAAGATCACGGACAGCCTGGTACTGATCAGAGACGCCATCTGTTTTGCGAGAGACAGAAACATTCGGCTAGTAGTCCTAAATTTAGATTTCGAAAAAGCCTTTGATCGCGTCTCGCACCAGTACCTGTTCCAGGTACTGGAAAAAATGGGGTTTCCTGGGAGGTTTATAGCCTGGGTGGGACTGCTGTACAACGATCTGTCTAGCAGAATTTTGGTTAACGGGCATTTATCCAAAGCTGTAAAACTCTACAGCGGCGTCCGTCAGGGGTGTCCTTTATCTCCCCTTCTGTATGTGGCTTGTATTGAGCCACTGGCACAAATCTTGAGAAGGGATAAATGGATTAAAGGACTAGACATCCCAGGGACTGGTGGACTGACGGCGACCTGTGTTTTATATATGGATGACGTGACCCTTTTAGCGACTGACCTTTTATCAGTACGAAGAGCAATGGACTTGACTGACTGGTACGGTCGGGCCTCGGGCGCCAAGCTCAATAGGAGTAAGTCCGAGGCCCAGCTCTTCGGGCCGTGGGGGAACGTGGACACAGTTGGACTAGATTTGGATTTTAAAGACAATGATTTGAAAATTTTAGGTGTAAAATTTGACAGAGAGGGTGGAGGACAAGGAAACTGGACTGACATGTTAGGGAAAGTCAGGCAAAGACTGGGCTTTTGGGGACTGAGACAATTGACGTTTGAAGGCAAGATTTTAATTTTTAAAGCTGTGATTTTACCACTGATTTTACTTGTCTGTTCTGTTTTTAGTCCCCCAAGACGATTCCTGGCCAACCTGGAGAGGGCGGTATTTTATTTCCTGTGGGGGTCCAAGTGGGAACGACTAAAGAGGGAGGTCGTCAAAAAGAAAAAAGAGAATGGCGGGAAAGGCCTCCCAGACCCCCACCTGTTTTTAGGCAGCCGCTTTGCCGCCCTCCACATCCAGTACGCACTGACCCCATCCAGAGAACACAAGACAGCAGCCATGACCCGATTCTGGATGGGGTCATACCTAAGAACTTTGAAAATTTTACCCATTGATCTTAAAAGTCCTGTGTCTTTTAATTTGTCAAAAGAGCATAGTTTTATTAAGAAATTTTTAAAGAAATATCTTTTAGAGACAAATGATGCCACCATTTTAACTAACCATAAGTCTCTTATCTCTCTTGTGCAGGATCGAGAATCGGTGAGCCCGGTTCCAGGCCTCACACTAGGTGAGGCCAAAGATGTTTGGAGGAACGCAGCCCACCCAGCTCTCCAGAACAGGCTTAAAGACTTGTCGTGGATGGTGGCTCATGAGATCCTCCCGGTCAGGGCGGTTATGCACTCCAGAGGCATGGCCAAAAACTCCACCTGCCCACGGTCCGGATGTGGTTCCCCGGAGACCGTTCGACATCTGCTCTGGGAGTGCGGCGAAGCGCGGGACCTGTGGGCCAAGACCGGCCCCCTGTTTTTCCCGTGCCTGCCAGCGGGTGGGGCCCAGGTGGACTACAAGCTCGCCATCCTGGGGGTGGGTCAGGGCTTGAAAGAGCTGACACAACCAAAATTTTCCTCGCTCTGGCTCACCCTAAACGTGATCAAGGATGCCATCTGGGTCACCAGAAATCTGCTGGTGGGGAAACGCGTGACGGTCCCCCTCCACGCGTGCGAGCAGAAAATAAGATCAACGCTGCAGGGTGGGCCGCACGTCGTTATTCGGATGGGGGGGCCGGGGTCACACGTAGAAGGTCCCGGCCGCCACCGACCCTGGCCGCCCGTAGATGCACCCTCACCACACCGGCTACGGGAACAGCGGGCCAGCGGGCCGGAGGAGAGGGGATCTCCGCTGGGCACCAGAAGCGGGGAGTCTGGGGCCTGTTCTGGAGACCTGGAGTGAATGGACAATCTTGATAGGGACTCACCCTCGATCCTGTACAAGAGATGTTTTATTTGGCATATTTTATTGTTTTATTGTTTTATATTTGCATTCCTATTTTATTTTAATCCATTTTACCTTTACTTTAAAACAACACACAACATACATGGACTTTTACACAACACATCAACATAACTGATTTTTAACTGTAACTTATGTCCTTTTTGTTGTTTTAAGATATGTGCAAAAATGTGATTTTATAAGGAAAAAATGGATATTGAAAGAATGGAATGAAACAATGTGACAATAAACTTTTTTCGAAAGAAAAATCTGTTCTTATCAGTTTAATATCTGATACGTGCCCTACCCGGGCACCATATATTAAATTGATTTTTGGAACTGGGAGATGGAAGAGGGGCTTGCTCCGTCCACTCCACGCATCGACCCGGTATTGCAGTACTTCTGGGAACGGTGCACCCCCAAAAACTGTGTTCAATGAAAGAGATGTTTTAGTCTTGTGTGGCAGCAGGTGTTAATGGAAGTAACGTATATTGCTGTGTATGGGTGCTTTAAAGGTGTTGTAGGTGATCATATGCTATACAGGTAATGGTGGTGTGAGAGGGAAAAAAAAACAACAACTCTGTTCTTATCTCGTTTAACATCTGATTCGTCCACTATCCGGTGACCGCGTATGAAATTGATTTTTGGCTCATGGATCCGGAGCATGAAAACAACATCATCCACAACAACAACAGCAAAAGAGCCCGACTCTGCAGGTTTTTGATGTCTCTCTCTTATCTCTTGGAGTTTTTACGAATGAGCTGATGAGTTGAATCAGGTGTGTGTTTGATTGTCCGACCGTTGGTGAGGATTGCGGAGAGGGACACGGTTCCTCTGACGGGAGGCCTGGGAATTCATACTTACCTGGCAGGGGAGACACCATGATCAGGAAGGTGGTTCACCCAGGGCGAGGCTCAGCCATTGCACTCCGGTTGTGCTGACCCCTGCGAATTCCCCAAATGTGGGAATCTCGACTGCATAATTTATGGTAGTGGGGGACTGCGTTCGCGCTCTCCCCTGGACACACTGGTTAAAAGAGCAGATTGTTCGAGTTCCTCTTCTTCTGGTAGTTAACGACCTAGGAAGTCCAGAGAATTGAACTGCAGTGGTTGATCGAGAGATGTAAAACTCTCAACCTAGGACCAGTCTGCAAAAGTAGGGCTGTTTTTTAGTTTTTTTTTTCATCATTCTTCAAATAATCTCCATTATTCAACCAGCGCTTTTATTGGCAGCAGTGGTCCTAGAAGCAAAGTTGTTCCGAATGAGGAGTTCTATCATGTGGTATGAATACCTTGTGCATGTGTGAAAAATCACCTGACATACAGTCGCCTATGGCCGTATTCATGTTGTTGTTTTTACTGTTTACAGCGCCACCAAGTGGCCAGTCGCCACATCCCTTTTCACCTGAGCACAGGCTGAGCCCGTGCACAGGTGTACCGACTTGGGTGTAATTGTCTCATTCCGTTGGAGAGTTATGGCCATTTAAGTAAAGCCCGCCTCGCCCACTCCCAACGTTTTGGCGTCCCGTCGCCAACGTGAATCGAAATTCCGACTTTTTTCCCCATCGCTGTCGGCAATCAGACTCCAGGGAATCTTTCTGCACCGGTTTGGGTCAGATCGGGCGAAAGACCTAGGACTAGTGTGCAAAAGTAGCTTTTTCACAAAATCCCAAATACCCGAAAATCTCGCCAGCGCAACCATCGAATCCGAGGCCTGCGTCTTGTTCGGCCCGAGCCAAGGATTCCGGTGATGTAAGACACTTGGGTCTGCGACGGACGGTTCAGGAGTTACGAGGCATTTCGTACTTCTGATCGCTGCAGCGCCACCTTGGGGCCGAGCCTTGGTGATGTTGTAGACCGGGCGGGTACTACCATCCCTCAAGAGTTTCAAGTCTCTACGACGTACGCTTTGGTCTGCCCGCTCACTTTTAGGGCAGAATGTTTGTTGGTCCAAAATCCCAGGTTGCACTCCAAAGTGTCGTGTTGTGCGCTCTGCTGTGATCCATTTTCGGTGTCAACAGTCAAGCTGAGCTTGTATTGCTGTGAGCTGAGCTTGTTTGCTGGCGACCTTTAGACCCTCTCGCCACGGCCCAGGTGGGCGTGGCCTTTGACGGCTCCCCCGCCTCTGCGTCATTGTGTCATCGCTTCTCGGCCTTTTGGCTAAGATCAAGTGTAGTATCTGTTCTTATCAGTTTAATATCTGATACGTGCCCTACCCGGGCACCATATATTAAATTGATTTTTGGAACTGGGAGATGGAAGAGGGGCTTGCTCCGTCCACTCCACGCATCGACCCGGTATTGCAGTACTTCTGGGAACGGTGCACCCCCAAAAACTGTGTTCAATGAAAGAGATGTTTTAGTCTTGTGTGGCAGCAGGTGTTAATGGAAGTAACGTATATTGCTGTGTATGGGTGCTTTAAAGGTGTTGTAGGTGATCATATGCTATACAGGTAATGGTGGTGTGAGAGGGAAAAAAAAACAACAACTCTGTTCTTATCTCGTTTAACATCTGATTCGTCCACTATCCGGTGACCGCGTATGAAATTGATTTTTGGCTCATGGATCCGGAGCATGAAAACAACATCATCCACAACAACAACAGCAAAAGAGCCCGACTCTGCAGGTTTTTGATGTCTCTCTCTTATCTCTTGGAGTTTTTACGAATGAGCTGATGAGTTGAATCAGGTGTGTGTTTGATTGTCCGACCGTTGGTGAGGATTGCGGAGAGGGACACGGTGCCTCTGACGGGAGGCCTGGGAATTCATACTTACCTGGCAGGGGAGACACCATGATCAGGAAGGTGGTTCACCCAGGGCGAGGCTCGGCCATTGCGCTCCGGTTGTGCTGACCCCTGCGAATTCCCCAAATGTGGGAATCTCGACTGCATAATTTATGGTAGTGGGGGACTGCGTTCGCGCTCTCCCCTGGACACACTGGTTAAAAGAGCAGATTGTTCGAGTTCCTCTTCTTCTGGTAGTTAACGACCTAGGAAGTCCAGAGAATTGAACTGCAGTGGTTGATCGAGAGATGTAAAACTCTCAACCTAGGACCAGTCTGCAAAAGTAGGGCTGTTTTTTAGTTTTTTTTTTCATCATTCTTCAAATAATCTCCATTATTCAACCAGCGCTTTTATTGGCAGCAGTGGTCCTAGAAGCAAAGTTGTTCCGAATGAGGAGTTCTATCATGTGGTATGAATACCTTGTGCATGTGTGAAAAATCACCTGACATACAGTCGCCTATGGCCGTATTCATGTTGTTGTTTTTACTGTTTACAGCGCCACCAAGTGGCCAGTCGCCACATCCCTTTTCACCTGAGCACAGGCTGAGCCCGTGCACAGGTGTACCGACTTGGGTGTAATTGTCTCATTCCGTTGGAGAGTTATGGCCATTTAAGTAAAGCCCGCCTCGCCCACTCCCAACGTTTTGGCGTCCCGTCGCCAACGTGAATCGAAATTCCGACTTTTTTCCCCATCGCTGTCGGCAATCAGACTCCAGGGAATCTTTCTGCACCGGTTTGGGTCAGATCGGGCGAAAGACCTAGGACTAGTGTGCAAAAGTAGCTTTTTCACAAAATCCCAAATACCCGAAAATCTCGCCAGCGCAACCATCGAATCCGAGGCCTGCGTCTTGTTCGGCCCGAGCCAAGGATTCCGGTGATGTAAGACACTTGGGTCTGCGACGGACGGTTCAGGAGTTACGAGGCATTTCGTACTTCTGATCGCTGCAGCGCCACCTTGGGGCCGAGCCTTGGTGATGTTGTAGACCGGGCGGGTACTACCATCCCTCAAGAGTTTCAAGTCTCTACGACGTACGCTTTGGTCTGCCCGCTCACTTTTAGGGCAGAATGTTTGTTGGTCCAAAATCCCAGGTTGCACTCCAAAGTGTCGTGTTGTGCGCTCTGCTGTGATCCATTTTCGGTGTCAACAGTCAAGCTGAGCTTGTATTGCTGTGAGCTGAGCTTGTTTGCTGGCGACCTTTAGACCCTCTCGCCACGGCCCAGGTGGGCGTGGCCTTTGACGGCTCCCCCGCCTCTGCGTCATTGTGTCATCGCTTCTCGGCCTTTTGGCTAAGATCAAGTGTAGTATCTGTTCTTATCAGTTTAATATCTGATACGTGCCCTACCCGGGCACCATATATTAAATTGATTTTTGGAACTGGGAGATGGAAGAGGGGCTTGCTCCGTCCACTCCACGCATCGACCCGGTATTGCAGTACTTCTGGGAACGGTGCACCCCCAAAAACTGTGTTCAATGAAAGAGATGTTTTAGTCTTGTGTGGCAGCAGGTGTTAATGGAAGTAACGTATATTGCTGTGTATGGGTGCTTTAAAGGTGTTGTAGGTGATCATATGCTATACAGGTAATGGTGGTGTGAGAGGGAAAAAAAAACAACAACTCTGTTCTTATCTCGTTTAACATCTGATTCGTCCACTATCCGGTGACCGCGTATGAAATTGATTTTTGGCTCATGGATCCGGAGCATGAAAACAACATCATCCACAACAACAACAGCAAAAGAGCCCGACTCTGCAGGTTTTTGATGTCTCTCTCTTATCTCTTGGAGTTTTTACGAATGAGCTGATGAGTTGAATCAGGTGTGTGTTTGATTGTCCGACCGTTGGTGAGGATTGCGGAGAGGGACACGGTGCCTCTGACGGGAGGCCTGGGAATTCATACTTACCTGGCAGGGGAGACACCATGATCAGGAAGGTGGTTCACCCAGGGCGAGGCTCGGCCATTGCGCTCCGGTTGTGCTGACCCCTGCGAATTCCCCAAATGTGGGAATCTCGACTGCATAATTTATGGTAGTGGGGGACTGCGTTCGCGCTCTCCCCTGGACACACTGGTTAAAAGAGCAGATTGTTCGAGTTCCTCTTCTTCTGGTAGTTAACGACCTAGGAAGTCCAGAGAATTGAACTGCAGTGGTTGATCGAGAGATGTAAAACTCTCAACCTAGGACCAGTCTGCAAAAGTAGGGCTGTTTTTTAGTTTTTTTTTTCATCATTCTTCAAATAATCTCCATTATTCAACCAGCGCTTTTATTGGCAGCAGTGGTCCTAGAAGCAAAGTTGTTCCGAATGAGGAGTTCTATCATGTGGTATGAATACCTTGTGCATGTGTGAAAAATCACCTGACATACAGTCGCCTATGGCCGTATTCATGTTGTTGTTTTTACTGTTTACAGCGCCACCAAGTGGCCAGTCGCCACATCCCTTTTCACCTGAGCACAGGCTGAGCCCGTGCACAGGTGTACCGACTTGGGTGTAATTGTCTCATTCCGTTGGAGAGTTATGGCCATTTAAGTAAAGCCCGCCTCGCCCACTCCCAACGTTTTGGCGTCCCGTCGCCAACGTGAATCGAAATTCCGACTTTTTTCCCCATCGCTGTCGGCAATCAGACTCCAGGGAATCTTTCTGCACCGGTTTGGGTCAGATCGGGCGAAAGACCTAGGACTAGTGTGCAAAAGTAGCTTTTTCACAAAATCCCAAATACCCGAAAATCTCGCCAGCGCAACCATCGAATCCGAGGCCTGCGTCTTGTTCGGCCCGAGCCAAGGATTCCGGTGATGTAAGACACTTGGGTCTGCGACGGACGGTTCAGGAGTTACGAGGCATTTCGTACTTCTGATCGCTGCAGCGCCACCTTGGGGCCGAGCCTTGGTGATGTTGTAGACCGGGCGGGTACTACCATCCCTCAAGAGTTTCAAGTCTCTACGACGTACGCTTTGGTCTGCCCGCTCACTTTTAGGGCAGAATGTTTGTTGGTCCAAAATCCCAGGTTGCACTCCAAAGTGTCGTGTTGTGCGCTCTGCTGTGATCCATTTTCGGTGTCAACAGTCAAGCTGAGCTTGTATTGCTGTGAGCTGAGCTTGTTTGTTGGCGACCTTTAGACCTTCTCGCCACGGCCCAGGTGGGCGTGGCCTTTGACGGCTCCCCCGCCTCTGCGTCATTGTGTCATCGCTTCTCGGCCTTTTGGCTAAGATCAAGTGTAGTATCTGTTCTTATCAGTTTAATATCTGATACGTGCCCTACCCGGGCACCATATATTAAATTGATTTTTGGAACTGGGAGATGGAAGAGGGGCTTGCTCCGTCCACTCCACGCATCGACCCGGTATTGCAGTACTTCTGGGAACGGTGCACCCCCAAAAACTGTGTTCAATGAAAGAGATGTTTTAGTCTTGTGTGGCAGCAGGTGTTAATGGAAGTAACGTATATTGCTGTGTATGGGTGCTTTAAAGGTGTTGTAGGTGATCATATGCTATACAGGTAATGGTGGTGTGAGAGGGAAAAAAAAACAACAACTCTGTTCTTATCTCGTTTAACATCTGATTCGTCCACTATCCGGTGACCGCGTATGAAATTGATTTTTGGCTCATGGATCCGGAGCATGAAAACAACATCATCCACAACAACAACAGCAAAAGAGCCCGACTCTGCAGGTTTTTGATGTCTCTCTCTTATCTCTTGGAGTTTTTACGAATGAGCTGATGAGTTGAATCAGGTGTGTGTTTGATTGTCCGACCGTTGGTGAGGATTGCGGAGAGGGACACGGTTCCTCTGACGGGAGGCCTGGGAATTCATACTTACCTGGCAGGGGAGACACCATGATCAGGAAGGTGGTTCACCCAGGGCGAGGCTCGGCCATTGCACTCCGGTTGTGCTGACCCCTGCGAATTCCCCAAATGTGGGAATCTCGACTGCATAATTTATGGTAGTGGGGGACTGCGTTCGCGCTCTCCCCTGGACACACTGGTTAAAAGAGCAGATTGTTCAAGTTCCTCTTCTTCTGGTAGTTAACGACCTAGGAAGTCCAGAGAATTGAACTGCAGTGGTTGATCGAGAGATGTAAAACTCTCAACCTAGGACCAGTCTGCAAAAGTAGGGCTGTTTTTTAGTTTATTTTTTTCATCATTCTTCAAATAATCTCCATTATTCAACCAGCGCTTTTATTGGCAGTAGTGGTCCTAGAAGCAAAGTTGTTCCGAATGAGGAGTTCTATCATGTGGTATGAATACCTTGTGCATGTGTGAAAAATCACCTGACATACAGTCGCCTATGGCCGTATTCATGTTGTTGTTTTTACTGTTTACAGCGCCACCAAGTGGCCAGTCGCCACATCCCTTTTCACCTGAGCACAGGCTGAGCCCGTGCACAGGTGTACCGACTTGGGTGTAATTGTCTCATTCCGTTGGAGAGTTATGGCCATTTAAGTAAAGCCCGCCTCGCCCACTCCCAACGTTTTGGCGTCCCGTCGCCAACGTGAATCGAAATTCCGACTTTTTTCCCCATCGCTGTCGGCAATCAGACTCCAGGGAATCTTTCTGCACCGGTTTGGGTCAGATCGGGCGAAAGACCTAGGACTAGTGTGCAAAAGTAGCTTTTTCACAAAATCCCAAATACCCGAAAATCTCGCCAGCGCAACCATCGAATCCGAGGCCTGCGTCTTGTTCGGCCCGAGCCAAGGATTCCGGTGATGTAAGACACTTGGGTCTGCGACGGACGGTTCAGGAGTTACGAGGCATTTCGTACTTCTGATCGCTGCAGCGCCACCTTGGGGCCGAGCCTTGGTGATGTTGTAGACCGGGCGGGTACTACCATCCCTCAAGAGTTTCAAGTCTCTACGACGTACGCTTTGGTCTGCCCGCTCACTTTTAGGGCAGAATGTTTGTTGGTCCAAAATCCCAGGTTGCACTCCAAAGTGTCGTGTTGTGCGCTCTGCTGTGATCCATTTTCGGTGTCAACAGTCAAGCTGAGCTTGTATTGCTGTGAGCTGAGCTTGTTTGTTGGCGACCTTTAGACCTTCTCGCCACGGCCCAGGTGGGCGTGGCCTTTGACGGCTCCCCCGCCTCTGCGTCATTGTGTCATCGCTTCTCGGCCTTTTGGCTAAGATCAAGTGTAGTATCTGTTCTTATCAGTTTAATATCTGATACGTGCCCTACCCGGGCACCATATATTAAATTGATTTTTGGAACTGGGAGATGGAAGAGGGGCTTGCTCCGTCCACTCCACGCATCGACCCGGTATTGCAGTACTTCTGGGAACGGTGCACCCCCAAAAACTGTGTTCAATGAAAGAGATGTTTTAGTCTTGTGTGGCAGCAGGTGTTAATGGAAGTAACGTATATTGCTGTGTATGGGTGCTTTAAAGGTGTTGTAGGTGATCATATGCTATACAGGTAATGGTGGTGTGAGAGGGAAAAAAAAACAACAACTCTGTTCTTATCTCGTTTAACATCTGATTCGTCCACTATCCGGTGACCGCGTATGAAATTGATTTTTGGCTCATGGATCCGGAGCATGAAAACAACATCATCCACAACAACAACAGCAAAAGAGCCCGACTCTGCAGGTTTTTGATGTCTCTCTCTTATCTCTTGGAGTTTTTACGAATGAGCTGATGAGTTGAATCAGGTGTGTGTTTGATTGTCCGACCGTTGGTGAGGATTGCGGAGAGGGACACGGTTCCTCTGACGGGAGGCCTGGGAATTCATACTTACCTGGCAGGGGAGACACCATGATCAGGAAGGTGGTTCACCCAGGGCGAGGCTCGGCCATTGCACTCCGGTTGTGCTGACCCCTGCGAATTCCCCAAATGTGGGAATCTCGACTGCATAATTTATGGTAGTGGGGGACTGCGTTCGCGCTCTCCCCTGGACACACTGGTTAAAAGAGCAGATTGTTCAAGTTCCTCTTCTTCTGGTAGTTAACGACCTAGGAAGTCCAGAGAATTGAACTGCAGTGGTTGATCGAGAGATGTAAAACTCTCAACCTAGGACCAGTCTGCAAAAGTAGGGCTGTTTTTTAGTTTATTTTTTTCATCATTCTTCAAATAATCTCCATTATTCAACCAGCGCTTTTATTGGCAGTAGTGGTCCTAGAAGCAAAGTTGTTCCGAATGAGGAGTTCTATCATGTGGTATGAATACCTTGTGCATGTGTGAAAAATCACCTGACATACAGTCGCCTATGGCCGTATTCATGTTGTTGTTTTTACTGTTTACAGCGCCACCAAGTGGCCAGTCGCCACATCCCTTTTCACCTGAGCACAGGCTGAGCCCGTGCACAGGTGTACCGACTTGGGTGTAATTGTCTCATTCCGTTGGAGAGTTATGGCCATTTAAGTAAAGCCCGCCTCGCCCACTCCCAACGTTTTGGCGTCCCGTCGCCAACGTGAATCGAAATTCCGACTTTTTTCCCCATCGCTGTCGGCAATCAGACTCCAGGGAATCTTTCTGCACCGGTTTGGGTCAGATCGGGCGAAAGACCTAGGACTAGTGTGCAAAAGTAGCTTTTTCACAAAATCCCAAATACCCGAAAATCTCGCCAGCGCAACCATCGAATCCGAGGCCTGCGTCTTGTTCGGCCCGAGCCAAGGATTCCGGTGATGTAAGACACTTGGGTCTGCGACGGACGGTTCAGGAGTTACGAGGCATTTCGTACTTCTGATCGCTGCAGCGCCACCTTGGGGCCGAGCCTTGGTGATGTTGTAGACCGGGCGGGTACTACCATCCCTCAAGAGTTTCAAGTCTCTACGACGTACGCTTTGGTCTGCCCGCTCACTTTTAGGGCAGAATGTTTGTTGGTCCAAAATCCCAGGTTGCACTCCAAAGTGTCGTGTTGTGCGCTCTGCTGTGATCCATTTTCGGTGTCAACAGTCAAGCTGAGCTTGTATTGCTGTGAGCTGAGCTTGTTTGTTGGCGACCTTTAGACCCTCTCGCCACGGCCCAGGTGGGCGTGGCCTTTGACGGCTCCCCCGCCTCTGCGTCATTGTGTCATCGCTTCTCGGCCTTTTGGCTAAGATCAAGTGTCTGGTCCTAGGGTAGAGACAGCGATCGCCTCTTGGAGGTTTTTCCGGCTTGGGTCCTTCAGTGACTTGAGCCCCAAACTTTTGAGAGGTACATTGATCCAGCTGCTTTTATTCCGGTTCTGTTTTAAGGTAAGACCTTTTTATCTATTTATTTATTTATTTATTGTTTTTTAAAGTTTTAGGCTGTTGGTGTCTCCACCATGTCGGCTGCCCGTGCCGGCATGAGGAGGCACCACAGCGTGCGTTTTTTATTCAAAGAAGTTGAGGGGAAGCTCCTGGGGATGTCACGTCTTGACTTCTCCAGGAAGCTGATCCAAAAAACTCTAAATTTTAAACCTGATGATCTGAATTGCATCGTGACTCTGCCCCTGAACAAAGGATTTGATGTTAGTTTTAGAGCGGTTTCCCACCTGAATGATTTCTGGCACAGATTTGAAGTAGCTAAATCCCAGCTGTCCATGTTTACTGTTGAAAAGCTCTCTGACAACACACTTAAAACTGTGATTGTTAGAATGTTTAATGAGACAGTGACTGGGGAGGACATTTGTGTCTGGCTGGGCAGATTTTGCACAGTTCGAAGCCAGCCAGTCAAGGTTTTAGATGAGGATGGTATTTGGACATGCTCCTGGCGAATTCCCATTAAACAATGGGAAGACGCTGGGGGCTACCAGGGCCTGAAGCATCTGCCTTCTATGATTGTGTTGGGTGAGAACAGAGGCTACATTCACTACCAGGGTATGCCCAAATTATGTAGAAAATGTGGAAAGTTTGGGCACTTAGCTGAAGCATGCCAGGAAATGATATGTGGGAAATGCAGAGAAATTGGTCATACTTTTGAAGAGTGTACCAATGGCAGGCGGTGCAACCTCTGTGGGGAGTCATCCCATCTCTACAGAGATTGCCCTAAAAGTTTTGCCAACAAACTGAAAGGCAACAAAATGGCCGCCCCACATGTGGAACAAACAAAAGAGCAAAGGAAGGAGGAGGCGGTCCCTGAGGTTTTGGCGGGAAATTCTATTTCCCAGCCAGCCTCAGGGAGTGGGCAGGAGGAAGGAAGTGGGGCGGCCACAGGGGCGGAGTCAAGTTTTAACAGCGAACAGAGTGAGGAAGCCGTTCCCCAACAAGAGAGAAGTGAAAACAAAATGGAGGAGGAGGAGGAGGATGCAACGGCTTCCTCACTCTACACCGTATCGGAGGTTAGTGTGGTGGATAGTGGGGGTGAATCCGAGGGTTCACTCCCCAATGCTCAGGTGCAAAAAAGGTCTGCGAGATCTCCTCTGCATCAAACAGAGGAGAAAAGGCTGCGGGCATCGCATCGGCTAGATAGTTCCTCTTCGTTAGATCTAGACCGTATGTGGCCTGCAGAATCTCCCAATGAAGTCTCCTTTTTGCACGTTAAGCTTAGAACATCGTCACCGAAGGAGCCACAAGAGGTTCTCTCTGTGGACTCTGAGGCGGCGAGCATTTGCCCTCCTGATCCCAGTTTTTCTGGGGAAAAGGAGAAGCAAGTGCTACATGACATAACATGATTTTAATGTAACTTTCTGCAGTCTTTTGGTTTTATCCTTCTATTAATGCTTGTATTTTTAACTATACTGCTCATGGCCCTCACTATCTCTACAATCAATGTGAGAAGTGTGAGGTCTACTTTGCGAGCACAGAGTGTGTTATCCTTTTTAAAAACTTTTAAGTCAGATGTGTTTTTATTGCAAGAATGTGGTTTGCCCTTTTTAACAAATTACAGGAAGTGGGAGGAGATTTGGACCCCAGGATTTTCCATTTGGAGTGGGTCCAATTTTAACAAAAATGACGGTGTTGCTATTTTAATAAAAAATCCCCATGTTTTGGTGAAGGGCAGCACTGTGGTGAGGGACGGGCGGGCAATTTTAGCAAATCTGACTTTTTTAGGTAAGGATCTTAACATTTTAAATATGTATGGTTTTACTGAAAAAAATAACAGGTATGAGCTTTTAGAAGACTTGCAACCCCACATGCTAGGCAGGGCTCCCCTAGTGGTAGCAGGGGATTTTAATTGTGTATTATCAAAAAAGGACAGAAGGAGGGTAGGAGAGGATTTTAAGGTCGACAAGACATCGGTTTTATTACAAAATATAGTCAAAGATTTTAAGTTAGTTGACTGTTTTAAAACAATGCATCAAAGAGAGGAAGGCTTCACCTGGTTCAGTGGTGACGGTGCCAGAGCCTCTCGAATTGACTATATTTTTACCAGGGACCTCCCGCCGACCGATGCTACATTGACCCCCCTCTTTTTTTCCGACCACATGATGCTGTCTTGCACTCTTTCACTCCCCACGGGTGTGACTGCAGGGGGAGGGCTGTGGAAGCTGAACTGTTCCCTATTAGAGGACGAGGAAGTGGTTAGTGAGTATAGGGTGCAGTTCAGCCAATGGCAGACCCTCCAGGACTTTTACGACTCACGTGCACAGTGGTGGGAGATGGTGAAACAAAGGACAGGACGGTTTTTTAAACAAATTGGAAAAGAAAAAAAGAATAAAGAAAAAAGACGCATGATGGGGTTGCAAAAAAGACTGCAGAGATATTTTAACCTTTTAAACAATGGATTGGATTTTACAAATGAAATAAAAGAAGTAAAGAAAGAAATGTCAGATCTGTCTGAAACAAAGAGCAAAGGTGTCATTTTAAGATGTAGAGAAAGGGAGTTAGAGGAAGGAGAGAAGTGTACCAGGTATTTTTTTAAAAAGACAATAGCTCGGGGAGGGTCGATCAATATTTTAAAAACTTTTAGAGGGGGGGAAGTAAATACAACTGACCTGATTTTAGGGGAAATTGAAAGTTTTTACAGTAATTTATACGGCACTAAAGAGGTACACAATGGCATCTTAGAGGAAGTTTTAGGGTTTTTAGATGAAAAAGTTAAGAGTCCAGATGTGCTTTTATCCCAGGATTTTAATCTTTTAGAATTGGAAAAAGCTTTAAAGGGTTTTAAGAAGGGGAAGTCCCCGGGCATGGACGGACTCCCCTTTGAGTTTTATCTGACTTTCTGGGACATTTTAGCACATGACTTACTTACAGTTTTTAAAGAATTTGAGACTCTTGACAGACTTCCAGACAGCTTTAGAGTAGGGATAGTTACATTACTGTACAAAAAAGGAGACAAGACTGACTTGAGAAACTGGCGACCAATCACTCTTTTAAATTATGATTGTAAACTTTTTAGTAAGATTTTAGCTACACGCATGTCGACTGTTTTAGAGGACGTAATCCACCTGGATCAAGCTTGCGCTGTGCCCGGCAGGAAGATCACGGACAGCCTGGTACTGATCAGAGACGCCATCTGTTATGCGAGAGACAGAAACATTAGGCTTGTAGTCCTAAATTTAGACTTTGAAAAAGCTTTTGATCGGGTCTCGCACCAGTACCTCCTTCAGGTACTGCAAAAAATGGGCTTTCCAGAGAGGTTTATAGCTTGGGTGGGACTGCTGTATGAGGGCTTAAGCAGCAAATTTCTTGCAAATGGGCATCTTTCCAAAGCTGTAAATATCCACAGCGGTGTCCGTCAGGGGTGTCCTTTATCTCCCCTTCTGTATGTGGCTTGTATTGAGCCACTGGCACAGATCTTGAGAAGGGATAAATGGATTAAAGGACTAGATATCCCAGGAACTGGTGGACTGACGGCGACCTGCGTTTTATATATGGATGACGTGACCCTTTTAGCGACTGACTTTTTATCAGTACGAAGAGCAATGGACTTGACTGACTGGTACGGTCGGGCCTCGGGCGCCAAGCTTAACAGGAGTAAGTCCGAGGCCCTGCTCTTCGGGCCGTGGGGCGAAGTGGACACAGGAGGACTAGATTTGGATTTTAAAGAAAAGGATTTGAAAATTTTAGGAGTAAAATTTGACAGGGAGGGTGGAGGACCAGGAAACTGGACTGACATGTTAGGGAAAGTCAGACAAAGACTGGGCTTTTGGGGACTAAGACAACTGACGTTAGAAGGCAAGATTTTAATTTTTAAAGCAGTGATTTTACCACTAATTTTACTTGTCTGTTCTGTTTTTAGTCCCCCAAGACGATTCCTGGCTAAGTTGGAGAGGGCGGTATTTTATTTCCTGTGGGGGTCCAAGTGGGAACGAATCAAGAGGGAGGTGGTTAAAAAGAAAAAAGAGAATGGCGGGAAAGGCCTCCCAGACCCCCACCTGTTTTTAGGCAGCCGCTTTGCCGCCCTCCATATCCAGTATGCACTGACCCCATCCAGAGAACACAAGACAGCAGCCATGACCCGATTCTGGATGGGGTCATACCTAAGAAGTTTGAAAATTTTACCCATTGATCTTAAAAGTCCAGTGTCTTTTAATTTGTCAAAAGAGCATAGTTTTATTAAGAAATTTTTAAAGAAATATCTTTTAGAAACAAATGATGCCACTGTTTTAACTAATCACAAGTCTCTCGTCTCTCTTGTGCAGGATCGAGAATCGGTGAGTCCAGTTCCAGGCCTCACACTAGGTGAGGCCAAAGACGTTTGGAGGAACGCAGCCCACCCAGCTCTCCAGAACAGGCTTAAGGACCTGTCGTGGATGGTGGCTCATGAGATCCTCCCGGTCAGGGCGGTCATGCACTCCAGAGGCATGGCCAAAAACTCCACCTGCCCACGGTCCGGATGTGGTTCCCCGGAGACCGTTCAACATCTGCTCTGGGAGTGCGGCGCTGCGCGGGACCTGTGGGCCAAGACAGGCCCCCTGTTTTTCCCGTGCCTGCCAGCGGGTGGGGCCCAGGTGGACTATAAGCTCGCCATCCTGGGGGTGGGTCAGGGCTTGAAGGAGTTGACACCACCAACGTTTGCCTCGCTCTGGCTCACCCTCAACCACATCAAGGATGCCATCTGGGTCACCAGAAACCTGCTGGTGGGGAAACGCGTGACGGTCCCCCTCCACGCGTGCGAGCAGAGGATAACATCAACGCTGCAGGGTGGGCCGCACGTCGTTATTCGGATGGGGGGGCCGAGGTCACACGGAGAAGGTCCCGGCCGCCACCGTACCTGGCCGCCCGTAGATGCACCCTCACCACTCTGGCTACGGGAACAGCGGGCCAGCGGGCCGGAGGAGAGGGGATCTCCGCTGGGCACTGGAAGCGAGGAGTCTGGGGCCTGTTCTGGAGACCTGGAGTGAATGGACATTCTTGATAGGGACTCACCCTCGATCCTGTACAAGAGATGTTTTATTTGGCATATTTTATTGTTTTATTGTTTTATATTTGCATTCCTATTTTATTTTAATCCATTTTACCTTTACTTTAAAACAACACACAACATACATGGACTTTTACACAACACATCAACATAACTGATTTTTAACTGTAACTTATGTCCTTTTTGTTGTTTTAAGATATGTGCAAAAATGTGATTTTATAAGGAAAAAATGGATATTGAAAGAATGGAATGAAACAATGTGACAATAAACTTTTTTCGAAAGAAAAAAAAATCTGTTCTTATCAGTTTAATATCTGATACGTGCCCTACCCGGGCACCATATATTAAATTGATTTTTGGAACTGGGAGATGGAAGAGGGGCTTGCTCCGTCCACTCCACGCATCGACCCGGTATTGCAGTACTTCTGGGAACGGTGCACCCCCAAAAACTGTGTTCAATGAAAGAGATGTTTTAGTCTTGTGTGGCAGCAGGTGTTAATGGAAGTAACGTATATTGCTGTGTATGGGTGCTTTAAAGGTGTTGTAGGTGATCATATGCTATACAGGTAATGGTGGTGTGAGAGGGAAAAAAAAACAACAACTCTGTTCTTATCTCGTTTAACATCTGATTCGTCCACTATCCGGTGACCGCGTATGAAATTGATTTTTGGCTCATGGATCCGGAGCATGAAAACAACATCATCCACAACAACAACAGCAAAAGAGCCCGACTCTGCAGGTTTTTGATGTCTCTCTCTTATCTCTTGGAGTTTTTACGAATGAGCTGATGAGTTGAATCAGGTGTGTGTTTGATTGTCCGACCGTTGGTGAGGATTGCGGAGAGGGACACGGTGCCTCTGACGGGAGGCCTGGGAATTCATACTTACCTGGCAGGGGAGACACCATGATCAGGAAGGTGGTTCACCCAGGGCGAGGCTCGGCCATTGCACTCCGGTTGTGCTGACCCCTGCGAATTCCCCAAATGTGGGAATCTCGACTGCATAATTTATGGTAGTGGGGGACTGCGTTCGCGCTCTCCCCTGGACACACTGGTTAAAAGAGCAGATTGTTCGAGTTCCTCTTCTTCTGGTAGTTAACGACCTAGGAAGTCCAGGGAATTGAACTGCAGTGGTTGATCGAGAGATGTAAAACTCTCAACCTAGGACCAGTCTGCAAAAGTAGGGCTGTTTTTTAGTTTTTTTTTTCATCATTCTTCAAATAATCTCCATTATTCAACCAGCGCTTTTATTGGCAGCAGTGGTCCTAGAAGCAAAGTTGTTCCGAATGAGGAGTTCTATCATGTGGTATGAATACCTTGTGCATGTGTGAAAAATCACCTGACATACAGTCGCCTATGGCCGTATTCATGTTGTTGTTTTTACTGTTTACAGCGCCACCAAGTGGCCAGTCGCCACATCCCTTTTCACCTGAGCACAGGCTGAGCCCGTGCACAGGTGTACCGACTTGGGTGTAATTGTCTCATTCCGTTGGAGAGTTATGGCCATTTAAGTAAAGCCCGCCTCGCCCACTCCCAACGTTTTGGCGTCCCGTCGCCAACGTGAATCGAAATTCCGACTTTTTTCCCCATCGCTGTCGGCAATCAGACTCCAGGGAATCTTTCTGCACCGGTTTGGGTCAGATCGGGCGAAAGACCTAGGACTAGTGTGCAAAAGTAGCTTTTTCACAAAATCCCAAATACCCGAAAATCTCGCCAGCGCAACCATCGAATCCGAGGCCTGCGTCTTGTTCGGCCCGAGCCAAGGATTCCGGTGATGTAAGACACTTGGGTCTGCGACGGACGGTTCAGGAGTTACGAGGCATTTCGTACTTCTGATCGCTGCAGCGCCACCTTGGGGCCGATTGGGCCGAGCCTTGGTGATGTTGTAGACCGGGCGGGTACTACCATCCCTCAAGAGTTTCAAGTCTCTACGACGTACGCTTTGGTCTGCCCGCTCACTTTTAGGGCAGAATGTTTGTTGGTCCAAAATCCCAGGTTGCACTCCAAAGTGTCGTGTTGTGCGCTCTGCTGTGATCCATTTTCGGTGTCAACAGTCAAGCTGAGCTTGTATTGCTGTGAGCTGAGCTTGTTTGTTGGCGACCTTTAGACCCTCTCGCCACGGCCCAGGTGGGCGTGGCCTTTGACGGCTCCCCCGCCTCTGCGTCATTGTGTCATCGCTTCTCGGCCTTTTGGTTAAGATCAAGTGGTTGTCTTTTTGATCTTTGGAGAAGGAATGATGGCAGGTGCAGCTGCGCCTTCAGTCCCAAGGGCGGGACTGAGAAATACGTTGCGTTTCCAAATGAAGGAGCCTGTGATGGAGATGATGGAAAGAGAAGTGTTTGCACGGGTTATACTTTTGGACAAGATGAAGTTGAAAGTGGAGGACGTGTACTGCTTGCAGACCAACAGAATGGAAAAATGCTTTGATGTAACGCTGAGTACTGTGGAAATGTACAAAGATGTGATGGATAAAGTTGGAAAGATTGGCAAAGAAGGTATCATGGGGAAATTCAATGTGGTAAGCCTTGACAGACCCAATTTCAGAGTCATCACTTTGCACATGTTCAATCCATACGTTACTGATGAAGCATTGATGACGTTCCTTGCTAATTATGCTGAAGTCCTCACACCTGCAAGATATTTAAAAGATGGTGTTGGTTTATGGACTGGGAAAAGACAATTCCAAGTTCTTCTAAAAACTGACGAGAGTGGTTTTGAGGGGTTGATGCACCCTCCTGCATATTTCAACATTGGGGCTGATAAAGGTTTTCTGTTCTACTCTCGGCAGCCCCCTTTTTGTAGGAGGTGTAGACGGTACGGGCACGTTGATGGCAGGTGTGGTGAAGAAAGATGTCGGCGGTGTTTCAAGCTAGGTCACACGGCAAAAGATTGCAGCGTTCCTAAGACTTGCCACAGCTGCGGCTCATTAGACCACTTGATGAAGGATTGTAAGGTGGGTCGGAGGCAGCATGGCAGAGGATGGGGTGTGGGAGAAACAGAGAGACAGATGGAGGAGGTTGGCCAACAAGATGTCATGGTGCAACATGTAAAGGAGAAGATGGCGGTTGTGGAGGGAAAGGAGGGGGCCAAAGCGGCGGTGGAAGGTAATGCGACTGAGGAAGTGGAAGATGTGATGGTTGCTTTCTTGGAGGCATTGAACGGGGAACATTTCAGAGTCGCAGAGCAGCGCCCAAATGACGTGGAAAGCGTGATGGAGGTGGAGGGACAAGGCCTCCTAGAGGGATCGAGAGGAGAAGAAAGTCAGCTGGTTAGGAAGGCAGAAAAGATAAAGGAGAGACCAGGCAAGAGGGCGAGAGCTGAAGAGATGCTAAAGTTAAGCTTTTCGGAGGAATCCTCGTCCACAGACAGTCAAGAGGGGCTTGAGATGGACAATGCTAGGCCCTTATTTCTGCTGACAGAGGGGAAAGTTAGCAGCGAAGATGAGGATCAGATGGATGATTCAGTGGGTCTTAGCGAGGTTCCTATTCGCTGGTCGGATTTGGTTGTCAGTGACACTGGGTCCACAAGTTTGGAGGGACAAGAGACAAAGGGTACTCCACTGGCAGAATAAATGTTCTGCAGTGATGAATTGACTGTGGGGTCCATAAATGTTAGAGGTATTAGGGACTCGGTGAAGCGTAAAGCTGTTTTTTCTTTTTTAGGAAATTATAGGTGTAATGTGTTTTTTTTACAAGAAGTTCATTTAAAGAGTCTAGAGGATTCTAGGAAATTTACAAAAGAGTGGGGGAGAGGTGGAGCAGTATGGAGTGTGGGGGGGGTTTATTCTTCAGGGGTCGGGATTTTGTTTTGGGATAAAGAGATTGAAGTCATAAATCATTTCATTGTTTCTCCGGGGAGGGTGATTGGGGCTGATGTAAAGTGGAGGGGGGGAGAATATAGATTGCTTTCAGTTTACGCTCCTCAAACTGTTGATGAGAGAAAGGAAATGTTTGAAATGTTGTTAACAGTTTGTGCCACCAATAAGCAAATTATAATGGGAGGGGATTTTAATTTGCAATTGAAAGATATAGAGGACAGCAGTCTGACGGTGTTGGAAGGGGTTCTGCAAGGGCATGGGTTGGTAGATGGGGGCCAAGGGGTTAATCCAAAGGTTTGTGTAACAACGTGGAGGAACTCTAGAGGGGTGGAGAAAAGGTTAGATTATGTTTTTTTTTCTAAGACTTTTGTTTTGGAAAGGGGTGGAGTAAGGCCTGTGTTTTTTTCTGATCATGAAATGGTTTGGTTTGTAGTTAAAGGGAATAATTTAATGTTTGGTAAGGGGTACTGGAGGATGAATATTGAGGTATTGAAGGAGAAACAATTTTGTGATGAGTATGTATTCTTTTTTAGGGGGTTGGAGGGGTTAAAGGTCCTGTATAGCGATGTCGGGGGATGGTGGGAAATGGTTAAGAGTCGCTCAAAGGAATGGATTGTTAAATACTGTAAAAGAAGGATGAGGAAGATTTGGAGACAGGCAGGAACTTTGCAAAGAGATTTAGAGTTGAAGTTTGAAGAGTACAATGTTGGGGGTACTTTTGACTGGGACATGGTTCATTCCCTGAAGAGACAGATAAGGTTGATTTATGAAGACCAAGCTAAAAGGTTTTTGTTTAAAAGAAGACAGGAGACTCGAGAGAACGGGGAAAGTTGTAATGCAGCCCTTTTTAGATCTGTGAGGGATCGTAAAGAGAAGCAAGCAATTGTTGAGTTAAAAGATAAGGAGGGAGTGATTTTGACGAAAATAGAGAAAATAAGTGGATATGTAGAAGAGCATTTCAAACAGTTTTTTAGTGAGAGAAATATAGTTGTGGAGAAAAGTGAAATGTTTGTTAAATTTCTGGCAAATACAGTTCCGGAGGATGTAAAGGAAGAGTTGAGCTCCCCTATAACAATCGAAGAGGTCGAGGGAGTATTGAAGCGGATGGGTAAAGGTAAAGTACCAGGGGTTGATGGCTTACCGGTTGAATTTTATGTCAGATTTTTCAATATATTAGGCCCTTATTTGGTGGAGATGGTTAGAGAGGTGTTGGAGAACAAAAAAATAAAAGGCTCAATGTCAATCGGGGTTATGACCCTTCTTTATAAAAAAGGTGAAAGGGCAGATATTGCTAATTATAGGCCGCTTACAATGCTAACTGTGGACTACAAGATCATAGCAAAACTTTTGGCAGACAGACTGAAGAAAGCCCTACCTCATGTAGTGCATGTCGATCAAACATGTGGGGTAGTGGGTCGCAGTACTAAATGGAACTTGCAGCTTATTAGGGATGCCATTGCGTGGGCTGAAGATAGGGACCTTCCATTGATGGTGGTTAGTCTAGATCTAGCTAAAGCATTTGATAGGGTGAATAGATGGTTTATGTTCAAGGTTATGGAGAGGATGGGATTTGGGGAAGTCTTCATAGGATGGATTAGAACGCTGTATAAAGAAGCTAGTTGTTTGGTCCAGGTGAATGGGAGGTTAGGCCAGGGTTTTGAGATAAGGGAGGGAGTGAGGCAAGGGTGTCCTCTCTCACCATTACTCTTTATTCTTTATATGGAGCCGGTGGCAGAGGCAATCAGAATAGATGGTAGGATAAAGGGCTTGACGATACCTGGCAGCAAGGGTACTGTAGTTAAGTTATCACAGTATGCGGATGACACTACGTTGCTGTTGGAGTCAGATAAGTGTCTTGAAAGAGCCTTGTACTTATTTGGGGAGTTTTCTTTAGCGTCTGGGGCTTGCTTAAACATTTCAAAGTCATCTGTCAAGTTCTTTGGAAGGTTTAAACAGAGACTAGATGGAATTGGTGGTCTGCAGGTGTGTGAGGGCCCTGTTAAAATTTTGGGCATACATTTTCAGAATGAAGGGTCAGCAACTCTGAACTGGATTGGCCGTATTGCATCAGTACAGATGAGGCTGGCTAGATGGAAGGGGCGGAGGTTAACATTGATGGGGAAGGTTTTGATATTGAAGATGGATGTGTTGCCCGTGTTTCAGTATTTAGCTTACATTTATCCTTTACCAGCATGTATGAGGAAGGTGGTAATGAGGTTACTATTTAATTTTGTTTGGGGTGGTAGGTATGAATACGTGAAGAGGTCTGAAATGTTCAACCCTGTTAGCAAAGGAGGACGGGATGTGCCTCATATACCTTTAAAACTTGACTGCTTGTTTGTGTCTTCCATTCTAGCACAGTTAGCTGAGCCATTGAAGCATCCATCATGTTTTTTTCTTAGGTTGTTTTTTTCCTATCAGGCGAGGCATGTAATGAGGTGGTCCAACGATGGTCCAAGAGCAGAGGTGCAGCCTTGGCACTACAAGCATGCCGCTAGGTGGATGAGTAAATATCCTGAGAGTAAGGAGGTGGAAGTTTGTTTGGAGCAGAGGAAGTTGTATGGGATGGTAAGAGAAAGGGTGTCCAGTGTAGTTCAGGTTGGGGTTCCGCAGTTGGTGTGGACGAATATTCAGCCAAAAAACCTTGAGAATAGTTTAAAAGATCTTAATTGGTTATGTTTTTTGAGGCGTCTACCAGTGAAAGAGATTATGTACAGGCATGGGTTAGCTAAGGATGGAAGTTGTCCTAGAGAGGGGTGTTCTGGAGAAGAGACTATCAGGCACGCATTTTGGGAGTGTGCCTTTGCTCAGAGAGTGTGGACAAAGGGAGAGAGGTTATTAAGAATGATTTCAGGTAGCTTTAAGGTTTCTAGTGAGAATATAATGGAGGGCATTAGGTGCAAGAGGGGTGAAGGGAAAGATATCTTTTTGCTTTGGTTAATAATGAGTTTGATAAAGAAAGGACTGTGGGAAGAAAGGAAATGTATAAGTAGGGGGAAGGGGAAAAATTCGGCAGAGGGAGTAATACAGGGTGTGGAGGCTGAATTAAGGGGAAGGATTAGGTGGGATTGTCAAAGGTGGGGCAAACATGCTGCTAGAGAAAGGTGGAAAAATTTGTTTGAATTGTAATGTGATGGATATATGTAGAATGTATGAGAAATAATATAAAAAAAAAAAAAAAAAAAAAAAAAAATCGATCGCTTCTCTGCCTTTTGGCTAAGATCAAGTGTCTGGTCCTAAGGTAGAGACAGCGATCGCCTCTTGTTGGACTTGGTCTCGTGTGTTGCTTGTCACACGGGACACACACCCTTCAGGAGGTACATTGACAAGCGGCTTTTAATTGACGACTCGTTCTACGAGGAATCTTCTGGTTTTAAGGTAAGCAGGTTTTAATTTATTTATTGTATATTTATTGTTGGGTTTTAGCCGCAGCAGGCTAGTGGTGCCTCCAACATGTCGGCTGCTCGTGCCGGCATGAGGAGGCACCACAGCGTGCGTTTTAAATTTAAACCAAAAGAGGATGGCACTCTCCAGGTCATGTCCAGGCTGGACTTTTCTAGGAAGTGCATCCAACAGTTACTCGGTTTTAAGGTTGTGGACATAAACTGCCTGTTGACTCTGCCCCTGAATCATGGCTTTGATGTAAGTTTTGCTTCTGCTTCCTTGCTAAGTACTTTTTGGACTCGATTTGAAATGTGTAAAGCCAATTTCTCCATGTTCACTGTGGAAAAACTGACTGATAATTCACTGAAAGTTGTGATTGTCAGGATGTTTAATGAAACAGTTAGTGGAGAAGATATTTCTGTATGGTTGGCAAGATATTGCTCTATTCGTGGACAACCAGTCAAGGTTTTAGATGAAGACGGTATCTGGAGCTGTGCGTGGAGAGTGCCCATTAAACAATGGGCAGATCCCAACAGCTACCATGGCCTGAGTCAAATACCTTCTATGATTGTGTTGGGAGAGAATAGAGGCTACATCCATTACCAAGGGATGCCCAAGCTATGCCGCAAGTGTGGCAAACTTGGACATCTCGCCGAGGCATGCCAAGAAGTAGTGTGTAGGAAGTGCAGAGAAATTTGGCACATTTTTGAAGAGTGCCAAAATGGCAGAAAGTGCAACCTCTGTGGAGAATCATCCCATCTCTACAGAGACTGCCCTAAAAGTTTTGCCAACAAGTTAAAAAGCAACAAAATGGCCGCCCCACCCAAAGAACAAACAATTGAGGAGGCGGGCCCCGAGGTTTTGGCGGGAAATTCAAACCCCCAGCCAGCCTCAGGGATGGACAGGAAGGAGGAAGTGGGGCGGCCACAGGGGCGGAGTCAATTCTGGCAGTTGGTGAGGGGGAGGAAGCCAATCCTCAAAATGAAATTGAAAAAGAAGACAGTATGGAGGATGAAGAGGAGGAAATGGCTTCCTCCCTAGTAACCGTGTCTGAGGTTAGTGTGTCCACGAGTGGGAGTGAAACAGATGTTTCGCTCCCCAATGCTCAAGTGCAGAAAAGAACTGCGAGATCTCCTCTGGTTCAAACAGAGGAGAAAAAGCTGCGGGTAGCGCATCGGCTAGATAGTTCCCCCATGGAAGATCTAGACCGTATGTGGCCCGCAGAATCTCCTAATGAAGTCTCTTTTCTGCATTTCAAGCTAAGAACATCATCGCCAAAGGATTCGCAAGAGGCCTTCTCTGCGAGCCCTGAGGCGTCAAGCACTTGCCCCCCTGATCCCAGCTCATCTGGGGAAAAGGGAAGGCAAGTGCAACAAGAAATAACATGATTTTAATTATATCTCTGTAGTCCCTTGGTTGCTTTTAAATGTCACACACCCTTTTAACCATACTGCTCATGGCTCTCACTATCTCCACAATCAATGTGAGAAGTGTGAAGAGCAATATACGAGCACAGAGTGTGTTATCCTTTTTAAAATCTTTTAAGTCAGATGTGTTTTTATTGCAAGAATGTGGTCTGCCTTTTTTAACAAATTACAGGAAGTGGGAGGAGATTTGGACCCCAGGACTTTCCATCTGGAGTGGGTCCAATTTTAACAAAAATGACGGTGTTGCTATTTTAATAAAAAATCCCCATGTTTTGGTGAAGGGCAGCACTGTGGTGAGGGATGGGCGGGCAATTTTAGCTAATCTGACTTTTTTAGGTAAGGATTTTAACATTTTAAATGTGTATGGTTTTACAGGCAAAAAAAACAGGTATGAGCTTTTAGAAGACCTGCAGCCCCACATGCTCGGGAGGGCTCCCCTAGTGGTAGCAGGGGATTTTAATTGTGTTTTATCAAGACAGGATAGAAAGAGGGTAGGAGAGGATTTTAAGGTCGACAAGACATCGGTTTTATTACAAAATATAGTCAAAGATTTTAAGTTAGTTGACTGCTTTAAAACAATGCATCAAAGAGAGGAGGGCTTCACCTGGTTCAGTGGTGATGGCGCCAGAGCCTCTCGAATTGACTATGTTTTTACAAGGGACTGCCCGCCGACCGATGCTACATTGAGCCCCCTCTTCTTTTCTGATCACATGATGCTCTCCTGCACCCTTTCACTACCCACGGGTGTGACCGTATGGGGAGGGCTGTGGAAGCTGAACTGTTCCCTATTGGAGGACGAGGAAGTGGTTAGTGAGTATAGGGAGCAGTTCAGCCAATGGCAGACCCTCCAAGACTTTTTCGACTCACGTGCACAGTGGTGGGAGATGGTGAAACAAAGGACAGGACGGTTTTTTAAACAAATTGGAAAAGAAAAAAAGAATAAAGAAAAAAGACGCATGATGGGGCTGCAAAAAAGACTGCAGAGATATTTTAACCTTTTAAACAGTGGATTGGATTTTACAGAAGAAATTAAAGAAGTAAAGAAAGAAATGTCAGATTTGTCCGAAACAAAGACTAAAGGTGTCATTTTAAGATGTAAGGAGAGAGAAATAGAAGAAGGGGAAAAGTGTACTAGATATTTTTTTAAAAAGACAATAACACGGGGAGGGTCAATTAATACTTTAAAAACTTTTACAGGTGGGGAGGTAAATACAACAGATCTGATTTTAGGGGAAATTGAAAGTTTTTACAATAATTTATACAGCACTAAAGAGGTACACAATGGTATCTTAGAGGAAGTTTTAGGGTTTTTAGACAAAAAGGTAAAGAGTCCAGATGTGCTTTTATCCCAAGATTTTACTCTTTTAGAAATGCACAAAGCGCTAAAAGGTTTTAAAAAGGGGAAGTCCCCAGGCTTGGATGGACTCCCCTTTGAGTTTTATCTGACTTTCTGGGACATTTTAGCACACGACTTATTGACAGTTTTTAAAGAACTTGAGACTCTTGACAGACTTCCAGACAGCTTTAGAGTAGGGATAGTTACATTACTATACAAAAAAGGGGACAAGACTGACCTGAGAAACTGGCGACCAATCACTCTTTTAAATTATGATTGTAAACTTTTTAGTAAGATTTTAGCTACACGTATGTCGACTGTTTTAGAGGACGTAATCCACCTGGATCAAGCATGCGCTGTGCCCGGCAGGAAGATCACGGACAGCCTGGTACTGATCAGAGACGCCATCTGTTTTGCGAGAGACAGAAACATTCGGCTAGTAGTCCTAAATTTAGATTTCGAAAAAGCCTTTGATCGCGTCTCGCACCAGTACCTGTTCCAGGTACTGGAAAAAATGGGTTTTCCTGGGAGGTTTATAGCCTGGGTGGGACTGCTGTACAACGAGCTGTCTAGCAGAATTTTGGTTAACGGGCATTTATCCAAAGCTGTAAATCTCTACAGCGGCGTCCGTCAGGGGTGTCCTTTATCTCCCCTTCTGTATGTGGCTTGTATTGAGCCACTGGCACAAATCTTGAGAAGGGATAAATGGATTAAAGGACTAGACATCCCAGGGACTGGTGGACTGACGGCGACCTGTGTTTTATATATGGATGACGTGACCCTTTTAGCGACTGACCTTTTATCAGTACGAAGAGCAATGGACTTGACTGACTGGTACGGTCGGGCCTCGGGCGCCAAGCTCAATAGGAGTAAGTCCGAGGCCCAGCTCTTCGGGCCGTGGGGGAACGTAGACACAGCTGGATTAGATTTGGATTTTAAAGACAATGATTTGAAAATTTTAGGTGTAAAATTTGACAGAGAGGGTGGAGGACAAGGAAACTGGACTGACATGTTAGGGAAAGTCAGGCAAAGACTGGGCTTTTGGGGACTGAGACAATTGACGTTTGAAGGCAAGATTTTAATTTTTAAAGCAGTGATTTTACCACTAATTTTACTTGTCTGTTCTGTTTTTAGTCCCCCAAGACGATTCCTGGCCAACCTGGAGAGGGCGGTATTTTATTTCCTGTGGGGGTCCAAGTGGGAACGACTAAAGAGGGAGGTCGTCAAAAAGAAAAAAGAAAATGGAGGGAAAGGCCTCCCAGACCCCCACCTGTTTTTAGGCAGCCGCTTTGCCGCCCTCCACATCCAGTACGCACTGACCCCATCCAGAGAACACAAGACAGCAGCCATGACCCGATTCTGGATGGGGTCATACCTAAGAACTTTGAAAATTTTACCCATTGATCTTAAAAGTCCAGTGTCTTTTAATTTGTCAAAAGAGCATAGTTTTATTAAGAAATTTTTAAAGAAATACCTTTTAGAGACAAATGATGCCACTGTTTTAACTAATCACAAATCTCTTATCTCTCTTGTGCAGGATCGAGAATCGGTGAGCCCGGTTCCAGGCCTCACACTAGGTGAGGCCAAAGATGTTTGGAGGAACACAGCCCACCCAGCTCTCCAGAACAGGCTTAAAGACTTGTCGTGGATGGTGGCCCATGAGATCCTCCCGGTCAGGGCGGTTATGCACTCCAGAGGCATGGCCAAAAACTCCACCTGCCCACGGTCCGGATGTGGTTCCCCGGAGACCGTTCGACATCTGCTCTGGGAGTGCGGTGCTGCGCGGGACCTGTGGGCCAAGACCGGCCCCCTGTTTTTCCCGTGCCTGCCAGCGGGTGGGGCCCAGGTGGACTACAAGCTCGCCATCCTGGGGGTGGGTCAGGGCTTGAAGCTGACACAACCAAAATTTTCCTCGCTCTGGCTCACCCTAAACGTGATCAAGGATGCCATCTGGCTCACCAGAAATCTGCTGGTGGGGAAACGCGTGACGGTCCCCCTCCACGCGTGCGAGCAGAAAATAAGATCAACGCTGCAGGGTGGGCTTCACGTCGTTATTCGGATGGGGGGGCCGGGGTCACACGTAGAAGGTCCCGGCCGCCACCGACCCTGGCCGCCCGTAGATGCACCCTCACCACACCGGCTACGGGAACAGCGGGCCAGCGGGCCGGAGGAGAGGGGATCTCCGCTGGGCACCAGAAGCGGGGAGTCTGGGGCCTGTTCTGGAGACCTGGAGTGAATGGACAATCTTGATAGGGACTCACCCTCGATCCTGTACAAGAGATGTTTTATTTGGCATATTTTATTGTTTTATTGTTTTATATTTGCATTCCTATTTTATTTTAATCCATTTTACCTTTACTTTAAAACAACACACAACATACATGGACTTTTACACAACACATCAACATAACTGATTTTTAACTGTAACTTATGTCCTTTTTGTTGTTTTAAGATATGTGCAAAAATGTGATTTTATAAGGAAAAAATGGATATTGAAAGAATGGAATGAAACAATGTGACAATAAACTTTTTTCGAAAGAAAAATCTGTTCTTATCAGTTTAATATCTGATACGTGCCCTACCCGGGCACCATATATTAAATTGATTTTTGGAACTGGGAGATGGAAGAGGGGCTTGCTCCGTCCACTCCACGCATCGACCCGGTATTGCAGTACTTCTGGGAACGGTGCACCCCCAAAAACTGTGTTCAATGAAAGAGATGTTTTAGTCTTGTGTGGCAGCAGGTGTTAATGGAAGTAACGTATATTGCTGTGTATGGGTGCTTTAAAGGTGTTGTAGGTGATCATATGCTATACAGGTAATGGTGGTGTGAGAGGGAAAAAAAAACAACAACTCTGTTCTTATCTCGTTTAACATCTGATTCGTCCACTATCCGGTGACCGCGTATGAAATTGATTTTTGGCTCATGGATCCGGAGCATGAAAACAACATCATCCACAACAACAACAGCAAAAGAGCCCGACTCTGCAGGTTTTTGATGTCTCTCTCTTATCTCTTGGAGTTTTTACGAATGAGCTGATGAGTTGAATCAGGTGTGTGTTTGATTGTCCGACCGTTGGTGAGGATTGCGGAGAGGGACACGGTTCCTCTGACGGGAGGCCTGGGAATTCATACTTACCTGGCAGGGGAGACACCATGATCAGGAAGGTGGTTCACCCAGGCCGAGGCTCGGCCATTGCACTCCGGTTGTGCTGACCCCTGCGAATTCCCCAAATGTGGGAATCTCGACTGCATAATTTATGGTAGTGGGGGACTGCGTTCGCGCTCTCCCCTGGACACACTGGTTAAAAGAGCAGATTGTTCGAGTTCCTCTTCTTCTGGTAGTTAACGACCTAGGAAGTCCAGAGAATTGAACTGCAGTGGTTGATCGAGAGATGTAAAACTCTCAACCTAGGACCAGTCTGCAAAAGTAGGGCTGTTTTTTAGTTTTTTTTTTCATCATTCTTCAAATAATCTCCATTATTCAACCAGCGCTTTTATTGGCAGCAGTGGTCCTAGAAGCAAAGTTGTTCCGAATGAGGAGTTCTATCATGTGGTATGAATACCTTGTGCATGTGTGAAAAATCACCTGACATACAGTCGCCTATGGCCGTATTCATGTTGTTGTTTTTACTGTTTACAGCGCCACCAAGTGGCCAGTCGCCACATCCCTTTTCACCTGAGCACAGGCTGAGCCCGTGCACAGGTGTACCGACTTGGGTGTAATTGTCTCATTCCGTTGGAGAGTTATGGCCATTTAAGTAAAGCCCGCCTCGCCCACTCCCAACGTTTTGGCGTCCCGTCGCCAACGTGAATCGAAATTCCGACTTTTTTCCCCATCGCTGTCGGCAATCAGACTCCAGGGAATCTTTCTGCACCGGTTTGGGTCAGATCGGGCGAAAGACCTAGGACTAGTGTGCAAAAGTAGCTTTTTCACAAAATCCCAAATACCCGAAAATCTCGCCAGCGCAACCATCGAATCCGAGGCCTGCGTCTTGTTCGGCCCGAGCCAAGGATTCCGGTGATGTAAGACACTTGGGTCTGCGACGGACGGTTCAGGAGTTACGAGGCATTTCGTACTTCTGATCGCTGCAGCGCCACCTTGGGGCCGAGCCTTGGTGATGTTGTAGACCGGGCGGGTACTACCATCCCTCAAGAGTTTCAAGTCTCTACGACGTACGCTTTGGTCTGCCCGCTCACTTTTAGGGCAGAATGTTTGTTGGTCCAAAATCCCAGGTTGCACTCCAAAGTGTCGTGTTGTGCGCTCTGCTGTGATCCATTTTCGGTGTCAACAGTCAAGCTGAGCTTGTATTGCTGTGAGCTGAGCTTGTTTGCTGGCGACCTTTAGACCCTCTCGCCACGGCCCAGGTGGGCGTGGCCTTTGACGGCTCCCCCGCCTCTGCGTCATTGTGTCATCGCTTCTCGGCCTTTTGGCTAAGATCAAGTGTAGTATCTGTTCTTATCAGTTTAATATCTGATACGTGCCCTACCCGGGCACCATATATTAAATTGATTTTTGGAACTGGGAGATGGAAGAGGGGCTTGCTCCGTCCACTCCACGCATCGACCCGGTATTGCAGTACTTCTGGGAACGGTGCACCCCCAAAAACTGTGTTCAATGAAAGAGATGTTTTAGTCTTGTGTGGCAGCAGGTGTTAATGGAAGTAACGTATATTGCTGTGTATGGGTGCTTTAAAGGTGTTGTAGGTGATCATATGCTATACAGGTAATGGTGGTGTGAGAGGGAAAAAAAAACAACAACTCTGTTCTTATCTCGTTTAACATCTGATTCGTCCACTATCCGGTGACCGCGTATGAAATTGATTTTTGGCTCATGGATCCGGAGCATGAAAACAACATCATCCACAACAACAACAGCAAAAGAGCCCGACTCTGCAGGTTTTTGATGTCTCTCTCTTATCTCTTGGAGTTTTTACGAATGAGCTGATGAGTTGAATCAGGTGTGTGTTTGATTGTCCGACCGTTGGTGAGGATTGCGGAGAGGGACACGGTGCCTCTGACGGGAGGCCTGGGAATTCATACTTACCTGGCAGGGGAGACACCATGATCAGGAAGGTGGTTCACCCAGGGCGAGGCTCGGCCATTGCGCTCCGGTTGTGCTGACCCCTGCGAATTCCCCAAATGTGGGAATCTCGACTGCATAATTTATGGTAGTGGGGGACTGCGTTCGCGCTCTCCCCTGGACACACTGGTTAAAAGAGCAGATTGTTCGAGTTCCTCTTCTTCTGGTAGTTAACGACCTAGGAAGTCCAGAGAATTGAACTGCAGTGGTTGATCGAGAGATGTAAAACTCTCAACCTAGGACCAGTCTGCAAAAGTAGGGCTGTTTTTTAGTTTTTTTTTTCATCATTCTTCAAATAATCTCCATTATTCAACCAGCGCTTTTATTGGCAGCAGTGGTCCTAGAAGCAAAGTTGTTCCGAATGAGGAGTTCTATCATGTGGTATGAATACCTTGTGCATGTGTGAAAAATCACCTGACATACAGTCGCCTATGGCCGTATTCATGTTGTTGTTTTTACTGTTTACAGCGCCACCAAGTGGCCAGTCGCCACATCCCTTTTCACCTGAGCACAGGCTGAGCCCGTGCACAGGTGTACCGACTTGGGTGTAATTGTCTCATTCCGTTGGAGAGTTATGGCCATTTAAGTAAAGCCCGCCTCGCCCACTCCCAACGTTTTGGCGTCCCGTCGCCAACGTGAATCGAAATTCCGACTTTTTTCCCCATCGCTGTCGGCAATCAGACTCCAGGGAATCTTTCTGCACCGGTTTGGGTCAGATCGGGCGAAAGACCTAGGACTAGTGTGCAAAAGTAGCTTTTTCACAAAATCCCAAATACCCGAAAATCTCGCCAGCGCAACCATCGAATCCGAGGCCTGCGTCTTGTTCGGCCCGAGCCAAGGATTCCGGTGATGTAAGACACTTGGGTCTGCGACGGACGGTTCAGGAGTTACGAGGCATTTCGTACTTCTGATCGCTGCAGCGCCACCTTGGGGCCGAGCCTTGGTGATGTTGTAGACCGGGCGGGTACTACCATCCCTCAAGAGTTTCAAGTCTCTACGACGTACGCTTTGGTCTGCCCGCTCACTTTTAGGGCAGAATGTTTGTTGGTCCAAAATCCCAGGTTGCACTCCAAAGTGTCGTGTTGTGCGCTCTGCTGTGATCCATTTTCGGTGTCAACAGTCAAGCTGAGCTCGTATTGCTGTGAGCTGAGCTTGTTTGTTGGCGACCTTTAGACCTTCTCGCCACGGCCCAGGTGGGCGTGGCCTTTGACGGCTCCCCCGCCTCTGCGTCATTGTGTCATCGCTTCTCGGCCTTTTGGCTAAGATCAAGTGTAGTATCTGTTCTTATCAGTTTAATATCTGATACGTGCCCTACCCGGGCACCATATATTAAATTGATTTTTGGAACTGGGAGATGGAAGAGGGGCTTGCTCCGTCCACTCCACGCATCGACCCGGTATTGCAGTACTTCTGGGAACGGTGCACCCCCAAAAACTGTGTTCAATGAAAGAGATGTTTTAGTCTTGTGTGGCAGCAGGTGTTAATGGAAGTAACGTATATTGCTGTGTATGGGTGCTTTAAAGGTGTTGTAGGTGATCATATGCTATACAGGTAATGGTGGTGTGAGAGGGAAAAAAAAACAACAACTCTGTTCTTATCTCGTTTAACATCTGATTCGTCCACTATCCGGTGACCGCGTATGAAATTGATTTTTGGCTCATGGATCCGGAGCATGAAAACAACATCATCCACAACAACAACAGCAAAAGAGCCCGACTCTGCAGGTTTTTGATGTCTCTCTCTTATCTCTTGGAGTTTTTACGAATGAGCTGATGAGTTGAATCAGGTGTGTGTTTGATTGTCCGACCGTTGGTGAGGATTGCGGAGAGGGACACGGTTCCTCTGACGGGAGGCCTGGGAATTCATACTTACCTGGCAGGGGAGACACCATGATCAGGAAGGTGGTTCACCCAGGGCGAGGCTCGGCCATTGCACTCCGGTTGTGCTGACCCCTGCGAATTCCCCAAATGTGGGAATCTCGACTGCATAATTTATGGTAGTGGGGGACTGCGTTCGCGCTCTCCCCTGGACACACTGGTTAAAAGAGCAGATTGTTCAAGTTCCTCTTCTTCTGGTAGTTAACGACCTAGGAAGTCCAGAGAATTGAACTGCAGTGGTTGATCGAGAGATGTAAAACTCTCAACCTAGGACCAGTCTGCAAAAGTAGGGCTGTTTTTTAGTTTATTTTTTTCATCATTCTTCAAATAATCTCCATTATTCAACCAGCGCTTTTATTGGCAGTAGTGGTCCTAGAAGCAAAGTTGTTCCGAATGAGGAGTTCTATCATGTGGTATGAATACCTTGTGCATGTGTGAAAAATCACCTGACATACAGTCGCCTATGGCCGTATTCATGTTGTTGTTTTTACTGTTTACAGCGCCACCAAGTGGCCAGTCGCCACATCCCTTTTCACCTGAGCACAGGCTGAGCCCGTGCACAGGTGTACCGACTTGGGTGTAATTGTCTCATTCCGTTGGAGAGTTATGGCCATTTAAGTAAAGCCCGCCTCGCCCACTCCCAACGTTTTGGCGTCCCGTCGCCAACGTGAATCGAAATTCCGACTTTTTTCCCCATCGCTGTCGGCAATCAGACTCCAGGGAATCTTTCTGCACCGGTTTGGGTCAGATCGGGCGAAAGACCTAGGACTAGTGTGCAAAAGTAGCTTTTTCACAAAATCCCAAATACCCGAAAATCTCGCCAGCGCAACCATCGAATCCGAGGCCTGCGTCTTGTTCGGCCCGAGCCAAGGATTCCGGTGATGTAAGACACTTGGGTCTGCGACGGACGGTTCAGGAGTTACGAGGCATTTCGTACTTCTGATCGCTGCAGCGCCACCTTGGGGCCGAGCCTTGGTGATGTTGTAGACCGGGCGGGTACTACCATCCCTCAAGAGTTTCAAGTCTCTACGACGTACGCTTTGGTCTGCCCGCTCACTTTTAGGGCAGAATGTTTGTTGGTCCAAAATCCCAGGTTGCACTCCAAAGTGTCGTGTTGTGCGCTCTGCTGTGATCCATTTTCGGTGTCAACAGTCAAGCTGAGCTTGTATTGCTGTGAGCTGAGCTTGTTTGTTGGCGACCTTTAGACCTTCTCGCCACGGCCCAGGTGGGCGTGGCCTTTGACGGCTCCCCCGCCTCTGCGTCATTGTGTCATCGCTTCTCGGCCTTTTGGCTAAGATCAAGTGTAGTATCTGTTCTTATCAGTTTAATATCTGATACGTGCCCTACCCGGGCACCATATATTAAATTGATTTTTGGAACTGGGAGATGGAAGAGGGGCTTGCTCCGTCCACTCCACGCATCGACCCGGTATTGCAGTACTTCTGGGAACGGTGCACCCCCAAAAACTGTGTTCAATGAAAGAGATGTTTTAGTCTTGTGTGGCAGCAGGTGTTAATGGAAGTAACGTATATTGCTGTGTATGGGTGCTTTAAAGGTGTTGTAGGTGATCATATGCTATACAGGTAATGGTGGTGTGAGAGGGAAAAAAAAACAACAACTCTGTTCTTATCTCGTTTAACATCTGATTCGTCCACTATCCGGTGACCGCGTATGAAATTGATTTTTGGCTCATGGATCCGGAGCATGAAAACAACATCATCCACAACAACAACAGCAAAAGAGCCCGACTCTGCAGGTTTTTGATGTCTCTCTCTTATCTCTTGGAGTTTTTACGAATGAGCTGATGAGTTGAATCAGGTGTGTGTTTGATTGTCCGACCGTTGGTGAGGATTGCGGAGAGGGACACGGTTCCTCTGACGGGAGGCCTGGGAATTCATACTTACCTGGCAGGGGAGACACCATGATCAGGAAGGTGGTTCACCCAGGGCGAGGCTCGGCCATTGCACTCCGGTTGTGCTGACCCCTGCGAATTCCCCAAATGTGGGAATCTCGACTGCATAATTTATGGTAGTGGGGGACTGCGTTCGCGCTCTCCCCTGGACACACTGGTTAAAAGAGCAGATTGTTCAAGTTCCTCTTCTTCTGGTAGTTAACGACCTAGGAAGTCCAGAGAATTGAACTGCAGTGGTTGATCGAGAGATGTAAAACTCTCAACCTAGGACCAGTCTGCAAAAGTAGGGCTGTTTTTTAGTTTATTTTTTTCATCATTCTTCAAATAATCTCCATTATTCAACCAGCGCTTTTATTGGCAGTAGTGGTCCTAGAAGCAAAGTTGTTCCGAATGAGGAGTTCTATCATGTGGTATGAATACCTTGTGCATGTGTGAAAAATCACCTGACATACAGTCGCCTATGGCCGTATTCATGTTGTTGTTTTTACTGTTTACAGCGCCACCAAGTGGCCAGTCGCCACATCCCTTTTCACCTGAGCACAGGCTGAGCCCGTGCACAGGTGTACCGACTTGGGTGTAATTGTCTCATTCCGTTGGAGAGTTATGGCCATTTAAGTAAAGCCCGCCTCGCCCACTCCCAACGTTTTGGCGTCCCGTCGCCAACGTGAATCGAAATTCCGACTTTTTTCCCCATCGCTGTCGGCAATCAGACTCCAGGGAATCTTTCTGCACCGGTTTGGGTCAGATCGGGCGAAAGACCTAGGACTAGTGTGCAAAAGTAGCTTTTTCACAAAATCCCAAATACCCGAAAATCTCGCCAGCGCAACCATCGAATCCGAGGCCTGCGTCTTGTTCGGCCCGAGCCAAGGATTCCGGTGATGTAAGACACTTGGGTCTGCGACGGACGGTTCAGGAGTTACGAGGCATTTCGTACTTCTGATCGCTGCAGCGCCACCTTGGGGCCGAGCCTTGGTGATGTTGTAGACCGGGCGGGTACTACCATCCCTCAAGAGTTTCAAGTCTCTACGACGTACGCTTTGGTCTGCCCGCTCACTTTTAGGGCAGAATGTTTGTTGGTCCAAAATCCCAGGTTGCACTCCAAAGTGTCGTGTTGTGCGCTCTGCTGTGATCCATTTTCGGTGTCAACAGTCAAGCTGAGCTTGTATTGCTGTGAGCTGAGCTTGTTTGTTGGCGACCTTTAGACCCTCTCGCCACGGCCCAGGTGGGCGTGGCCTTTGACGGCTCCCCCGCCTCTGCGTCATTGTGTCATCGCTTCTCGGCCTTTTGGCTAAGATCAAGTGTCTGGTCCTAGGGTAGAGACAGCGATCGCCTCTTGGAGGTTTTTCCGGCTTGGGTCCTTCAGTGACTTGAGCCCCAAACTTTTGAGAGGTACATTGATCCAGCTGCTTTTATTCCGGTTCTGTTTTAAGGTAAGACCTTTTTATCTATTTATTTATTTATTTATTGTTTTTTAAAGTTTTAGGCTGTTGGTGTCTCCACCATGTCGGCTGCCCGTGCCGGCATGAGGAGGCACCACAGCGTGCGTTTTTTATTCAAAGAAGTTGAGGGGAAGCTCCTGGGGATGTCACGTCTTGACTTCTCCAGGAAGCTGATCCAAAAAACTCTAAATTTTAAACCTGATGATCTGAATTGCATCGTGACTCTGCCCCTGAACAAAGGATTTGATGTTAGTTTTAGAGCGGTTTCCCACCTGAATGATTTCTGGCACAGATTTGAAGTAGCTAAATCCCAGCTGTCCATGTTTACTGTTGAAAAGCTCTCTGACAACACACTTAAAACTGTGATTGTTAGAATGTTTAATGAGACAGTGACTGGGGAGGACATTTGTGTCTGGCTGGGCAGATTTTGCACAGTTCGAAGCCAGCCAGTCAAGGTTTTAGATGAGGATGGTATTTGGACATGCTCCTGGCGAATTCCCATTAAACAATGGGAAGACGCTGGGGGCTACCAGGGCCTGAAGCATCTGCCTTCTATGATTGTGTTGGGTGAGAACAGAGGCTACATTCACTACCAGGGTATGCCCAAATTATGTAGAAAATGTGGAAAGTTTGGGCACTTAGCTGAAGCATGCCAGGAAATGATATGTGGGAAATGCAGAGAAATTGGTCATACTTTTGAAGAGTGTACCAATGGCAGGCGGTGCAACCTCTGTGGGGAGTCATCCCATCTCTACAGAGATTGCCCTAAAAGTTTTGCCAACAAACTGAAAGGCAACAAAATGGCCGCCCCACATGTGGAACAAACAAAAGAGCAAAGGAAGGAGGAGGCGGTCCCTGAGGTTTTGGCGGGAAATTCTATTTCCCAGCCAGCCTCAGGGAGTGGGCAGGAGGAAGGAAGTGGGGCGGCCACAGGGGCGGAGTCAAGTTTTAACAGCGAACAGAGTGAGGAAGCCGTTCCCCAACAAGAGAGAAGTGAAAACAAAATGGAGGAGGAGGAGGAGGATGCAACGGCTTCCTCACTCTACACCGTATCGGAGGTTAGTGTGGTGGATAGTGGGGGTGAATCCGAGGGTTCACTCCCCAATGCTCAGGTGCAAAAAAGGTCTGCGAGATCTCCTCTGCATCAAACAGAGGAGAAAAGGCTGCGGGCATCGCATCGGCTAGATAGTTCCTCTTCGTTAGATCTAGACCGTATGTGGCCTGCAGAATCTCCCAATGAAGTCTCCTTTTTGCACGTTAAGCTTAGAACATCGTCACCGAAGGAGCCACAAGAGGTTCTCTCTGTGGACTCTGAGGCGGCGAGCATTTGCCCTCCTGATCCCAGTTTTTCTGGGGAAAAGGAGAAGCAAGTGCTACATGACATAACATGATTTTAATGTAACTTTCTGCAGTCTTTTGGTTTTATCCTTCTATTAATGCTTGTATTTTTAACTATACTGCTCATGGCCCTCACTATCTCTACAATCAATGTGAGAAGTGTGAGGTCTACTTTGCGAGCACAGAGTGTGTTATCCTTTTTAAAAACTTTTAAGTCAGATGTGTTTTTATTGCAAGAATGTGGTTTGCCCTTTTTAACAAATTACAGGAAGTGGGAGGAGATTTGGACCCCAGGATTTTCCATTTGGAGTGGGTCCAATTTTAACAAAAATGACGGTGTTGCTATTTTAATAAAAAATCCCCATGTTTTGGTGAAGGGCAGCACTGTGGTGAGGGACGGGCGGGCAATTTTAGCAAATCTGACTTTTTTAGGTAAGGATCTTAACATTTTAAATATGTATGGTTTTACTGAAAAAAATAACAGGTATGAGCTTTTAGAAGACTTGCAACCCCACATGCTAGGCAGGGCTCCCCTAGTGGTAGCAGGGGATTTTAATTGTGTATTATCAAAAAAGGACAGAAGGAGGGTAGGAGAGGATTTTAAGGTCGACAAGACATCGGTTTTATTACAAAATATAGTCAAAGATTTTAAGTTAGTTGACTGTTTTAAAACAATGCATCAAAGAGAGGAAGGCTTCACCTGGTTCAGTGGTGACGGTGCCAGAGCCTCTCGAATTGACTATATTTTTACCAGGGACCTCCCGCCGACCGATGCTACATTGACCCCCCTCTTTTTTTCCGACCACATGATGCTGTCTTGCACTCTTTCACTCCCCACGGGTGTGACTGCAGGGGGAGGGCTGTGGAAGCTGAACTGTTCCCTATTAGAGGACGAGGAAGTGGTTAGTGAGTATAGGGTGCAGTTCAGCCAATGGCAGACCCTCCAGGACTTTTACGACTCACGTGCACAGTGGTGGGAGATGGTGAAACAAAGGACAGGACGGTTTTTTAAACAAATTGGAAAAGAAAAAAAGAATAAAGAAAAAAGACGCATGATGGGGTTGCAAAAAAGACTGCAGAGATATTTTAACCTTTTAAACAATGGATTGGATTTTACAAATGAAATAAAAGAAGTAAAGAAAGAAATGTCAGATCTGTCTGAAACAAAGAGCAAAGGTGTCATTTTAAGATGTAGAGAAAGGGAGTTAGAGGAAGGAGAGAAGTGTACCAGGTATTTTTTTAAAAAGACAATAGCTCGGGGAGGGTCGATCAATATTTTAAAAACTTTTAGAGGGGGGGAAGTAAATACAACTGACCTGATTTTAGGGGAAATTGAAAGTTTTTACAGTAATTTATACGGCACTAAAGAGGTACACAATGGCATCTTAGAGGAAGTTTTAGGGTTTTTAGATGAAAAAGTTAAGAGTCCAGATGTGCTTTTATCCCAGGATTTTAATCTTTTAGAATTGGAAAAAGCTTTAAAGGGTTTTAAGAAGGGGAAGTCCCCGGGCATGGACGGACTCCCCTTTGAGTTTTATCTGACTTTCTGGGACATTTTAGCACATGACTTACTTACAGTTTTTAAAGAATTTGAGACTCTTGACAGACTTCCAGACAGCTTTAGAGTAGGGATAGTTACATTACTGTACAAAAAAGGAGACAAGACTGACTTGAGAAACTGGCGACCAATCACTCTTTTAAATTATGATTGTAAACTTTTTAGTAAGATTTTAGCTACACGCATGTCGACTGTTTTAGAGGACGTAATCCACCTGGATCAAGCTTGCGCTGTGCCCGGCAGGAAGATCACGGACAGCCTGGTACTGATCAGAGACGCCATCTGTTATGCGAGAGACAGAAACATTAGGCTTGTAGTCCTAAATTTAGACTTTGAAAAAGCTTTTGATCGGGTCTCGCACCAGTACCTCCTTCAGGTACTGCAAAAAATGGGCTTTCCAGAGAGGTTTATAGCTTGGGTGGGACTGCTGTATGAGGGCTTAAGCAGCAAATTTCTTGCAAATGGGCATCTTTCCAAAGCTGTAAATATCCACAGCGGTGTCCGTCAGGGGTGTCCTTTATCTCCCCTTCTGTATGTGGCTTGTATTGAGCCACTGGCACAGATCTTGAGAAGGGATAAATGGATTAAAGGACTAGATATCCCAGGAACTGGTGGACTGACGGCGACCTGCGTTTTATATATGGATGACGTGACCCTTTTAGCGACTGACTTTTTATCAGTACGAAGAGCAATGGACTTGACTGACTGGTACGGTCGGGCCTCGGGCGCCAAGCTTAACAGGAGTAAGTCCGAGGCCCTGCTCTTCGGGCCGTGGGGCGACGTGGACACAGGAGGACTAGATTTGGATTTTAAAGAAAAGGATTTGAAAATTTTAGGAGTAAAATTTGACAGGGAGGGTGGAGGACCAGGAAACTGGACTGACATGTTAGGGAAAGTCAGACAAAGACTGGGCTTTTGGGGACTAAGACAACTGACGTTAGAAGGCAAGATTTTAATTTTTAAAGCAGTGATTTTACCACTAATTTTACTTGTCTGTTCTGTTTTTAGTCCCCCAAGACGATTCCTGGCTAAGTTGGAGAGGGCGGTATTTTATTTCCTGTGGGGGTCCAAGTGGGAACGAATCAAGAGGGAGGTCGTTAAAAAGAAAAAAGAGAATGGCGGGAAAGGCCTCCCAGACCCCCACCTGTTTTTAGGCAGCCGCTTTGCCGCCCTCCATATCCAGTATGCACTGACCCCATCCAGAGAACACAAGACAGCAGCCATGACCCGATTCTGGATGGGGTCATACCTAAGAAGTTTGAAAATTTTACCCATTGATCTTAAAAGTCCAGTGTCTTTTAATTTGTCAAAAGAGCATAGTTTTATTAAGAAATTTTTAAAGAAATATCTTTTAGAAACAAATGATGCCACTGTTTTAACTAATCACAAGTCTCTCGTCTCTCTTGTGCAGGATCGAGAATCGGTGAGTCCAGTTCCAGGCCTCACACTAGGTGAGGCCAAAGACGTTTGGAGGAACGCAGCCCACCCAGCTCTCCAGAACAGGCTTAAGGACCTGTCGTGGATGGTGGCTCATGAGATCCTCCCGGTCAGGGCGGTCATGCACTCCAGAGGCATGGCCAAAAACTCCACCTGCCCACGGTCCGGATGTGGTTCCCCGGAGACCGTTCAACATCTGCTCTGGGAGTGCGGCGCTGCGCGGGACCTGTGGGCCAAGACAGGCCCCCTGTTTTTCCCGTGCCTGCCAGCGGGTGGGGCCCAGGTGGACTATAAGCTCGCCATCCTGGGGGTGGGTCAGGGCTTGAAGGAGTTGACACCACCAACGTTTGCCTCGCTCTGGCTCACCCTCAACCACATCAAGGATGCCATCTGGGTCACCAGAAACCTGCTGGTGGGGAAACGCGTGACGGTCCCCCTCCACGCGTGCGAGCAGAGGATAACATCAACGCTGCAGGGTGGGCCGCACGTCGTTATTCGGATGGGGGGGCCGAGGTCACACGGAGAAGGTCCCGGCCGCCACCGTACCTGGCCGCCCGTAGATGCACCCTCACCACTCTGGCTACGGGAACAGCGGGCCAGCGGGCCGGAGGAGAGGGGATCTCCGCTGGGCACTGGAAGCGAGGAGTCTGGGGCCTGTTCTGGAGACCTGGAGTGAATGGACATTCTTGATAGGGACTCACCCTCGATCCTGTACAAGAGATGTTTTATTTGGCATATTTTATTGTTTTATTGTTTTATATTTGCATTCCTATTTTATTTTAATCCATTTTACCTTTACTTTAAAACAACACACAACATACATGGACTTTTACACAACACATCAACATAACTGATTTTTAACTGTAACTTATGTCCTTTTTGTTGTTTTAAGATATGTGCAAAAATGTGATTTTATAAGGAAAAAATGGATATTGAAAGAATGGAATGAAACAATGTGACAATAAACTTTTTTCGAAAGAAAAAAAAATCTGTTCTTATCAGTTTAATATCTGATACGTGCCCTACCCGGGCACCATATATTAAATTGATTTTTGGAACTGGGAGATGGAAGAGGGGCTTGCTCCGTCCACTCCACGCATCGACCCGGTATTGCAGTACTTCTGGGAACGGTGCACCCCCAAAAACTGTGTTCAATGAAAGAGATGTTTTAGTCTTGTGTGGCAGCAGGTGTTAATGGAAGTAACGTATATTGCTGTGTATGGGTGCTTTAAAGGTGTTGTAGGTGATCATATGCTATACAGGTAATGGTGGTGTGAGAGGGAAAAAAAAACAACAACTCTGTTCTTATCTCGTTTAACATCTGATTCGTCCACTATCCGGTGACCGCGTATGAAATTGATTTTTGGCTCATGGATCCGGAGCATGAAAACAACATCATCCACAACAACAACAGCAAAAGAGCCCGACTCTGCAGGTTTTTGATGTCTCTCTCTTATCTCTTGGAGTTTTTACGAATGAGCTGATGAGTTGAATCAGGTGTGTGTTTGATTGTCCGACCGTTGGTGAGGATTGCGGAGAGGGACACGGTTCCTCTGACGGGAGGCCTGGGAATTCATACTTACCTGGCAGGGGAGACACCATGATCAGGAAGGTGGTTCACCCAGGGCGAGGCTCGGCCATTGCACTCCGGTTGTGCTGACCCCTGCGAATTCCCCAAATGTGGGAATCTCGACTGCATAATTTATGGTAGTGGGGGACTGCGTTCGCGCTCTCCCCTGGACACACTGGTTAAAAGAGCAGATTGTTCGAGTTCCTCTTCTTCTGGTAGTTAACGACCTAGGAAGTCCAGAGAATTGAACTGCAGTGGTTGATCGAGAGATGTAAAACTCTCAACATAGGACCAGTCTGCAAAAGTAGGGCTGGTTTTTAGTTTTTTTTTTCATCATTCTTCAAATAATCTCCATTATTCAACCAGCGCTTTTATTGGCAGCAGTGGTCCTAGAAGCAAAGTTGTTCCGAATGAGGAGTTCTATCATGTGGTATGAATACCTTGTGCATGTGTGAAAAATCACCTGACATACAGTCGCCTATGGCCGTATTCATGTTGTTGTTTTTACTGTTTACAGCGCCACCAAGTGGCCAGTCGCCACATCCCTTTTCACCTGAGCACAGGCTGAGCCCGTGCACAGGTGTACCGACTTGGGTGTAATTGTCTCATTCCGTTGGAGAGTTATGGCCATTTAAGTAAAGCCCGCCTCGCCCACTCCCAACGTTTTGGCGTCCCGTCGCCAACGTGAATCGAAATTCCGACTTTTTTCCCCATCGCTGTCGGCAATCAGACTCCAGGGAATCTTTCTGCACCGGTTTGGGTCAGATCGGGCGAAAGACCTAGGACTAGTGTGCAAAAGTAGCTTTTTCACAAAATCCCAAATACCCGAAAATCTCGCCAGCGCAACCATCGAATCCGAGGCCTGCGTCTTGTTCGGCCCGAGCCAAGGATTCCGGTGATGTAAGACACTTGGGTCTGCGACGGACGGTTCAGGAGTTACGAGGCATTTCGTACTTCTGATCGCTGCAGCGCCACCTTGGGGCCGAGCCTTGGTGATGTTGTAGACCGGGCGGGTACTACCATCCCTCAAGAGTTTCAAGTCTCTACGACGTACGCTTTGGTCTGCCCGCTCACTTTTAGGGCAGAATGTTTGTTGGTCCAAAATCCCAGGTTGCACTCCAAAGTGTCGTGTTGTGCGCTCTGCTGTGATCCATTTTCGGTGTCAACAGTCAAGCTGAGCTTGTATTGCTGTGAGCTGAGCTTGTTTGTTGGCGACCTTTAGACCTTCTCGCCACGGCCCAGGTGGGCGTGGCCTTTGACGGCTCCCCCGCCTCTGCGTCATTGTGTCATCGCTTCTCGGCCTTTTGGCTAAGATCAAGTGTAGTATCTGTTCTTATCAGTTTAATATCTGATACGTGCCCTACCCGGGCACCATATATTAAATTGATTTTTGGAACTGGGAGATGGAAGAGGGGCTTGCTCCGTCCACTCCACGCATCGACCCGGTATTGCAGTACTTCTGGGAACGGTGCACCCCCAAAAACTGTGTTCAATGAAAGAGATGTTTTAGTCTTGTGTGGCAGCAGGTGTTAATGGAAGTAACGTATATTGCTGTGTATGGGTGCTTTAAAGGTGTTGTAGGTGATCATATGCTATACAGGTAATGGTGGTGTGAGAGGGAAAAAAAAACAACAACTCTGTTCTTATCTCGTTTAACATCTGATTCGTCCACTATCCGGTGACCGCGTATGAAATTGATTTTTGGCTCATGGATCCGGAGCATGAAAACAACATCATCCACAACAACAACAGCAAAAGAGCCCGACTCTGCAGGTTTTTGATGTCTCTCTCTTATCTCTTGGAGTTTTTACGAATGAGCTGATGAGTTGAATCAGGTGTGTGTTTGATTGTCCGACCGTTGGTGAGGATTGCGGAGAGGGACACGGTTCCTCTGACGGGAGGCCTGGGAATTCATACTTACCTGGCAGGGGAGACACCATGATCAGGAAGGTGGTTCACCCAGGGCGAGGCTCGGCCATTGCACTCCGGTTGTGCTGACCCCTGCGAATTCCCCAAATGTGGGAATCTCGACTGCATAATTTATGGTAGTGGGGGACTGCGTTCGCGCTCTCCCCTGGACACACTGGTTAAAAGAGCAGATTGTTCAAGTTCCTCTTCTTCTGGTAGTTAACGACCTAGGAAGTCCAGAGAATTGAACTGCAGTGGTTGATCGAGAGATGTAAAACTCTCAACCTAGGACCAGTCTGCAAAAGTAGGGCTGTTTTTTAGTTTATTTTTTTCATCATTCTTCAAATAATCTCCATTATTCAACCAGCGCTTTTATTGGCAGTAGTGGTCCTAGAAGCAAAGTTGTTCCGAATGAGGAGTTCTATCATGTGGTATGAATACCTTGTGCATGTGTGAAAAATCACCTGACATACAGTCGCCTATGGCCGTATTCATGTTGTTGTTTTTACTGTTTACAGCGCCACCAAGTGGCCAGTCGCCACATCCCTTTTCACCTGAGCACAGGCTGAGCCCGTGCACAGGTGTACCGACTTGGGTGTAATTGTCTCATTCCGTTGGAGAGTTATGGCCATTTAAGTAAAGCCCGCCTCGCCCACTCCCAACGTTTTGGCGTCCCGTCGCCAACGTGAATCGAAATTCCGACTTTTTTCCCCATCGCTGTCGGCAATCAGACTCCAGGGAATCTTTCTGCACCGGTTTGGGTCAGATCGGGCGAAAGACCTAGGACTAGTGTGCAAAAGTAGCTTTTTCACAAAATCCCAAATACCCGAAAATCTCGCCAGCGCAACCATCGAATCCGAGGCCTGCGTCTTGTTCGGCCCGAGCCAAGGATTCCGGTGATGTAAGACACTTGGGTCTGCGACGGACGGTTCAGGAGTTACGAGGCATTTCGTACTTCTGATCGCTGCAGCGCCACCTTGGGGCCGAGCCTTGGTGATGTTGTAGACCGGGCGGGTACTACCATCCCTCAAGAGTTTCAAGTCTCTACGACGTACGCTTTGGTCTGCCCGCTCACTTTTAGGGCAGAATGTTTGTTGGTCCAAAATCCCAGGTTGCACTCCAAAGTGTCGTGTTGTGCGCTCTGCTGTGATCCATTTTCGGTGTCAACAGTCAAGCTGAGCTTGTATTGCTGTGAGCTGAGCTTGTTTGTTGGCGACCTTTAGACCCTCTCGCCACGGCCCAGGTGGGCGTGGCCTTTGACGGCTCCCCCGCCTCTGCGTCATTGTGTCATCGCTTCTCGGCCTTTTGGCTAAGATCAAGTGTCTGGTCCTAGGGTAGAGACAGCGATCGCCTCTTGGAGGTTTTTCCGGCTTGGGTCCTTCAGTGACTTGAGCCCCAAACTTTTGAGAGGTACATTGATCCAGCTGCTTTTATTCCGGTTCTGTTTTAAGGTAAGACCTTTTTATCTATTTATTTATTTATTTATTGTTTTTTAAAGTTTTAGGCTGTTGGTGTCTCCACCATGTCGGCTGCCCGTGCCGGCATGAGGAGGCACCACAGCGTGCGTTTTTTATTCAAAGAAGTTGAGGGGAAGCTCCTGGGGATGTCACGTCTTGACTTCTCCAGGAAGCTGATCCAAAAAACTCTAAATTTTAAACCTGATGATCTGAATTGCATCGTGACTCTGCCCCTGAACAAAGGATTTGATGTTAGTTTTAGAGCGGTTTCCCACCTGAATGATTTCTGGCACAGATTTGAAGTAGCTAAATCCCAGCTGTCCATGTTTACTGTTGAAAAGCTCTCTGACAACACACTTAAAACTGTGATTGTTAGAATGTTTAATGAGACAGTGACTGGGGAGGACATTTGTGTCTGGCTGGGCAGATTTTGCACAGTTCGAAGCCAGCCAGTCAAGGTTTTAGATGAGGATGGTATTTGGACATGCTCCTGGCGAATTCCCATTAAACAATGGGAAGACGCTGGGGGCTACCAGGGCCTGAAGCATCTGCCTTCTATGATTGTGTTGGGTGAGAACAGAGGCTACATTCACTACCAGGGTATGCCCAAATTATGTAGAAAATGTGGAAAGTTTGGGCACTTAGCTGAAGCATGCCAGGAAATGATATGTGGGAAATGCAGAGAAATTGGTCATACTTTTGAAGAGTGTACCAATGGCAGGCGGTGCAACCTCTGTGGGGAGTCATCCCATCTCTACAGAGATTGCCCTAAAAGTTTTGCCAACAAACTGAAAGGCAACAAAATGGCCGCCCCACATGTGGAACAAACAAAAGAGCAAAGGAAGGAGGAGGCGGTCCCTGAGGTTTTGGCGGGAAATTCTATTTCCCAGCCAGCCTCAGGGAGTGGGCAGGAGGAAGGAAGTGGGGCGGCCACAGGGGCGGAGTCAAGTTTTAACAGCGAACAGAGTGAGGAAGCCGTTCCCCAACAAGAGAGAAGTGAAAACAAAATGGAGGAGGAGGAGGAGGATGCAACGGCTTCCTCACTCTACACCGTATCGGAGGTTAGTGTGGTGGATAGTGGGGGTGAATCCGAGGGTTCACTCCCCAATGCTCAGGTGCAAAAAAGGTCTGCGAGATCTCCTCTGCATCAAACAGAGGAGAAAAGGCTGCGGGCATCGCATCGGCTAGATAGTTCCTCTTCGTTAGATCTAGACCGTATGTGGCCTGCAGAATCTCCCAATGAAGTCTCCTTTTTGCACGTTAAGCTTAGAACATCGTCACCGAAGGAGCCACAAGAGGTTCTCTCTGTGGACTCTGAGGCGGCGAGCATTTGCCCTCCTGATCCCAGTTTTTCTGGGGAAAAGGAGAAGCAAGTGCTACATGACATAACATGATTTTAATGTAACTTTCTGCAGTCTTTTGGTTTTATCCTTCTATTAATGCTTGTATTTTTAACTATACTGCTCATGGCCCTCACTATCTCTACAATCAATGTGAGAAGTGTGAGGTCTACTTTGCGAGCACAGAGTGTGTTATCCTTTTTAAAAACTTTTAAGTCAGATGTGTTTTTATTGCAAGAATGTGGTTTGCCCTTTTTAACAAATTACAGGAAGTGGGAGGAGATTTGGACCCCAGGATTTTCCATTTGGAGTGGGTCCAATTTTAACAAAAATGACGGTGTTGCTATTTTAATAAAAAATCCCCATGTTTTGGTGAAGGGCAGCACTGTGGTGAGGGACGGGCGGGCAATTTTAGCAAATCTGACTTTTTTAGGTAAGGATCTTAACATTTTAAATATGTATGGTTTTACTGAAAAAAATAACAGGTATGAGCTTTTAGAAGACTTGCAACCCCACATGCTAGGCAGGGCTCCCCTAGTGGTAGCAGGGGATTTTAATTGTGTATTATCAAAAAAGGACAGAAGGAGGGTAGGAGAGGATTTTAAGGTCGACAAGACATCGGTTTTATTACAAAATATAGTCAAAGATTTTAAGTTAGTTGACTGTTTTAAAACAATGCATCAAAGAGAGGAAGGCTTCACCTGGTTCAGTGGTGACGGTGCCAGAGCCTCTCGAATTGACTATATTTTTACCAGGGACCTCCCGCCGACCGATGCTACATTGACCCCCCTCTTTTTTTCCGACCACATGATGCTGTCTTGCACTCTTTCACTCCCCACGGGTGTGACTGCAGGGGGAGGGCTGTGGAAGCTGAACTGTTCCCTATTAGAGGACGAGGAAGTGGTTAGTGAGTATAGGGTGCAGTTCAGCCAATGGCAGACCCTCCAGGACTTTTACGACTCACGTGCACAGTGGTGGGAGATGGTGAAACAAAGGACAGGACGGTTTTTTAAACAAATTGGAAAAGAAAAAAAGAATAAAGAAAAAAGACGCATGATGGGGTTGCAAAAAAGACTGCAGAGATATTTTAACCTTTTAAACAATGGATTGGATTTTACAAATGAAATAAAAGAAGTAAAGAAAGAAATGTCAGATCTGTCTGAAACAAAGAGCAAAGGTGTCATTTTAAGATGTAGAGAAAGGGAGTTAGAGGAAGGAGAGAAGTGTACCAGGTATTTTTTTAAAAAGACAATAGCTCGGGGAGGGTCGATCAATATTTTAAAAACTTTTAGAGGGGGGGAAGTAAATACAACTGACCTGATTTTAGGGGAAATTGAAAGTTTTTACAGTAATTTATACGGCACTAAAGAGGTACACAATGGCATCTTAGAGGAAGTTTTAGGGTTTTTAGATGAAAAAGTTAAGAGTCCAGATGTGCTTTTATCCCAGGATTTTAATCTTTTAGAATTGGAAAAAGCTTTAAAGGGTTTTAAGAAGGGGAAGTCCCCGGGCATGGACGGACTCCCCTTTGAGTTTTATCTGACTTTCTGGGACATTTTAGCACATGACTTACTTACAGTTTTTAAAGAATTTGAGACTCTTGACAGACTTCCAGACAGCTTTAGAGTAGGGATAGTTACATTACTGTACAAAAAAGGAGACAAGACTGACTTGAGAAACTGGCGACCAATCACTCTTTTAAATTATGATTGTAAACTTTTTAGTAAGATTTTAGCTACACGCATGTCGACTGTTTTAGAGGACGTAATCCACCTGGATCAAGCTTGCGCTGTGCCCGGCAGGAAGATCACGGACAGCCTGGTACTGATCAGAGACGCCATCTGTTATGCGAGAGACAGAAACATTAGGCTTGTAGTCCTAAATTTAGACTTTGAAAAAGCTTTTGATCGGGTCTCGCACCAGTACCTCCTTCAGGTACTGCAAAAAATGGGCTTTCCAGAGAGGTTTATAGCTTGGGTGGGACTGCTGTATGAGGGCTTAAGCAGCAAATTTCTTGCAAATGGGCATCTTTCCAAAGCTGTAAATATCCACAGCGGTGTCCGTCAGGGGTGTCCTTTATCTCCCCTTCTGTATGTGGCTTGTATTGAGCCACTGGCACAGATCTTGAGAAGGGATAAATGGATTAAAGGACTAGATATCCCAGGAACTGGTGGACTGACGGCGACCTGCGTTTTATATATGGATGACGTGACCCTTTTAGCGACTGACTTTTTATCAGTACGAAGAGCAATGGACTTGACTGACTGGTACGGTCGGGCCTCGGGCGCCAAGCTTAACAGGAGTAAGTCCGAGGCCCTGCTCTTCGGGCCGTGGGGCGACGTGGACACAGGAGGACTAGATTTGGATTTTAAAGAAAAGGATTTGAAAATTTTAGGAGTAAAATTTGACAGGGAGGGTGGAGGACCAGGAAACTGGACTGACATGTTAGGGAAAGTCAGACAAAGACTGGGCTTTTGGGGACTAAGACAACTGACGTTAGAAGGCAAGATTTTAATTTTTAAAGCAGTGATTTTACCACTAATTTTACTTGTCTGTTCTGTTTTTAGTCCCCCAAGACGATTCCTGGCTAAGTTGGAGAGGGCGGTATTTTATTTCCTGTGGGGGTCCAAGTGGGAACGAATCAAGAGGGAGGTCGTTAAAAAGAAAAAAGAGAATGGCGGGAAAGGCCTCCCAGACCCCCACCTGTTTTTAGGCAGCCGCTTTGCCGCCCTCCATATCCAGTATGCACTGACCCCATCCAGAGAACACAAGACAGCAGCCATGACCCGATTCTGGATGGGGTCATACCTAAGAAGTTTGAAAATTTTACCCATTGATCTTAAAAGTCCAGTGTCTTTTAATTTGTCAAAAGAGCATAGTTTTATTAAGAAATTTTTAAAGAAATATCTTTTAGAAACAAATGATGCCACTGTTTTAACTAATCACAAGTCTCTCGTCTCTCTTGTGCAGGATCGAGAATCGGTGAGTCCAGTTCCAGGCCTCACACTAGGTGAGGCCAAAGACGTTTGGAGGAACGCAGCCCACCCAGCTCTCCAGAACAGGCTTAAGGACCTGTCGTGGATGGTGGCTCATGAGATCCTCCCGGTCAGGGCGGTCATGCACTCCAGAGGCATGGCCAAAAACTCCACCTGCCCACGGTCCGGATGTGGTTCCCCGGAGACCGTTCAACATCTGCTCTGGGAGTGCGGCGCTGCGCGGGACCTGTGGGCCAAGACAGGCCCCCTGTTTTTCCCGTGCCTGCCAGCGGGTGGGGCCCAGGTGGACTATAAGCTCGCCATCCTGGGGGTGGGTCAGGGCTTGAAGGAGTTGACACCACCAACGTTTGCCTCGCTCTGGCTCACCCTCAACCACATCAAGGATGCCATCTGGGTCACCAGAAACCTGCTGGTGGGGAAACGCGTGACGGTCCCCCTCCACGCGTGCGAGCAGAGGATAACATCAACGCTGCAGGGTGGGCCGCACGTCGTTATTCGGATGGGGGGGCCGAGGTCACACGGAGAAGGTCCCGGCCGCCACCGTACCTGGCCGCCCGTAGATGCACCCTCACCACTCTGGCTACGGGAACAGCGGGCCAGCGGGCCGGAGGAGAGGGGATCTCCGCTGGGCACTGGAAGCGAGGAGTCTGGGGCCTGTTCTGGAGACCTGGAGTGAATGGACATTCTTGATAGGGACTCACCCTCGATCCTGTACAAGAGATGTTTTATTTGGCATATTTTATTGTTTTATTGTTTTATATTTGCATTCCTATTTTATTTTAATCCATTTTACCTTTACTTTAAAACAACACACAACATACATGGACTTTTACACAACACATCAACATAACTGATTTTTAACTGTAACTTATGTCCTTTTTGTTGTTTTAAGATATGTGCAAAAATGTGATTTTATAAGGAAAAAATGGATATTGAAAGAATGGAATGAAACAATGTGACAATAAACTTTTTTCGAAAGAAAAAAAAATCTGTTCTTATCAGTTTAATATCTGATACGTGCCCTACCCGGGCACCATATATTAAATTGATTTTTGGAACTGGGAGATGGAAGAGGGGCTTGCTCCGTCCACTCCACGCATCGACCCGGTATTGCAGTACTTCTGGGAACGGTGCACCCCCAAAAACTGTGTTCAATGAAAGAGATGTTTTAGTCTTGTGTGGCAGCAGGTGTTAATGGAAGTAACGTATATTGCTGTGTATGGGTGCTTTAAAGGTGTTGTAGGTGATCATATGCTATACAGGTAATGGTGGTGTGAGAGGGAAAAAAAAACAACAACTCTGTTCTTATCTCGTTTAACATCTGATTCGTCCACTATCCGGTGACCGCGTATGAAATTGATTTTTGGCTCATGGATCCGGAGCATGAAAACAACATCATCCACAACAACAACAGCAAAAGAGCCCGACTCTGCAGGTTTTTGATGTCTCTCTCTTATCTCTTGGAGTTTTTACGAATGAGCTGATGAGTTGAATCAGGTGTGTGTTTGATTGTCCGACCGTTGGTGAGGATTGCGGAGAGGGACACGGTGCCTCTGACGGGAGGCCTGGGAATTCATACTTACCTGGCAGGGGAGACACCATGATCAGGAAGGTGGTTCACCCAGGGCGAGGCTCGGCCATTGCACTCCGGTTGTGCTGACCCCTGCGAATTCCCCAAATGTGGGAATCTCGACTGCATAATTTATGGTAGTGGGGGACTGCGTTCGCGCTCTCCCCAGGACACACTGGTTAAAAGAGCAGATTGTTCGAGTTCCTCTTCTTCTGGTAGTTAACGACCTAGGAAGTCCAGGGAATTGAACTGCAGTGGTTGATCGAGAGATGTAAAACTCTCAACCTAGGACCAGTCTGCAAAAGTAGGGCTGTTTTTTAGTTTTTTTTCCATCATTCTTCAAATAATCTCCATTATTCAACCAGCGCTTTTATTGGCAGCAGTGGTCCTAGAAGCAAAGTTGTTCCGAATGAGGAGTTCTATCATATGTGAAAAATCACCTGACATACAGTCGCCTATGGCCGTATTCATGTTGTTGTTTTTACTGTTTACAGCGCCACCAAGTGGCCAGTCGCCACATCCCTTTTCACCTGAGCACAGGCTGAGCCCGTGCACAGGTGTACCGACTTGGGTGTAATTGTCTCATTCCGTTGGAGAGTTATGGCCATTTAAGTAAAGCCCGCCTCGCCCACTCCCAACGTTTTGGCGTCCCGTCGCCAACGTGAATCGAAATTCCGACTTTTTTCCCCATCGCTGTCGGCAATCAGACTCCAGGGAATCTTTCTGCACCGGTTTGGGTCAGATCGGGCGAAAGACCTAGGACTAGTGTGCAAAAGTAGCTTTTTCACAAAATCCCAAATACCCGAAAATCTCGCCAGCGCAACCATCGAATCCGAGGCCTGCGTCTTGTTCGGCCCGAGCCAAGGATTCCGGTGATGTAAGACACTTGGGTCTGCGACGGACGGTTCAGGAGTTACGAGGCATTTCGTACTTCTGATCGCTGCAGCGCCACCTTGGGGCCGAGCCTTGGTGATGTTGTAGACCGGGCGGGTACTACCATCCCTCAAGAGTTTCAAGTCTCTACGACGTACGCTTTGGTCTGCCCGCTCACTTTTAGGGCAGAATGTTTGTTGGTCCAAAATCCCAGGTTGCACTCCAAAGTGTCGTGTTGTGCGCTCTGCTGTGATCCATTTTCGGTGTCAACAGTCAAGCTGAGCTTGTATTGCTGTGAGCTGAGCTTGTTTGTTGGCGACCTTTAGACCTTCTCGCCACGGCCCAGGTGGGCGTGGCCTTTGACGGCTCCCCCGCCTCTGCGTCATTGTGTCATCGCTTCTCGGCCTTTTGGCTAAGATCAAGTGTAGTATCTGTTCTTATCAGTTTAATATCTGATACGTGCCCTACCCGGGCACCATATATTAAATTGATTTTTGGAACTGGGAGATGGAAGAGGGGCTTGCTCCGTCCACTCCACGCATCGACCCGGTATTGCAGTACTTCTGGGAACGGTGCACCCCCAAAAACTGTGTTCAATGAAAGAGATGTTTTAGTCTTGTGTGGCAGCAGGTGTTAATGGAAGTAACGTATATTGCTGTGTATGGGTGCTTTAAAGGTGTTGTAGGTGATCATATGCTATACAGGTAATGGTGGTGTGAGAGGGAAAAAAAAACAACAACTCTGTTCTTATCTCGTTTAACATCTGATTCGTCCACTATCCGGTGACCGCGTATGAAATTGATTTTTGGCTCATGGATCCGGAGCATGAAAACAACATCATCCACAACAACAACAGCAAAAGAGCCCGACTCTGCAGGTTTTTGATGTCTCTCTCTTATCTCTTGGAGTTTTTACGAATGAGCTGATGAGTTGAATCAGGTGTGTGTTTGATTGTCCGACCGTTGGTGAGGATTGCGGAGAGGGACACGGTTCCTCTGACGGGAGGCCTGGGAATTCATACTTACCTGGCAGGGGAGACACCATGATCAGGAAGGTGGTTCACCCAGGGCGAGGCTCGGCCATTGCACTCCGGTTGTGCTGACCCCTGCGAATTCCCCAAATGTGGGAATCTCGACTGCATAATTTATGGTAGTGGGGGACTGCGTTCGCGCTCTCCCCTGGACACACTGGTTAAAAGAGCAGATTGTTCAAGTTCCTCTTCTTCTGGTAGTTAACGACCTAGGAAGTCCAGAGAATTGAACTGCAGTGGTTGATCGAGAGATGTAAAACTCTCAACCTAGGACCAGTCTGCAAAAGTAGGGCTGTTTTTTAGTTTATTTTTTTCATCATTCTTCAAATAATCTCCATTATTCAACCAGCGCTTTTATTGGCAGTAGTGGTCCTAGAAGCAAAGTTGTTCCGAATGAGGAGTTCTATCATGTGGTATGAATACCTTGTGCATGTGTGAAAAATCACCTGACATACAGTCGCCTATGGCCGTATTCATGTTGTTGTTTTTACTGTTTACAGCGCCACCAAGTGGCCAGTCGCCACATCCCTTTTCACCTGAGCACAGGCTGAGCCCGTGCACAGGTGTACCGACTTGGGTGTAATTGTCTCATTCCGTTGGAGAGTTATGGCCATTTAAGTAAAGCCCGCCTCGCCCACTCCCAACGTTTTGGCGTCCCGTCGCCAACGTGAATCGAAATTCCGACTTTTTTCCCCATCGCTGTCGGCAATCAGACTCCAGGGAATCTTTCTGCACCGGTTTGGGTCAGATCGGGCGAAAGACCTAGGACTAGTGTGCAAAAGTAGCTTTTTCACAAAATCCCAAATACCCGAAAATCTCGCCAGCGCAACCATCGAATCCGAGGCCTGCGTCTTGTTCGGCCCGAGCCAAGGATTCCGGTGATGTAAGACACTTGGGTCTGCGACGGACGGTTCAGGAGTTACGAGGCATTTCGTACTTCTGATCGCTGCAGCGCCACCTTGGGGCCGAGCCTTGGTGATGTTGTAGACCGGGCGGGTACTACCATCCCTCAAGAGTTTCAAGTCTCTACGACGTACGCTTTGGTCTGCCCGCTCACTTTTAGGGCAGAATGTTTGTTGGTCCAAAATCCCAGGTTGCACTCCAAAGTGTCGTGTTGTGCGCTCTGCTGTGATCCATTTTCGGTGTCAACAGTCAAGCTGAGCTTGTATTGCTGTGAGCTGAGCTTGTTTGTTGGCGACCTTTAGACCCTCTCGCCACGGCCCAGGTGGGCGTGGCCTTTGACGGCTCCCCCGCCTCTGCGTCATTGTGTCATCGCTTCTCGGCCTTTTGGCTAAGATCAAGTGTCTGGTCCTAGGGTAGAGACAGCGATCGCCTCTTGGAGGTTTTTCCGGCTTGGGTCCTTCAGTGACTTGAGCCCCAAACTTTTGAGAGGTACATTGATCCAGCTGCTTTTATTCCGGTTCTGTTTTAAGGTAAGACCTTTTTATCTATTTATTTATTTATTTATTGTTTTTTAAAGTTTTAGGCTGTTGGTGTCTCCACCATGTCGGCTGCCCGTGCCGGCATGAGGAGGCACCACAGCGTGCGTTTTTTATTCAAAGAAGTTGAGGGGAAGCTCCTGGGGATGTCACGTCTTGACTTCTCCAGGAAGCTGATCCAAAAAACTCTAAATTTTAAACCTGATGATCTGAATTGCATCGTGACTCTGCCCCTGAACAAAGGATTTGATGTTAGTTTTAGAGCGGTTTCCCACCTGAATGATTTCTGGCACAGATTTGAAGTAGCTAAATCCCAGCTGTCCATGTTTACTGTTGAAAAGCTCTCTGACAACACACTTAAAACTGTGATTGTTAGAATGTTTAATGAGACAGTGACTGGGGAGGACATTTGTGTCTGGCTGGGCAGATTTTGCACAGTTCGAAGCCAGCCAGTCAAGGTTTTAGATGAGGATGGTATTTGGACATGCTCCTGGCGAATTCCCATTAAACAATGGGAAGACGCTGGGGGCTACCAGGGCCTGAAGCATCTGCCTTCTATGATTGTGTTGGGTGAGAACAGAGGCTACATTCACTACCAGGGTATGCCCAAATTATGTAGAAAATGTGGAAAGTTTGGGCACTTAGCTGAAGCATGCCAGGAAATGATATGTGGGAAATGCAGAGAAATTGGTCATACTTTTGAAGAGTGTACCAATGGCAGGCGGTGCAACCTCTGTGGGGAGTCATCCCATCTCTACAGAGATTGCCCTAAAAGTTTTGCCAACAAACTGAAAGGCAACAAAATGGCCGCCCCACATGTGGAACAAACAAAAGAGCAAAGGAAGGAGGAGGCGGTCCCTGAGGTTTTGGCGGGAAATTCTATTTCCCAGCCAGCCTCAGGGAGTGGGCAGGAGGAAGGAAGTGGGGCGGCCACAGGGGCGGAGTCAAGTTTTAACAGCGAACAGAGTGAGGAAGCCGTTCCCCAACAAGAGAGAAGTGAAAACAAAATGGAGGAGGAGGAGGAGGATGCAACGGCTTCCTCACTCTACACCGTATCGGAGGTTAGTGTGGTGGATAGTGGGGGTGAATCCGAGGGTTCACTCCCCAATGCTCAGGTGCAAAAAAGGTCTGCGAGATCTCCTCTGCATCAAACAGAGGAGAAAAGGCTGCGGGCATCGCATCGGCTAGATAGTTCCTCTTCGTTAGATCTAGACCGTATGTGGCCTGCAGAATCTCCCAATGAAGTCTCCTTTTTGCACGTTAAGCTTAGAACATCGTCACCGAAGGAGCCACAAGAGGTTCTCTCTGTGGACTCTGAGGCGGCGAGCATTTGCCCTCCTGATCCCAGTTTTTCTGGGGAAAAGGAGAAGCAAGTGCTACATGACATAACATGATTTTAATGTAACTTTCTGCAGTCTTTTGGTTTTATCCTTCTATTAATGCTTGTATTTTTAACTATACTGCTCATGGCCCTCACTATCTCTACAATCAATGTGAGAAGTGTGAGGTCTACTTTGCGAGCACAGAGTGTGTTATCCTTTTTAAAAACTTTTAAGTCAGATGTGTTTTTATTGCAAGAATGTGGTTTGCCCTTTTTAACAAATTACAGGAAGTGGGAGGAGATTTGGACCCCAGGATTTTCCATTTGGAGTGGGTCCAATTTTAACAAAAATGACGGTGTTGCTATTTTAATAAAAAATCCCCATGTTTTGGTGAAGGGCAGCACTGTGGTGAGGGACGGGCGGGCAATTTTAGCAAATCTGACTTTTTTAGGTAAGGATCTTAACATTTTAAATATGTATGGTTTTACTGAAAAAAATAACAGGTATGAGCTTTTAGAAGACTTGCAACCCCACATGCTAGGCAGGGCTCCCCTAGTGGTAGCAGGGGATTTTAATTGTGTATTATCAAAAAAGGACAGAAGGAGGGTAGGAGAGGATTTTAAGGTCGACAAGACATCGGTTTTATTACAAAATATAGTCAAAGATTTTAAGTTAGTTGACTGTTTTAAAACAATGCATCAAAGAGAGGAAGGCTTCACCTGGTTCAGTGGTGACGGTGCCAGAGCCTCTCGAATTGACTATATTTTTACCAGGGACCTCCCGCCGACCGATGCTACATTGACCCCCCTCTTTTTTTCCGACCACATGATGCTGTCTTGCACTCTTTCACTCCCCACGGGTGTGACTGCAGGGGGAGGGCTGTGGAAGCTGAACTGTTCCCTATTAGAGGACGAGGAAGTGGTTAGTGAGTATAGGGTGCAGTTCAGCCAATGGCAGACCCTCCAGGACTTTTACGACTCACGTGCACAGTGGTGGGAGATGGTGAAACAAAGGACAGGACGGTTTTTTAAACAAATTGGAAAAGAAAAAAAGAATAAAGAAAAAAGACGCATGATGGGGTTGCAAAAAAGACTGCAGAGATATTTTAACCTTTTAAACAATGGATTGGATTTTACAAATGAAATAAAAGAAGTAAAGAAAGAAATGTCAGATCTGTCTGAAACAAAGAGCAAAGGTGTCATTTTAAGATGTAGAGAAAGGGAGTTAGAGGAAGGAGAGAAGTGTACCAGGTATTTTTTTAAAAAGACAATAGCTCGGGGAGGGTCGATCAATATTTTAAAAACTTTTAGAGGGGGGGAAGTAAATACAACTGACCTGATTTTAGGGGAAATTGAAAGTTTTTACAGTAATTTATACGGCACTAAAGAGGTACACAATGGCATCTTAGAGGAAGTTTTAGGGTTTTTAGATGAAAAAGTTAAGAGTCCAGATGTGCTTTTATCCCAGGATTTTAATCTTTTAGAATTGGAAAAAGCTTTAAAGGGTTTTAAGAAGGGGAAGTCCCCGGGCATGGACGGACTCCCCTTTGAGTTTTATCTGACTTTCTGGGACATTTTAGCACATGACTTACTTACAGTTTTTAAAGAATTTGAGACTCTTGACAGACTTCCAGACAGCTTTAGAGTAGGGATAGTTACATTACTGTACAAAAAAGGAGACAAGACTGACTTGAGAAACTGGCGACCAATCACTCTTTTAAATTATGATTGTAAACTTTTTAGTAAGATTTTAGCTACACGCATGTCGACTGTTTTAGAGGACGTAATCCACCTGGATCAAGCTTGCGCTGTGCCCGGCAGGAAGATCACGGACAGCCTGGTACTGATCAGAGACGCCATCTGTTATGCGAGAGACAGAAACATTAGGCTTGTAGTCCTAAATTTAGACTTTGAAAAAGCTTTTGATCGGGTCTCGCACCAGTACCTCCTTCAGGTACTGCAAAAAATGGGCTTTCCAGAGAGGTTTATAGCTTGGGTGGGACTGCTGTATGAGGGCTTAAGCAGCAAATTTCTTGCAAATGGGCATCTTTCCAAAGCTGTAAATATCCACAGCGGTGTCCGTCAGGGGTGTCCTTTATCTCCCCTTCTGTATGTGGCTTGTATTGAGCCACTGGCACAGATCTTGAGAAGGGATAAATGGATTAAAGGACTAGATATCCCAGGAACTGGTGGACTGACGGCGACCTGCGTTTTATATATGGATGACGTGACCCTTTTAGCGACTGACTTTTTATCAGTACGAAGAGCAATGGACTTGACTGACTGGTACGGTCGGGCCTCGGGCGCCAAGCTTAACAGGAGTAAGTCCGAGGCCCTGCTCTTCGGGCCGTGGGGCGACGTGGACACAGGAGGACTAGATTTGGATTTTAAAGAAAAGGATTTGAAAATTTTAGGAGTAAAATTTGACAGGGAGGGTGGAGGACCAGGAAACTGGACTGACATGTTAGGGAAAGTCAGACAAAGACTGGGCTTTTGGGGACTAAGACAACTGACGTTAGAAGGCAAGATTTTAATTTTTAAAGCAGTGATTTTACCACTAATTTTACTTGTCTGTTCTGTTTTTAGTCCCCCAAGACGATTCCTGGCTAAGTTGGAGAGGGCGGTATTTTATTTCCTGTGGGGGTCCAAGTGGGAACGAATCAAGAGGGAGGTCGTTAAAAAGAAAAAAGAGAATGGCGGGAAAGGCCTCCCAGACCCCCACCTGTTTTTAGGCAGCCGCTTTGCCGCCCTCCATATCCAGTATGCACTGACCCCATCCAGAGAACACAAGACAGCAGCCATGACCCGATTCTGGATGGGGTCATACCTAAGAAGTTTGAAAATTTTACCCATTGATCTTAAAAGTCCAGTGTCTTTTAATTTGTCAAAAGAGCATAGTTTTATTAAGAAATTTTTAAAGAAATATCTTTTAGAAACAAATGATGCCACTGTTTTAACTAATCACAAGTCTCTCGTCTCTCTTGTGCAGGATCGAGAATCGGTGAGTCCAGTTCCAGGCCTCACACTAGGTGAGGCCAAAGACGTTTGGAGGAACGCAGCCCACCCAGCTCTCCAGAACAGGCTTAAGGACCTGTCGTGGATGGTGGCTCATGAGATCCTCCCGGTCAGGGCGGTCATGCACTCCAGAGGCATGGCCAAAAACTCCACCTGCCCACGGTCCGGATGTGGTTCCCCGGAGACCGTTCAACATCTGCTCTGGGAGTGCGGCGCTGCGCGGGACCTGTGGGCCAAGACAGGCCCCCTGTTTTTCCCGTGCCTGCCAGCGGGTGGGGCCCAGGTGGACTATAAGCTCGCCATCCTGGGGGTGGGTCAGGGCTTGAAGGAGTTGACACCACCAACGTTTGCCTCGCTCTGGCTCACCCTCAACCACATCAAGGATGCCATCTGGGTCACCAGAAACCTGCTGGTGGGGAAACGCGTGACGGTCCCCCTCCACGCGTGCGAGCAGAGGATAACATCAACGCTGCAGGGTGGGCCGCACGTCGTTATTCGGATGGGGGGGCCGAGGTCACACGGAGAAGGTCCCGGCCGCCACCGTACCTGGCCGCCCGTAGATGCACCCTCACCACTCTGGCTACGGGAACAGCGGGCCAGCGGGCCGGAGGAGAGGGGATCTCCGCTGGGCACTGGAAGCGAGGAGTCTGGGGCCTGTTCTGGAGACCTGGAGTGAATGGACATTCTTGATAGGGACTCACCCTCGATCCTGTACAAGAGATGTTTTATTTGGCATATTTTATTGTTTTATTGTTTTATATTTGCATTCCTATTTTATTTTAATCCATTTTACCTTTACTTTAAAACAACACACAACATACATGGACTTTTACACAACACATCAACATAACTGATTTTTAACTGTAACTTATGTCCTTTTTGTTGTTTTAAGATATGTGCAAAAATGTGATTTTATAAGGAAAAAATGGATATTGAAAGAATGGAATGAAACAATGTGACAATAAACTTTTTTCGAAAGAAAAAAAAATCTGTTCTTATCAGTTTAATATCTGATACGTGCCCTACCCGGGCACCATATATTAAATTGATTTTTGGAACTGGGAGATGGAAGAGGGGCTTGCTCCGTCCACTCCACGCATCGACCCGGTATTGCAGTACTTCTGGGAACGGTGCACCCCCAAAAACTGTGTTCAATGAAAGAGATGTTTTAGTCTTGTGTGGCAGCAGGTGTTAATGGAAGTAACGTATATTGCTGTGTATGGGTGCTTTAAAGGTGTTGTAGGTGATCATATGCTATACAGGTAATGGTGGTGTGAGAGGGAAAAAAAAACAACAACTCTGTTCTTATCTCGTTTAACATCTGATTCGTCCACTATCCGGTGACCGCGTATGAAATTGATTTTTGGCTCATGGATCCGGAGCATGAAAACAACATCATCCACAACAACAACAGCAAAAGAGCCCGACTCTGCAGGTTTTTGATGTCTCTCTCTTATCTCTTGGAGTTTTTACGAATGAGCTGATGAGTTGAATCAGGTGTGTGTTTGATTGTCCGACCGTTGGTGAGGATTGCGGAGAGGGACACGGTGCCTCTGACGGGAGGCCTGGGAATTCATACTTACCTGGCAGGGGAGACACCATGATCAGGAAGGTGGTTCACCCAGGGCGAGGCTCGGCCATTGCACTCCGGTTGTGCTGACCCCTGCGAATTCCCCAAATGTGGGAATCTCGACTGCATAATTTATGGTAGTGGGGGACTGCGTTCGCGCTCTCCCCTGGACACACTGGTTAAAAGAGCAGATTGTTCGAGTTCCTCTTCTTCTGGTAGTTAACGACCTAGGAAGTCCAGGGAATTGAACTGCAGTGGTTGATCGAGAGATGTAAAACTCTCAACCTAGGACCAGTCTGCAAAAGTAGGGCTGTTTTTTAGTTTTTTTTTTCATCATTCTTCAAATAATCTCCATTATTCAACCAGCGCTTTTATTGGCAGCAGTGGTCCTAGAAGCAAAGTTGTTCCGAATGAGGAGTTCTATCATGTGGTATGAATACCTTGTGCATGTGTGAAAAATCACCTGACATACAGTCGCCTATGGCCGTATTCATGTTGTTGTTTTTACTGTTTACAGCGCCACCAAGTGGCCAGTCGCCACATCCCTTTTCACCTGAGCACAGGCTGAGCCCGTGCACAGGTGTACCGACTTGGGTGTAATTGTCTCATTCCGTTGGAGAGTTATGGCCATTTAAGTAAAGCCCGCCTCGCCCACTCCCAACGTTTTGGCGTCCCGTCGCCAACGTGAATCGAAATTCCGACTTTTTTCCCCATCGCTGTCGGCAATCAGACTCCAGGGAATCTTTCTGCACCGGTTTGGGTCAGATCGGGCGAAAGACCTAGGACTAGTGTGCAAAAGTAGCTTTTTCACAAAATCCCAAATACCCGAAAATCTCGCCAGCGCAACCATCGAATCCGAGGCCTGCGTCTTGTTCGGCCCGAGCCAAGGATTCCGGTGATGTAAGACACTTGGGTCTGCGACGGACGGTTCAGGAGTTACGAGGCATTTCGTACTTCTGATCGCTGCAGCGCCACCTTGGGGCCGATTGGGCCGAGCCTTGGTGATGTTGTAGACCGGGCGGGTACTACCATCCCTCAAGAGTTTCAAGTCTCTACGACGTACGCTTTGGTCTGCCCGCTCACTTTTAGGGCAGAATGTTTGTTGGTCCAAAATCCCAGGTTGCACTCCAAAGTGTCGTGTTGTGCGCTCTGCTGTGATCCATTTTCGGTGTCAACAGTCAAGCTGAGCTTGTATTGCTGTGAGCTGAGCTTGTTTGTTGGCGACCTTTAGACCCTCTCGCCACGGCCCAGGTGGGCGTGGCCTTTGACGGCTCCCCCGCCTCTGCGTCATTGTGTCATCGCTTCTCGGCCTTTTGGTTAAGATCAAGTGGTTGTCTTTTTGATCTTTGGAGAAGGAATGATGGCAGGTGCAGCTGCGCCTTCAGTCCCAAGGGCGGGACTGAGAAATACGTTGCGTTTCCAAATGAAGGAGCCTGTGATGGAGATGATGGAAAGAGAAGTGTTTGCACGGGTTATACTTTTGGACAAGATGAAGTTGAAAGTGGAGGACGTGTACTGCTTGCAGACCAACAGAATGGAAAAATGCTTTGATGTAACGCTGAGTACTGTGGAAATGTACAAAGATGTGATGGATAAAGTTGGAAAGATTGGCAAAGAAGGTATCATGGGGAAATTCAATGTGGTAAGCCTTGACAGACCCAATTTCAGAGTCATCACTTTGCACATGTTCAATCCATACGTTACTGATGAAGCATTGATGACGTTCCTTGCTAATTATGCTGAAGTCCTCACACCTGCAAGATATTTAAAAGATGGTGTTGGTTTATGGACTGGGAAAAGACAATTCCAAGTTCTTCTAAAAACTGACGAGAGTGGTTTTGAGGGGTTGATGCACCCTCCTGCATATTTCAACATTGGGGCTGATAAAGGTTTTCTGTTCTACTCTCGGCAGCCCCCTTTTTGTAGGAGGTGTAGACGGTACGGGCACGTTGATGGCAGGTGTGGTGAAGAAAGATGTCGGCGGTGTTTCAAGCTAGGTCACACGGCAAAAGATTGCAGCGTTCCTAAGACTTGCCACAGCTGCGGCTCATTAGACCACTTGATGAAGGATTGTAAGGTGGGTCGGAGGCAGCATGGCAGAGGATGGGGTGTGGGAGAAACAGAGAGACAGATGGAGGAGGTTGGCCAACAAGATGTCATGGTGCAACATGTAAAGGAGAAGATGGCGGTTGTGGAGGGAAAGGAGGGGGCCAAAGCGGCGGTGGAAGGTAATGCGACTGAGGAAGTGGAAGATGTGATGGTTGCTTTCTTGGAGGCATTGAACGGGGAACATTTCAGAGTCGCAGAGCAGCGCCCAAATGACGTGGAAAGCGTGATGGAGGTGGAGGGACAAGGCCTCCTAGAGGGATCGAGAGGAGAAGAAAGTCAGCTGGTTAGGAAGGCAGAAAAGATAAAGGAGAGACCAGGCAAGAGGGCGAGAGCTGAAGAGATGCTAAAGTTAAGCTTTTCGGAGGAATCCTCGTCCACAGACAGTCAAGAGGGGCTTGAGATGGACAATGCTAGGCCCTTATTTCTGCTGACAGAGGGGAAAGTTAGCAGCGAAGATGAGGATCAGATGGATGATTCAGTGGGTCTTAGCGAGGTTCCTATTCGCTGGTCGGATTTGGTTGTCAGTGACACTGGGTCCACAAGTTTGGAGGGACAAGAGACAAAGGGTACTCCACTGGCAGAATAAATGTTCTGCAGTGATGAATTGACTGTGGGGTCCATAAATGTTAGAGGTATTAGGGACTCGGTGAAGCGTAAAGCTGTTTTTTCTTTTTTAGGAAATTATAGGTGTAATGTGTTTTTTTTACAAGAAGTTCATTTAAAGAGTCTAGAGGATTCTAGGAAATTTACAAAAGAGTGGGGGAGAGGTGGAGCAGTATGGAGTGTGGGGGGGGTTTATTCTTCAGGGGTCGGGATTTTGTTTTGGGATAAAGAGATTGAAGTCATAAATCATTTCATTGTTTCTCCGGGGAGGGTGATTGGGGCTGATGTAAAGTGGAGGGGGGGAGAATATAGATTGCTTTCAGTTTACGCTCCTCAAACTGTTGATGAGAGAAAGGAAATGTTTGAAATGTTGTTAACAGTTTGTGCCACCAATAAGCAAATTATAATGGGAGGGGATTTTAATTTGCAATTGAAAGATATAGAGGACAGCAGTCTGACGGTGTTGGAAGGGGTTCTGCAAGGGCATGGGTTGGTAGATGGGGGCCAAGGGGTTAATCCAAAGGTTTGTGTAACAACGTGGAGGAACTCTAGAGGGGTGGAGAAAAGGTTAGATTATGTTTTTTTTTCTAAGACTTTTGTTTTGGAAAGGGGTGGAGTAAGGCCTGTGTTTTTTTCTGATCATGAAATGGTTTGGTTTGTAGTTAAAGGGAATAATTTAATGTTTGGTAAGGGGTACTGGAGGATGAATATTGAGGTATTGAAGGAGAAACAATTTTGTGATGAGTATGTATTCTTTTTTAGGGGGTTGGAGGGGTTAAAGGTCCTGTATAGCGATGTCGGGGGATGGTGGGAAATGGTTAAGAGTCGCTCAAAGGAATGGATTGTTAAATACTGTAAAAGAAGGATGAGGAAGATTTGGAGACAGGCAGGAACTTTGCAAAGAGATTTAGAGTTGAAGTTTGAAGAGTACAATGTTGGGGGTACTTTTGACTGGGACATGGTTCATTCCCTGAAGAGACAGATAAGGTTGATTTATGAAGACCAAGCTAAAAGGTTTTTGTTTAAAAGAAGACAGGAGACTCGAGAGAACGGGGAAAGTTGTAATGCAGCCCTTTTTAGATCTGTGAGGGATCGTAAAGAGAAGCAAGCAATTGTTGAGTTAAAAGATAAGGAGGGAGTGATTTTGACGAAAATAGAGAAAATAAGTGGATATGTAGAAGAGCATTTCAAACAGTTTTTTAGTGAGAGAAATATAGTTGTGGAGAAAAGTGAAATGTTTGTTAAATTTCTGGCAAATACAGTTCCGGAGGATGTAAAGGAAGAGTTGAGCTCCCCTATAACAATCGAAGAGGTCGAGGGAGTATTGAAGCGGATGGGTAAAGGTAAAGTACCAGGGGTTGATGGCTTACCGGTTGAATTTTATGTCAGATTTTTCAATATATTAGGCCCTTATTTGGTGGAGATGGTTAGAGAGGTGTTGGAGAACAAAAAAATAAAAGGCTCAATGTCAATCGGGGTTATGACCCTTCTTTATAAAAAAGGTGAAAGGGCAGATATTGCTAATTATAGGCCGCTTACAATGCTAACTGTGGACTACAAGATCATAGCAAAACTTTTGGCAGACAGACTGAAGAAAGCCCTACCTCATGTAGTGCATGTCGATCAAACATGTGGGGTAGTGGGTCGCAGTACTAAATGGAACTTGCAGCTTATTAGGGATGCCATTGCGTGGGCTGAAGATAGGGACCTTCCATTGATGGTGGTTAGTCTAGATCTAGCTAAAGCATTTGATAGGGTGAATAGATGGTTTATGTTCAAGGTTATGGAGAGGATGGGATTTGGGGAAGTCTTCATAGGATGGATTAGAACGCTGTATAAAGAAGCTAGTTGTTTGGTCCAGGTGAATGGGAGGTTAGGCCAGGGTTTTGAGATAAGGGAGGGAGTGAGGCAAGGGTGTCCTCTCTCACCATTACTCTTTATTCTTTATATGGAGCCGGTGGCAGAGGCAATCAGAATAGATGGTAGGATAAAGGGCTTGACGATACCTGGCAGCAAGGGTACTGTAGTTAAGTTATCACAGTATGCGGATGACACTACGTTGCTGTTGGAGTCAGATAAGTGTCTTGAAAGAGCCTTGTACTTATTTGGGGAGTTTTCTTTAGCGTCTGGGGCTTGCTTAAACATTTCAAAGTCATCTGTCAAGTTCTTTGGAAGGTTTAAACAGAGACTAGATGGAATTGGTGGTCTGCAGGTGTGTGAGGGCCCTGTTAAAATTTTGGGCATACATTTTCAGAATGAAGGGTCAGCAACTCTGAACTGGATTGGCCGTATTGCATCAGTACAGATGAGGCTGGCTAGATGGAAGGGGCGGAGGTTAACATTGATGGGGAAGGTTTTGATATTGAAGATGGATGTGTTGCCCGTGTTTCAGTATTTAGCTTACATTTATCCTTTACCAGCATGTATGAGGAAGGTGGTAATGAGGTTACTATTTAATTTTGTTTGGGGTGGTAGGTATGAATACGTGAAGAGGTCTGAAATGTTCAACCCTGTTAGCAAAGGAGGACGGGATGTGCCTCATATACCTTTAAAACTTGACTGCTTGTTTGTGTCTTCCATTCTAGCACAGTTAGCTGAGCCATTGAAGCATCCATCATGGTTTTTTCTTAGGTTGTTTTTTTCCTATCAGGCGAGGCATGTAATGAGGTGGTCCAACGATGGTCCAAGAGCAGAGGTGCAGCCTTGGCACTACAAGCATGCCGCTAGGTGGATGAGTAAATATCCTGAGAGTAAGGAGGTGGAAGTTTGTTTGGAGCAGAGGAAGTTGTATGGGATGGTAAGAGAAAGGGTGTCCAGTGTAGTTCAGGTTGGGGTTCCGCAGTTGGTGTGGACGAATATTCAGCCAAAAAACCTTGAGAATAGTTTAAAAGATCTTAATTGGTTATGTTTTTTGAGGCGTCTACCAGTGAAAGAGATTATGTACAGGCATGGGTTAGCTAAGGATGGAAGTTGTCCTAGAGAGGGGTGTTCTGGAGAAGAGACTATCAGGCACGCATTTTGGGAGTGTGCCTTTGCTCAGAGAGTGTGGACAAAGGGAGAGAGGTTATTAAGAATGATTTCAGGTAGCTTTAAGGTTTCTAGTGAGAATATAATGGAGGGCATTAGGTGCAAGAGGGGTGAAGGGAAAGATATCTTTTTGCTTTGGTTAATAATGAGTTTGATAAAGAAAGGACTGTGGGAAGAAAGGAAATGTATAAGTAGGGGGAAGGGGAAAAATTCGGCAGAGGGAGTAATACAGGGTGTGGAGGCTGAATTAAGGGGAAGGATTAGGTGGGATTGTCAAAGGTGGGGCAAACATGCTGCTAGAGAAAGGTGGAAAAATTTGTTTGAATTGTAATGTGATGGATATATGTAGAATGTATGAGAAATAATATAAAAAAAAAAAAAAAAAAAAAAAAAAATCGATCGCTTCTCTGCCTTTTGGCTAAGATCAAGTGTCTGGTCCTAAGGTAGAGACAGCGATCGCCTCTTGTTGGACTTGGTCTCGTGTGTTGCTTGTCACACGGGACACACACCCTTCAGGAGGTACATTGACAAGCGGCTTTTAATTGACGACTCGTTCTACGAGGAATCTTCTGGTTTTAAGGTAAGCAGGTTTTAATTTATTTATTGTATATTTATTGTTGGGTTTTAGCCGCAGCAGGCTAGTGGTGCCTCCAACATGTCGGCTGCTCGTGCCGGCATGAGGAGGCACCACAGCGTGCGTTTTAAATTTAAACCAAAAGAGGATGGCACTCTCCAGGTCATGTCCAGGCTGGACTTTTCTAGGAAGTGCATCCAACAGTTACTCGGTTTTAAGGTTGTGGACATAAACTGCCTGTTGACTCTGCCCCTGAATCATGGCTTTGATGTAAGTTTTGCTTCTGCTTCCTTGCTAAGTACTTTTTGGACTCGATTTGAAATGTGTAAAGCCAATTTCTCCATGTTCACTGTGGAAAAACTGACTGATAATTCACTGAAAGTTGTGATTGTCAGGATGTTTAATGAAACAGTTAGTGGAGAAGATATTTCTGTATGGTTGGCAAGATATTGCTCTATTCGTGGACAACCAGTCAAGGTTTTAGATGAAGACGGTATCTGGAGCTGTGCGTGGAGAGTGCCCATTAAACAATGGGCAGATCCCAACAGCTACCATGGCCTGAGTCAAATACCTTCTATGATTGTGTTGGGAGAGAATAGAGGCTACATCCATTACCAAGGGATGCCCAAGCTATGCCGCAAGTGTGGCAAACTTGGACATCTCGCCGAGGCATGCCAAGAAGTAGTGTGTAGGAAGTGCAGAGAAATTTGGCACATTTTTGAAGAGTGCCAAAATGGCAGAAAGTGCAACCTCTGTGGAGAATCATCCCATCTCTACAGAGACTGCCCTAAAAGTTTTGCCAACAAGTTAAAAAGCAACAAAATGGCCGCCCCACCCAAAGAACAAACAATTGAGGAGGCGGGCCCCGAGGTTTTGGCGGGAAATTCAAACCCCCAGCCAGCCTCAGGGATGGACAGGAAGGAGGAAGTGGGGCGGCCACAGGGGCGGAGTCAATTCTGGCAGTTGGTGAGGGGGAGGAAGCCAATCCTCAAAATGAAATTGAAAAAGAAGACAGTATGGAGGATGAAGAGGAGGAAATGGCTTCCTCCCTAGTAACCGTGTCTGAGGTTAGTGTGTCCACGAGTGGGAGTGAAACAGATGTTTCGCTCCCCAATGCTCAAGTGCAGAAAAGAACTGCGAGATCTCCTCTGGTTCAAACAGAGGAGAAAAAGCTGCGGGTAGCGCATCGGCTAGATAGTTCCCCCATGGAAGATCTAGACCGTATGTGGCCCGCAGAATCTCCTAATGAAGTCTCTTTTCTGCATTTCAAGCTAAGAACATCATCGCCAAAGGATTCGCAAGAGGCCTTCTCTGCGAGCCCTGAGGCGTCAAGCACTTGCCCCCCTGATCCCAGCTCATCTGGGGAAAAGGGAAGGCAAGTGCAACAAGAAATAACATGATTTTAATTATATCTCTGTAGTCCCTTGGTTGCTTTTAAATGTCACACACCCTTTTAACCATACTGCTCATGGCTCTCACTATCTCCACAATCAATGTGAGAAGTGTGAAGAGCAATATACGAGCACAGAGTGTGTTATCCTTTTTAAAATCTTTTAAGTCAGATGTGTTTTTATTGCAAGAATGTGGTCTGCCTTTTTTAACAAATTACAGGAAGTGGGAGGAGATTTGGACCCCAGGACTTTCCATCTGGAGTGGGTCCAATTTTAACAAAAATGACGGTGTTGCTATTTTAATAAAAAATCCCCATGTTTTGGTGAAGGGCAGCACTGTGGTGAGGGATGGGCGGGCAATTTTAGCTAATCTGACTTTTTTAGGTAAGGATTTTAACATTTTAAATGTGTATGGTTTTACAGGCAAAAAAAACAGGTATGAGCTTTTAGAAGACCTGCAGCCCCACATGCTCGGGAGGGCTCCCCTAGTGGTAGCAGGGGATTTTAATTGTGTTTTATCAAGACAGGATAGAAAGAGGGTAGGAGAGGATTTTAAGGTCGACAAGACATCGGTTTTATTACAAAATATAGTCAAAGATTTTAAGTTAGTTGACTGCTTTAAAACAATGCATCAAAGAGAGGAGGGCTTCACCTGGTTCAGTGGTGATGGCGCCAGAGCCTCTCGAATTGACTATGTTTTTACAAGGGACTGCCCGCCGACCGATGCTACATTGAGCCCCCTCTTCTTTTCTGATCACATGATGCTCTCCTGCACCCTTTCACTACCCACGGGTGTGACCGTAGGGGGAGGGCTGTGGAAGCTGAACTGTTCCCTATTGGAGGACGAGGAAGTGGTTAGTGAGTATAGGGAGCAGTTCAGCCAATGGCAGACCCTCCAAGACTTTTTCGACTCACGTGCACAGTGGTGGGAGATGGTGAAACAAAGGACAGGACGGTTTTTTAAACAAATTGGAAAAGAAAAAAAGAATAAAGAAAAAAGACGCATGATGGGGCTGCAAAAAAGACTGCAGAGATATTTTAACCTTTTAAACAGTGGATTGGATTTTACAGAAGAAATTAAAGAAGTAAAGAAAGAAATGTCAGATTTGTCCGAAACAAAGACTAAAGGTGTCATTTTAAGATGTAAGGAGAGAGAAATAGAAGAAGGGGAAAAGTGTACTAGATATTTTTTTAAAAAGACAATAACACGGGGAGGGTCAATTAATACTTTAAAAACTTTTACAGGTGGGGAGGTAAATACAACAGATCTGATTTTAGGGGAAATTGAAAGTTTTTACAATAATTTATACAGCACTAAAGAGGTACACAATGGCATCTTAGAGGAAGTTTTAGGGTTTTTAGACAAAAAGGTAAAGAGTCCAGATGTGCTTTTATCCCAAGATTTTACTCTTTTAGAAATGCACAAAGCGCTAAAAGGTTTTAAAAAGGGGAAGTCCCCAGGCTTGGATGGACTCCCCTTTGAGTTTTATCTGACTTTCTGGGACATTTTAGCACACGACTTATTGACAGTTTTTAAAGAACTTGAGACTCTTGACAGACTTCCAGACAGCTTTAGAGTAGGGATAGTTACATTACTATACAAAAAAGGGGACAAGACTGACCTGAGAAACTGGCGACCAATCACTCTTTTAAATTATGATTGTAAACTTTTTAGTAAGATTTTAGCTACACGTATGTCGACTGTTTTAGAGGACGTTATCCACCTGGATCAAGCATGCGCTGTGCCCGGCAGGAAGATCACGGACAGCCTGGTACAAATCAGAGACGCCATCTGTTTTGCGAGAGACAGAAACATTCGGCTAGTAGTCCTAAATTTAGATTTCGAAAAAGCCTTTGATCGCGTCTCGCACCAGTACCTGTTCCAAGTACTGGAAAAAATGGGTTTTCCTGGGAGGTTTATAGCCTGGGTGGGACTGCTGTACAACGAGCTGTCTAGCAGAATTTTGGTTAACGGGCATTTATCCAAAGCTGTAAATCTCTACAGCGGCGTCCGTCAGGGGTGTCCTTTATCTCCCCTTCTGTATGTGGCTTGTATTGAGCCACTGGCACAAATCTTGAGAAGGGATAAATGGATTAAAGGACTAGACATCCCAGGGACTGGTGGACTGACGGCGACCTGTGTTTTATATATGGATGACGTGACCCTTTTAGCGACTGACCTTTTATCAGTACGAAGAGCAATGGACTTGACTGACTGGTACGGTCGGGCCTCGGGCGCCAAGCTCAATAGGAGTAAGTCCGAGGCCCAGCTCTTCGGGCCGTGGGGGAACGTAGACACAGCTGGATTAGATTTGGATTTTAAAGACAATGATTTGAAAATTTTAGGTGTAAAATTTGACAGAGAGGGTGGAGGACAAGGAAACTGGACTGACATGTTAGGGAAAGTCAGGCAAAGACTGGGCTTTTGGGGACTGAGACAATTGACGTTTGAAGGCAAGATTTTAATTTTTAAAGCAGTGATTTTACCACTGATTTTACTTGTCTGTTCTGTTTTTAGTCCCCCAAGACGATTCCTGGCCAACCTGGAGAGGGCGGTATTTTATTTCCTGTGGGGGTCCAAGTGGGAACGACTAAAGAGGGAGGTCGTCAAAAAGAAAAAAGAAAATGGAGGGAAAGGCCTCCCAGACCCCCACCTGTTTTTAGGCAGCCGCTTTGCCGCCCTCCACATCCAGTACGCACTGACCCCATCCAGAGAACACAAGACAGCAGCCATGACCCGATTCTGGATGGGGTCATACCTAAGAAGTTTGAAAATTTTACCCATTGATCTTAAAAGTCCAGTGTCTTTTAATTTGTCAAAAGAGCATAGTTTTATTAAGAAATTTTTAAAGAAATACCTTTTAGAGACAAATGATGCCACTGTTTTAACTAATCACAAATCTCTTATCTCTCTTGTGCAGGATCGAGAATCGGTGAGCCCGGTTCCAGGCCTCACACTAGGTGAGGCCAAAGATGTTTGGAGGAACACAGCCCACCCAGCTCTCCAGAACAGGCTTAAAGACTTGTCGTGGATGGTGGCCCATGAGATCCTCCCGGTCAGGGCGGTTATGCACTCCAGAGGCATGGCCAAAAACTCCACCTGCCCACGGTCCGGATGTGGTTCCCCGGAGACCGTTCGACATCTGCTCTGGGAGTGCGGCGCTGCGCGGGACCTGTGGGCCAAGACCGGCCCCCTGTTTTTCCCGTGCCTGCCAGCGGGTGGGGCCCAGGTGGACTACAAGCTCGCCATCCTGGGGGTGGGTCAGGGCTTGAAGCTGACACAACCAAAATTTTCCTCGCTCTGGCTCACCCTAAACGTGATCAAGGATGCCATCTGGCTCACCAGAAATCTGCTGGTGGGGAAACGCGTGACGGTCCCCCTCCACGCGTGCGAGCAGAAAATAAGATCAACGCTGCAGGGTGGGCTTCACGTCGTTATTCGGATGGGGGGGCCGGGGTCACACGTAGAAGGTCCCGGCCGCCACCGACCCTGGCCGCCCGTAGATGCACCCTCACCACACCGGCTACGGGAACAGCGGGCCAGCGGGCCGGAGGAGAGGGGATCTCCGCTGGGCACCAGAAGCGGGGAGTCTGGGGCCTGTTCTGGAGACCTGGAGTGAATGGACAATCTTGATAGGGACTCACCCTCGATCCTGTACAAGAGATGTTTTATTTGGCATGTTTTATTGTTCTATTGTTTTTATGTTTTATTCCTATTTATTTTAATCCATTTACGTTTCCTTTAAAACAACACAAATATTAACATACATGGACTTTTACACAACACACAATCAATAATTGATTTTTAACTATAAATTGTGTCCTTTTATTTGTTTGTTTAGTTGTTTTAAGATGTGTAAATAAATACTTGATTTAAAAAAAAAAAAAAAATGTAAATGGAAAACATGGAATGAAAACTTGTGACAATAAAACTTTTTCGAAAAAAAAATCTGTTCTTATCAGTTTAATATCTGATACGTGCCCTACCCGGGCACCATATATTAAATTGATTTTTGGAACTGGGAGATGGAAGAGGGGCTTGCTCCGTCCACTCCACGCATCGACCCGGTATTGCAGTACTTCTGGGAACGGTGCACCCCCAAAAACTGTGTTCAATGAAAGAGATGTTTTAGTCTTGTGTGGCAGCAGGTGTTAATGGAAGTAACGTATATTGCTGTGTATGGGTGCTTTAAAGGTGTTGTAGGTGATCATATGCTATACAGGTAATGGTGGTGTGAGAGGGAAAAAAAAACAACATCTCTGTTCTTATCTCGTTTAACATCTGATTCGTCCACTATCCGGTGACCGCGTATGAAATTGATTTTTGGCTCATGGATCCGGAGCATGAAAACAACATCATCCACAACAACAACAGCAAAAGAGCCCGACTCTGCAGGTTTTTGATGTCTCTCTCTTATCTCTTGGAGTTTTTACGAATGAGCTGATGAGTTGAATCAGGTGTGTGTTTGATTGTCCGACCGTTGGTGAGGATTGCGGAGAGGGACACGGTGCCTCTGACGGGAGGCCTGGGAATTCATACTTACCTGGCAGGGGAGACACCATGATCAGGAAGGTGGTTCACCCAGGGCGAGGCTAGGCCATTGCACTCCGGTTGTGCTGAACCCTGCGAATTCCCCAAATGTGGGAATCTCGACTGCATAATTTATGGTAGTGGGGGACTGCGTTCGCGCTCTCCCCTGGACACACTGGTTAAAAGAGCAGATTGTTCGAGTTCCTCTTCTTCTGGTAGTTAACGACCTAGGAAGTCCAGGGAATTGAACTGCAGTGGTTGATCGAGAGATGTAAAACTCTCAACCTAGGACCAGTCTGCAAAAGTAGGGCTGTTTTTTAGTTTATTTTTTTCATCATTCTTCAAATAATCTCCATTATTCAACCAGCGCTTTTATTGGCAGTAGTGGTCCTAGAAGCAAAGTTGTTCCGAATGAGGAGTTCTATCATGTGGTATGAATACCTTGTGCATGTGTGAAAAATCACCTGACATACAGTCGCCTATGGCCGTATTCATGTTGTTGTTTTTACTGTTTACAGCGCCACCAAGTGGCCAGTCGCCACATCCCTTTTCACCTGAGCACAGGCTGAGCCCGTGCACAGGTGTACCGACTTGGGTGTAATTGTCTCATTCCGTTGGAGAGTTATGGCCATTTAAGTAAAGCCCGCCTCGCCCACTCCCAACGTTTTGGCGTCCCGTCGCCAACGTGAATCGAAATTCCGACTTTTTTCCCCATCGCTGTCGGCAATCAGACTCCAGGGAATCTTTCTGCACCGGTTTGGGTCAGATCGGGCGAAAGACCTAGGACTAGTGTGCAAAAGTAGCTTTTTCACAAAATCCCAAATACCCGAAAATCTCGCCAGCGCAACCATCGAATCCGAGGCCTGCGTCTTGTTCGGCCCGAGCCAAGGATTCCGGTGATGTAAGACACTTGGGTCTGCGACGGACGGTTCAGGAGTTACGAGGCATTTCGTACTTCTGATCGCTGCAGCGCCACCTTGGGGCCGAGCCTTGGTGATGTTGTAGACCGGGCGGGTACTACCATCCCTCAAGAGTTTCAAGTCTCTACGACGTACGCTTTGGTCTGCCCGCTCACTTTTAGGGCAGAATGTTTGTTGGTCCAAAATCCCAGGTTGCACTCCAAAGTGTCGTGTTGTGCGCTCTGCTGTGATCCATTTTCGGTGTCAACAGTCAAGCTGAGCTTGTATTGCTGTGAGCTGAGCTTGTTTGTTGGCGACCTTTAGACCCTCTCGCCACGGCCCAGGTGGGCGTGGCCTTTGACGGCTCCCCCGCCTCTGCGTCATTGTGTCATCGCTTCTCGGCCTTTTGGCTAAGATCTAGTATCTGGTCCGAGGGTAGAGGCAGCGATCGCCTCTTGGAGGTTTTTCCGGCTTGGGTCGTTCAGTGGCTTGAGCCTCAAACTTCTGAGAGGTATATTGGCAGTGCCTTTTTTTTTTTTTATCCGGACGACTTGGTTTTCCAAGGAATCTTTTGTTCTTAAGGTAAGTTATTTATTTATTTATTTATTTATTTATTACGGTTTTAAGGTTGTGTTTTAAATAGCTGTTGGTGTCTCCACCATGTCGGCTGCTCGTGCCGGCATGCGGAGGCACCACAGCGTGCGTTTTTTATTTAAAGAGGTGGATGGTAAGCTCCTGGGGTTGTCACGTCTTGACTTCTCCAGGAAGCTGATCCAGAAAGCCCTAAATTTTAGACCCGAGGACTTGAACTGCCTAGTAACTCTCCCCCTGAACAAAGGTTTTGATTTAAGTTTCAAAAGTGCTTCCCTGTTAATTGAATTCTGGCAAAGGTTTGATGCATGCAAAGCCCAATTCGCTATGTTTACTGTGGAGAAACTTTCTGACAATTCATTAAAAACTGTGATTGTTAGGATGTTTAATGAAACAGTGAATGGGGAGGACATTTGTGTCTGGCTTGGCAGATTTTGCACTGTTCGGGGTCAACCAATCAAAGTGTTAGATGAAGATGGTATCTGGAATTGCTCCTGGCGAATTCCCATTAAACAATGGGAGGACGCCGGGGGCTACCAGGGCCTGAAGCATCTGCCTTCAATGATTGTGTTGGGAGAGAACAGGGGCTACATTCACTACCAAGGAATGCCCAAACTGTGCAGGAAGTGTGGGAGGATGGGGCATTTAGCTGATGCATGCAAGGAATTAACATGTGGGAAGTGTAGAGGAATTGGTCACATCTTTGAAGAATGTACCATTGGCAGAAGGTGTAATCTTTGTGGTGAAACTGACCATCTCTACAGAGATTGCCCTAAAAGTTTTGCCAACAAATTGAAAGGGAACAAAATGGCCGCCCCACATGTGGAACAAACAAAAGAACAAAGAGAGAAGGAGGTGGTCCCTGAGATTTTGGCGGGAATTTCAAATTCCCAGCCAGCCTCAGGGATTTGTCAGGAAAAAGGAAGTGGGGCGGCCACAGGGGCGGAGTCACAGCTTGAAACCGAACAGGGGGAGGAAACCACTCCCGGACAAGATAAAGGAAAGGAAACAGAAGACGGAGAGGATGAAACGGTTTCCTCCCTCAACACCGTCTCGGAGGTGAGTATGCCCTCCAGTGGGAGTGAAACTGACCTTTCACTCCCAAATGCTCAAGTGCAGAAGAGAACTGCGGGATCTCCGTTGTGTGTAGTAGTGGAGAAAAGAATGAGGGCTACACAAGGGCTGGATAGTTTCTCCCCGGAGGATCCAGACCGCATGTGGCCCTCAGAATCCCCTAATGAAGTTTCCTTTCTGCATTTTAAGCTAAGAACATCGACACCGAAAGAGTCGCAAGAGTTCAGCTCTGTGGCTTCGGAAGTGTCAACCTCTTGCCCTCCTGAACCCAGCCCCCATGGGAGAAGGGAGAGGCATGAGGAACAAGAAATAACATAATTTTAAAGATGCCTCTGTATGTCTTTTATTAGTGTTCTTTTAAAAGTTCATATCATTTTAACTATACTGCTCATGGCCCTCACAATCTCTACAATAAATGTGAGAAGTGTGAGAAGTGATATACGAGCACAGAGCGTTTTATCCTTTTTAAAATCCTGTAAGTCAGATGTGTTTTTATTGCAAGAATGTGCTTTGCCCTTTTTATCCAATTACAGAAAGTGGGAGGAGCTTTGGACCCCTGGACATTCTATCTGGAGTGGGTCCAATTTTAACAAAAATGACGGTGTTGCTATTTTAATCAACAATCCAAACATCTTGGTGAAGGGCAGCACGGTGGTAAGGGATGGGCGAGCAATTTTAGCAAACTTGACTTTTTTAGATAAGGATTTTAATGTTCTTAATGTGTATGGTTTTAATGATAAGAATGAAAGATATGAGCTTTTAGAAGACCTGCAGCCCCACATGTTAGGGAGGGCCCCTTTGGTGGTGGCAGGGGATTTTAACTGTGTCTTAACTCCGAAAGATAGGAAGAGGGTAGAAGGTTTTAAATTTGACAAAACATCGGTTTTATTGCAAAATTTAGTCAGAGATTTTAATTTAGTCGACTGCTTTAAAAAAATGCATCAGAGAGAGGAGGGCTTCACCTGGTTCAGTGGTGATGGCACCAGAGCCTCTCGCATTGACTACATTTTTACACGGGACTGCTTGCCAACCGATGCTACATTATCCCCCCTCTTTTTTTCTGATCACATGATGCTATCCTGCACCCTTTCACTGGCCTCTGGTGTGACAGTAGGAGGAGGGCTGTGGAAGTTGAACTGCTCCCTGTTGGAGGATGAGGAAGTATTTAGTGAGTACAGGGAGCAGTTCAGCCGATGGCAGACCCTCCAAGACTTTTATGATTCACGTGCACAGTGGTGGGAAATGGTAAAGGAACGGACGAGACAGTTTTTTAAGAAAATAGGAAAGGAGAAAAAGAAAAAAGAAAAGAGACGCATGATGGGGTTGCAAAAACGACTACAGAGGTATTTTAATCTTTTAAAAATTGGGTTTGATTTTAGTGAAGAAATAAAAGAAGTAAAACAAGAAATGTCAGTTTTAGCCCAAATTCAAAGTAAAGGTGTCATTTTAAGGAGTAGAGAACAAGATATTGAAGAAGGGGAAAAGTGTACAAGATATTTTTTAAAAAAAATTATAACACGGGGAGGGGCTTTGACAACTTTGAAATCGGATGGGAGGGTGGTAAATGAAACAGAAGAGATTTTAAGAGGGGTGGAAAACTTTTATAGTGATTTATATGGCCTAAAACAAGTACACGACGATACCTTAATGGAAGTTTTAAATTTTTTAGACAAAAAGCTCCAGAGTCAATGTGCACTTTTAAGACAGGATTTTACGATTTTAGAAATACAAAAAGCTCTGAAAGGTTTTAAGCGTGGGAAGTCCCCAGGACTAGACGGACTACCACTTGAATTTTACTTGACCTTTGGGGACATTTTAGCACATGACTTACTGACTGTTTTTAAAGAATTTGACAATGTGAACAGACTTCCAGACAGCTTCAGAATAGGGATAGTGACGCTATTACATAAGAAAGGCGACAAGACTGACTTAAAGAATTGGCGACCCATCACTCTTTTAAACGTTGACTGCAAACTTTTTAGCAAAATTTTAGCCACGCGTATGTCGACAGTTTTAGCAGACGTAATCCACTTGGATCAAGCATGCGCCGTGCCCGGAAGGAAGATCACGGACAGCCTGGTACTGATCAGAGACGCCATCTGTTTTGCGAGAGACAGAAACATTCAGCTAGTAGTCCTAAATTTAGACTTTGAAAAGGCATTCGACCGTATCTCGCACCAGTTCCTGTTTAAGGTACTGGAAAAAATGGGTTTTCCTGGGAGGTTTATAGCCTGGGTGGGACTGCTGTACAACGATCTGTCTAGCAGAATTTTGGTTAACGGGCATTTATCCAAAGCTGTAAAACTCTACAGCGGCGTCCGTCAGGGGTGTCCTTTATCTCCCCTTCTGTATGTGGCTTGTATTGAGCCACTGGCACAAATCTTGAGAAGGGATAAATGGATTAAAGGACTAGACATCCCAGGGACTGGTGGACTGACGGCGACCTGTGTTTTATATATGGATGACGTGACCCTTTTAGCGACTGACCTTTTATCAGTACGAAGAGCAATGGACTTGACTGACTGGTACGGTCGGGCCTCGGGCGCCAAGCTCAATAGGAGTAAGTCCGAGGCCCAGCTCTTCGGGCCGTGGGGGAACGTGGACACAGTTGGACTAGATTTGGATTTTAAAGACAATGATTTGAAAATTTTAGGTGTAAAATTTGACAGAGAGGGTGGAGGACAAGGAAACTGGACTGACATGTTAGGGAAAGTCAGGCAAAGACTGGGCTTTTGGGGACTGAGACAATTGACGTTTGAAGGCAAGATTTTAATTTTTAAAGCTGTGATTTTACCACTGATTTTACTTGTCTGCTCTGTTTTTAGTCCCCCAAGACGATTCCTGGCCAACCTGGAGAGGGCGGTATTTTATTTCCTGTGGGGGTCCAAGTGGGAACGACTAAAGAGGGAGGTCGTCAAAAAGAAAAAAGAGAATGGCGGGAAAGGCCTCCCAGACCCCCACCTGTTTTTAGGCAGCCGCTTTGCCGCCCTCCACATCCAGTACGCACTGACCCCATCCAGAGAACACAAGACAGCAGCCATGACCCGATTCTGGATGGGGTCATACCTAAGAACTTTGAAAATTTTACCCATTGATCTTAAAAGTCCTGTGTCTTTTAATTTGTCAAAAGAGCATAGTTTTATTAAGAAATTTTTAAAGAAATATCTTTTAGAGACAAATGATGCCACCATTTTAACTAACCATAAGTCTCTTATCTCTCTTGTGCAGGATCGAGAATCGGTGAGCCCGGTTCCAGGCCTCACACTAGGTGAGGCCAAAGATGTTTGGAGGAACGCAGCCCACCCAGCTCTCCAGAACAGGCTTAAAGACTTGTCGTGGATGGTGGCTCATGAGATCCTCCCGGTCAGGGCGGTTATGCACTCCAGAGGCATGGCCAAAAACTCCACCTGCCCACGGTCCGGATGTGGTTCCCCGGAGACCGTTCGACATCTGCTCTGGGAGTGCGGCGCTGCGCGGGACCTGTGGGCCAAGACCGGCCCCCTGTTTTTCCCGTGCCTGCCAGCGGGTGGGGCCCAGGTGGACTACAAGCTCGCCATCCTGGGGGTGGGTCAGGGCTTGAAGGAGCTGACACAACCAAAATTTTCCTCGCTCTGGCTCACCCTAAACGTGATCAAGGATGCCATCTGGGTCACCAGAAATCTGCTGGTGGGGAAACGCGTGACGGTCCCCCTCCACGCGTGCGAGCAGAAAATAAGATCAACGCTGCAGGGTGGGCCGCACGTCGTTATTCGGATGGGGGGGCCGGGGTCACACGTAGAAGGTCCCGGCCGCCACCGACCCTGGCCGCCCGTAGATGCACCCTCACCACACCGGCTACGGGAACAGCGGGCCAGCGGGCCGGAGGAGAGGGGATCTCCGCTGGGCACCAGAAGCGGGGAGTCTGGGGCCTGTTCTGGAGACCTGGAGTGAATGGACAATCTTGATAGGGACTCACCCTCGATCCTGTACAAGAGATGTTTTATTTGGCATGTTTTATTGTTCTATTGTTTTTATGTTTTATTCCTATTTATTTTAATCCATTTACGTTTCCTTTAAAACAACACAAATATTAACATACATGGACTTTTACACAACACACAATCAATAATTGATTTTTAACTATAAAGTGTGTCCTTTTATTTGTTTGTTTTGTTGTTTTAAGATGTGTAAATAAATACTTGATTTAAAAAAAAAAAAAAAAAAAAAAAAAAAAAATGTAAATGGAAAACATGGAATGAAAACTTGTGACAATAAAACTTTTTCGAAAGAAAAAATCTGTTCTTATCAGTTTAATATCTGATACGTGCCCTACCCGGGCACCATATATTAAATTGATTTTTGGAACTGGGAGATGGAAGAGGGGCTTGCTCCGTCCACTCCACGCATCGACCCGGTATTGCAGTACTTCTGGGAACGGTGCACCCCCAAAAACTGTGTTCAATGAAAGAGATGTTTTAGTCTTGTGTGGCAGCAGGTGTTAATGGAAGTAACGTATATTGCTGTGTATGGGTGCTTTAAAGGTGTTGTAGGTGATCATATGCTATACAGGTAATGGTGGTGTGAGAGGGAAAAAAAAACAACAACTCTGTTCTTATCTCGTTTAACATCTGATTCGTCCACTATCCGGTGACCGCGTATGAAATTGATTTTTGGCTCATGGATCCGGAGCATGAAAACAACATCATCCACAACAACAACAGCAAAAGAGCCCGACTCTGCAGGTTTTTGATGTCTCTCTCTTATCTCTTGGAGTTTTTACGAATGAGCTGATGAGTTGAATCAGGTGTGTGTTTGATTGTCCGACCGTTGGTGAGGATTGCGGAGAGGGACACGGTGCCTCTGACGGGAGGCCTGGGAATTCATACTTACCTGGCAGGGGAGACACCATGATCAGGAAGGTGGTTCACCCAGGGCGAGGCTCGGCCATTGCACTCCGGTTGTGCTGACCCCTGCGAATTCCCCAAATGTGGGAATCTCGACTGCATAATTTATGGTAGTGGGGGACTGCGTTCGCGCTCTCCCCTGGACACACTGGTTAAAAGAGCAGATTGTTCGAGTTCCTCTTCTTCTGGTAGTTAACGACCTAGGAAGTCCAGAGAATTGAACTGCAGTGGTTGATCGAGAGATGTAAAACTCTCAACCTAGGACCAGTCTGCAAAAGTAGGGCTGTTTTTTAGTTTATTTTTTTCATCATTCTTCAAATAATCTCCATTATTCAACCAGCGCTTTTATTGGCAGTAGTGGTCCTAGAAGCAAAGTTGTTCCGAATGAGGAGTTCTATCAGGTGGTATGAATACCTTGTGCATGTGTGAAAAATCACCTGACATACAGTCGCCTATGGCCGTATTCATGTTGTTGTTTTTACTGTTTACAGCGCCACCAAGTGGCCAGTCGCCACATCCCTTTTCACCTGAGCACAGGCTGAGCCCGTGCACAGGTGTACCGACTTGGGTGTAATTGTCTCATTCCGTTGGAGAGTTATGGCCATTTAAGTAAAGCCCGCCTCGCCCACTCCCAACGTTTTGGCGTCCCGTCGCCAACGTGAATCGAAATTCCGACTTTTTTCCCCATCGCTGTCGGCAATCAGACTCCAGGGAATCTTTCTGCACCGGTTTGGGTCAGATCGGGCGAAAGACCTAGGACTAGTGTGCAAAAGTAGCTTTTTCACAAAATCCCAAATACCCGAAAATCTCCCCAGCGCAACCATCGAATCCGAGGCCTGCGTCTTGTTCGGCCCGAGCCAAGGATTCCGGTGATGTAAGACACTTGGGTCTGCGACGGACGGTTCAGGAGTTACGAGGCATTTCGTACTTCTGATCGCTGCAGCGCCACCTTGGGGCCGAGCCTTGGTGATGTTGTAGACCGGGCGGGTACTACCATCCCTCAAGAGTTTCAAGTCTCTACGACGTACGCTTTGGTCTGCCCGCTCACTTTTAGGGCAGAATGTTTGTTGGTCCAAAATCCCAGGTTGCACTCCAAAGTGTCGTGTTGTGCGCTCTGCTGTGATCCATTTTCGGTGTCAACAGTCAAGCTGAGCTTGTATTGCTGTGAGCTGAGCTTGTTTGTTGGCGACCTTTAGACCCTCTCGCCACGGCCCAGGTGGGCGTGGCCTTTGACGGCTCCCCCGCCTCTGCGTCATTGTGTCATCGCTTCTCGGCCTTTTGGCTAAGATCAAGTGTAGTATCTGTTCTTATCAGTTTAATATCTGATACGTGCCCTACCCGGGCACCATATATTAAATTGATTTTTGGAACTGGGAGATGGAAGAGGGGCTTGCTCCGTCCACTCCACGCATCGACCCGGTATTGCAGTACTTCTGGGAACGGTGCACCCCCAAAAACTGTGTTCAATGAAAGAGATGTTTTAGTCTTGTGTGGCAGCAGGTGTTAATGGAAGTAACGTATATTGCTGTGTATGGGTGCTTTAAAGGTGTTGTAGGTGATCATATGCTATACAGGTAATGGTGGTGTGAGAGGGAAAAAAAAACAACAACTCTGTTCTTATCTCGTTTAACATCTGATTCGTCCACTATCCGGTGACCGCGTATGAAATTGATTTTTGGCTCATGGATCCGGAGCATGAAAACAACATCATCCACAACAACAACAGCAAAAGAGCCCGACTCTGCAGGTTTTTGATGTCTCTCTCTTATCTCTTGGAGTTTTTACGAATGAGCTGATGAGTTGAATCAGGTGTGTGTTTGATTGTCCGACCGTTGGTGAGGATTGCGGAGAGGGACACGGTGCCTCTGACGGGAGGCCTGGGAATTCATACTTACCTGGCAGGGGAGACACCATGATCAGGAAGGTGGTTCACCCAGGGCGAGGCTCGGCCATTGCACTCCGGTTGTGCTGACCCCTGCGAATTCCCCAAATGTGGGAATCTCGACTGCATAATTTATGGTAGTGGGGGACTGCGTTCGCGCTCTCCCCTGGACACACTGGTTAAAAGAGCAGATTGTTCGAGTTCCTCTTCTTCTGGTAGTTAACGACCTAGGAAGTCCAGAGAATTGAACTGCAGTGGTTGATCGAGAGATGTAAAACTCTCAACCTAGGACCAGTCTGCAAAAGTAGGGCTGTTTTTTAGTTTATTTTTTTCATCATTCTTCAAATAATCTCCATTATTCAACCAGCGCTTTTATTGGCAGTAGTGGTCCTAGAAGCAAAGTTGTTCCGAATGAGGAGTTCTATCATGTGGTATGAATACCTTGTGCATGTGTGAAAAATCACCTGACATACAGTCGCCTATGGCCGTATTCATGTTGTTGTTTTTACTGTTTACAGCGCCACCAAGTGGCCAGTCGCCACATCCCTTTTCACCTGAGCACAGGCTGAGCCCGTGCACAGGTGTACCGACTTGGGTGTAATTGTCTCATTCCGTTGGAGAGTTATGGCCATTTAAGTAAAGCCCGCCTCGCCCACTCCCAACGTTTTGGCGTCCCGTCGCCAACGTGAATCGAAATTCCGACTTTTTTCCCCATCGCTGTCGGCAATCAGACTCCAGGGAATCTTTCTGCACCGGTTTGGGTCAGATCGGGCGAAAGACCTAGGACTAGTGTGCAAAAGTAGCTTTTTCACAAAATCCCAAATACCCGAAAATCTCCCCAGCGCAACCATCGAATCCGAGGCCTGCGTCTTGTTCGGCCCGAGCCAAGGATTCCGGTGATGTAAGACACTTGGGTCTGCGACGGACGGTTCAGGAGTTACGAGGCATTTCGTACTTCTGATCGCTGCAGCGCCACCTTGGGGCCGAGCCTTGGTGATGTTGTAGACCGGGCGGGTACTACCATCCCTCAAGAGTTTCAAGTCTCTACGACGTACGCTTTGGTCTGCCCGCTCACTTTTAGGGCAGAATGTTTGTTGGTCCAAAATCCCAGGTTGCACTCCAAAGTGTCGTGTTGTGCGCTCTGCTGTGATCCATTTTCGGTGTCAACAGTCAAGCTGAGCTTGTATTGCTGTGAGCTGAGCTTGTTTGTTGGCGACCTTTAGACCCTCTCGCCACGGCCCAGGTGGGCGTGGCCTTTGACGGCTCCCCCGCCTCTGCGTCATTGTGTCATCGCTTCTCGGCCTTTTGGCTAAGATCAAGTGTAGTATCTGTTCTTATCAGTTTAATATCTGATACGTGCCCTACCCGGGCACCATATATTAAATTGATTTTTGGAACTGGGAGATGGAAGAGGGGCTTGCTCCGTCCACTCCACGCATCGACCCGGTATTGCAGTACTTCTGGGAACGGTGCACCCCCAAAAACTGTGTTCAATGAAAGAGATGTTTTAGTCTTGTGTGGCAGCAGGTGTTAATGGAAGTAACGTATATTGCTGTGTATGGGTGCTTTAAAGGTGTTGTAGGTGATCATATGCTATACAGGTAATGGTGGTGTGAGAGGGAAAAAAAAACAACAACTCTGTTCTTATCTCGTTTAACATCTGATTCGTCCACTATCCGGTGACCGCGTATGAAATTGATTTTTGGCTCATGGATCCGGAGCATGAAAACAACATCATCCACAACAACAACAGCAAAAGAGCCCGACTCTGCAGGTTTTTGATGTCTCTCTCTTATCTCTTGGAGTTTTTACGAATGAGCTGATGAGTTGAATCAGGTGTGTGTTTGATTGTCCGACCGTTGGTGAGGATTGCGGAGAGGGACACGGTGCCTCTGACGGGAGGCCTGGGAATTCATACTTACCTGGCAGGGGAGACACCATGATCAGGAAGGTGGTTCACCCAGGGCGAGGCTCGGCCATTGCACTCCGGTTGTGCTGACCCCTGCGAATTCCCCAAATGTGGGAATCTCGACTGCATAATTTATGGTAGTGGGGGACTGCGTTCGCGCTCTCCCCTGGACACACTGGTTAAAAGAGCAGATTGTTCGAGTTCCTCTTCTTCTGGTAGTTAACGACCTAGGAAGTCCAGAGAATTGAACTGCAGTGGTTGATCGAGAGATGTAAAACTCTCAACCTAGGACCAGTCTGCAAAAGTAGGGCTGTTTTTTAGTTTATTTTTTTCATCATTCTTCAAATAATCTCCATTATTCAACCAGCGCTTTTATTGGCAGTAGTGGTCCTAGAAGCAAAGTTGTTCCGAATGAGGAGTTCTATCATGTGGTATGAATACCTTGTGCATGTGTGAAAAATCACCTGACATACAGTCGCCTATGGCCGTATTCATGTTGTTGTTTTTACTGTTTACAGCGCCACCAAGTGGCCAGTCGCCACATCCCTTTTCACCTGAGCACAGGCTGAGCCCGTGCACAGGTGTACCGACTTGGGTGTAATTGTCTCATTCCGTTGGAGAGTTATGGCCATTTAAGTAAAGCCCGCCTCGCCCACTCCCAACGTTTTGGCGTCCCGTCGCCAACGTGAATCGAAATTCCGACTTTTTTCCCCATCGCTGTCGGCAATCAGACTCCAGGGAATCTTTCTGCACCGGTTTGGGTCAGATCGGGCGAAAGACCTAGGACTAGTGTGCAAAAGTAGCTTTTTCACAAAATCCCAAATACCCGAAAATCTCGCCAGCGCAACCATCGAATCCGAGGCCTGCGTCTTGTTCGGCCCGAGCCAAGGATTCCGGTGATGTAAGACACTTGGGTCTGCGACGGACGGTTCAGGAGTTACGAGGCATTTCGTACTTCTGATCGCTGCAGCGCCACCTTGGGGCCGAGCCTTGGTGATGTTGTAGACCGGGCGGGTACTACCATCCCTCAAGAGTTTCAAGTCTCTACGACGTACGCTTTGGTCTGCCCGCTCACTTTTAGGGCAGAATGTTTGTTGGTCCAAAATCCCAGGTTGCACTCCAAAGTGTCGTGTTGTGCGCTCTGCTGTGATCCATTTTCGGTGTCAACAGTCAAGCTGAGCTTGTATTGCTGTGAGCTGAGCTTGTTTGTTGGCGACCTTTAGACCCTCTCGCCACGGCCCAGGTGGGCGTGGCCTTTGACGGCTCCCCCGCCTCTGCGTCATTGTGTCATCGCTTCTCGGCCTTTTGGCTAAGATCAAGTGTAGTATCTGTTCTTATCAGTTTAATATCTGATACGTGCCCTACCCGGGCACCATATATTAAATTGATTTTTGGAACTGGGAGATGGAAGAGGGGCTTGCTCCGTCCACTCCACGCATCGACCCGGTATTGCAGTACTTCTGGGAACGGTGCACCCCCAAAAACTGTGTTCAATGAAAGAGATGTTTTAGTCTTGTGTGGCAGCAGGTGTTAATGGAAGTAACGTATATTGCTGTGTATGGGTGCTTTAAAGGTGTTGTAGGTGATCATATGCTATACAGGTAATGGTGGTGTGAGAGGGAAAAAAAAACAATAACTCTGTTCTTATCTCGTTTAACATCTGATTCGTCCACTATCCGGTGACCGCGTATGAAATTGATTTTTGGCTCATGGATCCGGAGCATGAAAACAACATCATCCACAACAACAACAGCAAAAGAGCCCGACTCTGCAGGTTTTTGATGTCTCTCTCTTATCTCTTGGAGTTTTTACGAATGAGCTGATGAGTTGAATCAGGTGTGTGTTTGATTGTCCGACCGTTGGTGAGGATTGCGGAGAGGGACACGGTGCCTCTGACGGGAAGCCTGGGAATTCATACTTACCTGGCAGGGGAGACACCATGATCAGGAAGGTGGTTCACCCAGGGCGAGGCTCGGCCATTGCACTCCGGTTGTGCTGACCCCTGCGAATTCCCCAAATGTGGGAATCTCGACTGCATAATTTATGGTAGTGGGGGACTGCGTTCGCGCTCTCCCCTGGACAAACTGGTTAAAAGAGCAGATTGTTCGAGTTCCTCTTCTTCTGGTAGTTAACGACCTAGGAAGTCCAGAGAATTGAACTGCAGTGGTTGATCGAGAGATGTAAAACTCTCAACCTAGGACCAGTCTGCAAAAGTAGGGCTGTTTTTTAGTTTATTTTTTTCATCATTCTTCAAATAATCTCCATTATTCAACCAGCGCTTTTATTGGCAGTAGTGGTCCTAGAAGCAAAGTTGTTCCGAATGAGGAGTTCTATCATGTGGTATGAATACCTTGTGCATGTGTGAAAAATCACCTGACATACAGTCGCCTATGGCCGTATTCATGTTGTTGTTTTTACTGTTTACAGCGCCACCAAGTGGCCAGTCGCCACATCCCTTTTCACCTGAGCACAGGCTGAGCCCGTGCACAGGTGTACCGACTTGGGTGTAATTGTCTCATTCCGTTGGAGAGTTATGGCCATTTAAGTAAAGCCCGCCTCGCCCACTCCCAACGTTTTGGCGTCCCGTCGCCAACGTGAATCGAAATTCCGACTTTTTTCCCCATCGCTGTCGGCAATCAGACTCCAGGGAATCTTTCTGCACCGGTTTGGGTCAGATCGGGCGAAAGACCTAGGACTAGTGTGCAAAAGTAGCTTTTTCACAAAATCCCAAATACCCGAAAATCTCGCCAGCGCAACCATCGAATCCGAGGCCTGCGTCTTGTTCGGCCCGAGCCAAGGATTCCGGTGATGTAAGACACTTGGGTCTGCGACGGACGGTTCAGGAGTTACGAGGCATTTCGTACTTCTGATCGCTGCAGCGCCACCTTGGGGCCGAGCCTTGGTGATGTTGTAGACCGGGCGGGTACTACCATCCCTCAAGAGTTTCAAGTCTCTACGACGTACGCTTTGGTCTGCCCGCTCACTTTTAGGGCAGAATGTTTGTTGGTCCAAAATCCCAGGTTGCACTCCAAAGTGTCGTGTTGTGCGCTCTGCTGTGATCCATTTTCGGTGTCAACAGTCAAGCTGAGCTTGTATTGCTGTGAGCTGAGCTTGTTTGTTGGCGACCTTTAGACCCTCTCGCCACGGCCCAGGTGGGCGTGGCCTTTGACGGCTCCCCCGCCTCTGCGTCATTGTGTCATCGCTTCTCGGCCTTTTGGCTAAGATCAAGTGTAGTATCTGTTCTTATCAGTTTAATATCTGATACGTGCCCTACCCGGGCACCATATATTAAATTGATTTTTGGAACTGGGAGATGGAAGAGGGGCTTGCTCCGTCCACTCCACGCATCGACCCGGTATTGCAGTACTTCTGGGAACGGTGCACCCCCAAAAACTGTGTTCAATGAAAGAGATGTTTTAGTCTTGTGTGGCAGCAGGTGTTAATGGAAGTAACGTATATTGCTGTGTATGGGTGCTTTAAAGGTGTTGTAGGTTATCATATGCTATACAGGTAATGGTGGTGTGAGAGGGAAAAAAAAACAACAACTCTGTTCTTATCTCGTTTAACATCTGATTCGTCCACTATCCGGTGACCGCGTATGAAATTGATTTTTGGCTCATGGATCCGGAGCATGAAAACAACATCATCCACAACAACAACAGCAAAAGAGCCCGACTCTGCAGGTTTTTGATGTCTCTCTCTTATCTCTTGGAGTTTTTACGAATGAGCTGATGAGTTGAATCAGGTGTGTGTTTGATTGTCCGACCGTTGGTGAGGATTGCGGAGAGGGACACGGTTCCTCTGACGGGAGGCCTGGGAATTCATACTTACCTGGCAGGGGAGACACCATGATCAGGAAGGTGGTTCACCCAGGGCGAGGCTCGGCCATTGCACTCCGGTTGTGCTGACCCCTGCGAATTCCCCAAATGTGGGAATCTCGACTGCATAATTTATGGTAGTGGGGGACTGCGTTCGCGCTCTCCCCTGGACACACTGGTTAAAAGAGCAGATTGTTCGAGTTCCTCTTCTTCTGGTAGTTAACGACCTAGGAAGTCCAGAGAATTGAACTGCAGTGGTTGATCGAGAGATGTAAAACTCTCAACCTAGGACCAGTCTGCAAAAGTAGGGCTGTTTTTTAGTTTATTTTTTTCATCATTCTTCAAATAATCTCCATTATTCAACCAGCGCTTTTATTGGCAGTAGTGGTCCTAGAAGCAAAGTTGTTCCGAATGAGGAGTTCTATCATGTGGTATGAATACCTTGTGCATGTGTGAAAAATCACCTGACATACAGTCGCCTATGGCCGTATTCATGTTGTTGTTTTTACTGTTTACAGCGCCACCAAGTGGCCAGTCGCCACATCCCTTTTCACCTGAGCACAGGCTGAGCCCGTGCACAGGTGTACCGACTTGGGTGTAATTGTCTCATTCCGTTGGAGAGTTATGGCCATTTAAGTAAAGCCCGCCTCGCCCACTCCCAACGTTTTGGCGTCCCGTCGCCAACGTGAATCGAAATTCCGACTTTTTTCCCCATCGCTGTCGGCAATCAGACTCCAGGGAATCTTTCTGCACCGGTTTGGGTCAGATCGGGCGAAAGACCTAGGACTAGTGTGCAAAAGTAGCTTTTTCACAAAATCCCAAATACCCGAAAATCTCGCCAGCGCAACCATCGAATCCGAGGCCTGCGTCTTGTTCGGCCCGAGCCAAGGATTCCGGTGATGTAAGACACTTGGGTCTGCGACGGACGGTTCAGGAGTTACGAGGCATTTCGTACTTCTGATCGCTGCAGCGCCACCTTGGGGCCGAGCCTTGGTGATGTTGTAGACCGGGCGGGTACTACCATCCCTCAAGAGTTTCAAGTCTCTACGACGTACGCTTTGGTCTGCCCGCTCACTTTTAGGGCAGAATGTTTGTTGGTCCAAAATCCCAGGTTGCACTCCAAAGTGTCGTGTTGTGCGCTCTGCTGTGATCCATTTTCGGTGTCAACAGTCAAGCTGAGCTTGTATTGCTGTGAGCTGAGCTTGTTTGTTGGCGACCTTTAGACCCTCTCGCCACGGCCCAGGTGGGCGTGGCCTTTGACGGCTCCCCCGCCTCTGCGTCATTGTGTCATCGCTTCTCGGCCTTTTGGCTAAGATCAAGTGTAGTATCTGTTCTTATCAGTTTAATATCTGATACGTGCCCTACCCGGGCACCATATATTAAATTGATTTTTGGAACTGGGAGATGGAAGAGGGGCTTGCTCCGTCCACTCCACGCATCGACCCGGTATTGCAGTACTTCTGGGAACGGTGCACCCCCAAAAACTGTGTTCAATGAAAGAGATGTTTTAGTCTTGTGTGGCAGCAGGTGTTAATGGAAGTAACGTATATTGCTGTGTATGGGTGCTTTAAAGGTGTTGTAGGTTATCATATGCTATACAGGTAATGGTGGTGTGAGAGGGAAAAAAAAACAACAACTCTGTTCTTATCTCGTTTAACATCTGATTCGTCCACTATCCGGTGACCGCGTATGAAATTGATTTTTGGCTCATGGATCCGGAGCATGAAAACAACATCATCCACAACAACAACAGCAAAAGAGCCCGACTCTGCAGGTTTTTGATGTCTCTCTCTTATCTCTTGGAGTTTTTACGAATGAGCTGATGAGTTGAATCAGGTGTGTGTTTGATTGTCCGACCGTTGGTGAGGATTGCGGAGAGGGACACGGTTCCTCTGACGGGAGGCCTGGGAATTCATACTTACCTGGCAGGGGAGACACCATGATCAGGAAGGTGGTTCACCCAGGGCGAGGCTCGGCCATTGCACTCCGGTTGTGCTGACCCCTGCGAATTCCCCAAATGTGGGAATCTCGACTGCATAATTTATGGTAGTGGGGGACTGCGTTCGCGCTCTCCCCTGGACACACTGGTTAAAAGAGCAGATTGTTCGAGTTCCTCTTCTTCTGGTAGTTAACGACCTAGGAAGTCCAGAGAATTGAACTGCAGTGGTTGATCGAGAGATGTAAAACTCTCAACCTAGGACCAGTCTGCAAAAGTAGGGCTGTTTTTTAGTTTATTTTTTTCATCATTCTTCAAATAATCTCCATTATTCAACCAGCGCTTTTATTGGCAGTAGTGGTCCTAGAAGCAAAGTTGTTCCGAATGAGGAGTTCTATCATGTGGTATGAATACCTTGTGCATGTGTGAAAAATCACCTGACATACAGTCGCCTATGGCCGTATTCATGTTGTTGTTTTTACTGTTTACAGCGCCACCAAGTGGCCAGTCGCCACATCCCTTTTCACCTGAGCACAGGCTGAGCCCGTGCACAGGTGTACCGACTTGGGTGTAATTGTCTCATTCCGTTGGAGAGTTATGGCCATTTAAGTAAAGCCCGCCTCGCCCACTCCCAACGTTTTGGCGTCCCGTCGCCAACGTGAATCGAAATTCCGACTTTTTTCCCCATCGCTGTCGGCAATCAGACTCCAGGGAATCTTTCTGCACCGGTTTGGGTCAGATCGGGCGAAAGACCTAGGACTAGTGTGCAAAAGTAGCTTTTTCACAAAATCCCAAATACCCGAAAATCTCGCCAGCGCAACCATCGAATCCGAGGCCTGCGTCTTGTTCGGCCCGAGCCAAGGATTCCGGTGATGTAAGACACTTGGGTCTGCGACGGACGGTTCAGGAGTTACGAGGCATTTCGTACTTCTGATCGCTGCAGCGCCACCTTGGGGCCGAGCCTTGGTGATGTTGTAGACCGGGCGGGTACTACCATCCCTCAAGAGTTTCAAGTCTCTACGACGTACGCTTTGGTCTGCCCGCTCACTTTTAGGGCAGAATGTTTGTTGGTCCAAAATCCCAGGTTGCACTCCAAAGTGTCGTGTTGTGCGCTCTGCTGTGATCCATTTTCGGTGTCAACAGTCAAGCTGAGCTTGTATTGCTGTGAGCTGAGCTTGTTTGTTGGCGACCTTTAGACCCTCTCGCCACGGCCCAGGTGGGCGTGGCCTTTGACGGCTCCCCCGCCTCTGCGTCATTGTGTCATCGCTTCTCGGCCTTTTGGCTAAGATCAAGTGTCTGGTCCTAGGGTAGAGACAGCGATCGCCTCTTGGAGGTTTTTCCGGCTTGGGTCCTTCAGTGACTTGAGCCCCAAACTTTTGAGAGGTACATTGATCCAGCTGCTTTTATTCCGGTTCTGTTTTAAGGTAAGACCTTTTTATCTATTTATTTATTATTTATTTATTTATTGTTTTTTAAAGTTTTAGGCTGTTGGTGTCTCCACCATGTCGGCTGCCCGTGCCGGCATGAGGAGGCACCACAGCGTGCGTTTTTTATTCAAAGAAGTTGAGGGGAAGCTCCTGGGGATGTCACGTCTTGACTTCTCCAGGAAGCTGATCCAAAAAACTCTAAATTTTAAACCTGATGATCTGAATTGCATCGTGACTCTGCCCCTGAACAAAGGATTTGATGTTAGTTTTAGAGCGGTTTCCCACCTGAATGATTTCTGGCACAGATTTGAAGTAGCTAAATCCCAGCTGTCCATGTTTACTGTTGAAAAGCTCTCTGACAACACACTTAAAACTGTGATTGTTAGAATGTTTAATGAGACAGTGACTGGGGAGGACATTTGTGTCTGGCTGGGCAGATTTTGCACAGTTCGAAGCCAGCCAGTCAAGGTTTTAGATGAGGATGGTATTTGGACATGCTCCTGGCGAATTCCCATTAAACAATGGGAAGACGCTGGGGGCTACCAGGGCCTGAAGCATCTGCCTTCTATGATTGTGTTGGGTGAGAACAGAGGCTACATTCACTACCAGGGTATGCCCAAATTATGTAGAAAATGTGGAAAGTTTGGGCACTTAGCTGAAGCATGCCAGGAAATGATATGTGGGAAATGCAGAGAAATTGGTCATACTTTTGAAGAGTGTACCAATGGCAGGCGGTGCAACCTCTGTGGGGAGTCATCCCATCTCTACAGAGATTGCCCTAAAAGTTTTGCCAACAAACTGAAAGGCAACAAAATGGCCGCCCCACATGTGGAACAAACAAAAGAGCAAAGGAAGGAGGAGGCGGTCCCTGAGGTTTTGGCGGGAAATTCTATTTCCCAGCCAGCCTCAGGGAGTGGGCAGGAGGAAGGAAGTGGGGCGGCCACAGGGGCGGAGTCAAGTTTTAACAGCGAACAGAGTGAGGAAGCCGTTCCCCAACAAGAGAGAAGTGAAAACAAAATGGAGGAGGAGGAGGAGGATGCAACGGCTTCCTCACTCTACACCGTATCGGAGGTTAGTGTGGTGGATAGTGGGGGTGAATCCGAGGGTTCACTCCCCAATGCTCAGGTGCAAAAAAGGTCTGCGAGATCTCCTCTGCTTCAAACAGAGGAGAAAAGGCTGCGGGCATCGCATCGGCTAGATAGTTCCTCTTCGTTAGATCTAGACCGTATGTGGCCCGCAGAATCTCCCAATGAAGTCTCCTTTTTGCACGTTAAGCTTAGAACATCGTCACCGAAGGAGCCACAAGAGGTTCTCTCTGTGGACTCTGAGGCGGCGAGCATTTGCCCTCCTGATCCCAGTTTTTCTGGGGAAAAGGAGAAGCAAGTGCTACATGACATAACATGATTTTAATGTAACTTTCTGCAGTCTTTTGGTTTTATCCTTCTATTAATGCTTGTATTTTTAACCATACTGCTCATGGCCCTCACTATCTCTACAATCAATGTGAGAAGTGTGAGGTCTACTTTGCGAGCACAGAGTGTGTTATCCTTTTTAAAAACTTTTAAGTCAGATGTGTTTTTATTGCAAGAATGTGGTTTGCCCTTTTTAACAAATTACAGGAAGTGGGAGGAGATTTGGACCCCAGGATTTTCCATTTGGAGTGGGTCCAATTTTAACAAAAATGACGGTGTTGCTATTTTAATAAAAAATCCCAACCTTTTGGTGAAGGGCAGCACTGTGGTGAGGGACGGGCGGGCAATTTTAGCAAATCTGACTTTTTTAGGTAAGGATCTTAACATTTTAAATATGTATGGTTTTACTGAAAAAAATAACAGGTATGAGCTTTTAGAAGACTTGCAACCCCACATGCTAGGCAGGGCTCCCCTAGTGGTAGCAGGGGATTTTAATTGTGTATTATCAAAAAAGGACAGAAGGAGGGTAGGAGAGGATTTTAAGGTCGACAAGACATCGGTTTTATTACAAAATATAGTCAAAGATTTTAAGTTAGTTGACTGTTTTAAAACAATGCATCAAAGAGAGGAAGGCTTCACCTGGTTCAGTGGTGACGGTGCCAGAGCCTCTCGAATTGACTATATTTTTACCAGGGACCTCCCGCCGACCGATGCTACATTGACCCCCCTCTTTTTTTCCGACCATATGATGCTGTCTTGCACTCTTTCACTCCCCACGGGTGTGACTGCAGGGAGAGGGCTGTGGAAGCTGAACTGTTCCCTATTAGAGGACGAGGAACTGGTTAGTGAGTATAGGGAGCAGTTCAGCCAATGGCAGACCCTCCAGGACTTTTACGACTCACGTGCACAGTGGTGGGAGATGGTGAAACAAAGGACAGGACGGTTTTTTAAACAAATTGGAAAGGAAAAAAAGAATAAAGAAAAAAGACGCATGATGGGGTTGCAAAAAAGACTGCAGAGATATTTTAACCTTTTAAACAATGGATTGGATTTTACAAATGAAATAAAAGAAGTAAAGAAAGAAATGTCAGATCTGTCTGAAACAAAGAGCAAAGGTGTCATTTTAAGATGTAGAGAAAGGGAGTTAGAGGAAGGAGAGAAGTGTACCAGGTATTTTTTTAAAAAGACAATAGCTCGGGGAGGGTCGATCAATATTTTAAAAACTTTTAGAGGGGGGGAAGTAAATACAACTGACCTGATTTTAGGGGAAATTGAAAGTTTTTACAGTAATTTATACGGCACTAAAGAGGTACACAATGGCATCTTAGAGGAAGTTTTAGGGTTTTTAGATAAAAAAGTTAAGAGTCCAGATGTGCTTTTATCCCAGGATTTTAATCTTTTAGAATTGGAAAAAGCTTTAAAGGGTTTTAAGAAGGGGAAGTCCCCGGGCATGGACGGACTCCCCTTTGAGTTTTATCTGACTTTCTGGGACATTTTAGCACATGACTTACTTACAGTTTTTAAAGAATTTGAGACTCTTGACAGACTTCCAGACAGCTTTAGAGTAGGGATAGTTACATTACTGTACAAAAAAGGAGACAAGACTGACTTGAGAAACTGGCGACCAATCACTCTTTTAAATTATGATTGTAAACTTTTTAGTAAGATTTTAGCTACACGCATGTCGACTGTTTTAGAGGACGTAATCCACCTGGATCAAGCTTGCGCTGTGCCCGGCAGGAAGATCACGGACAGCCTGGTACTGATCAGAGACGCCATCTGTTATGCGAGAGACAGAAACATTAGACTTGTAGTCCTAAATTTAGACTTTGAAAAAGCTTTTGATCGGGTCTCGCACCAGTACCTCCTTCAGGTACTGCAAAAAATGGGGTTTCCAGAGAGGTTTATAGCTTGGGTGGGACTGCTGTATGAGGGCTTAAGCAGCAAATTTCTTGCAAATGGGCATCTTTCCAAAGCTGTAAATATCCACACCGGTGTCCGTCAGGGGTGTCCTTTATCTCCCCTTCTGTATGTGGCTTGTATTGAGCCACTGGCACAGATCTTGAGAAGGGATAAATGGATTAAAGGACTAGATATCCCAGGAACTGGTGGACTGACGGCGACCTGCGTTTTATATATGGATGACGTGACCCTTTTAGCGACTGACTTTTTATCAGTACGAAGAGCAATGGACTTGACTGACTGGTACGGTCGGGCCTCGGGCGCCAAGCTTAACAGGAGTAAGTCCGAGGCCCTGCTCTTCGGGCCGTGGGGCGACGTGGACACAGGAGGACTAGATTTGGATTTTAAAGAAAAGGATTTGAAAATTTTAGGAGTAAAATTTGACAGGGAGGGTGGAGGACCAGGAAACTGGACTGACATGTTAGGGAAAGTCAGACAAAGACTGGGCTTTTGGGGACTAAGACAACTGACGTTAGAAGGCAAGATTTTAATTTTTAAAGCAGTGATTTTACCACTAATTTTACTTGTCTGTTCTGTTTTTAGTCCCCCAAGACGATTCCTGGCCAAGTTGGAGAGGGCGGTATTTTATTTCCTGTGGGGGTCCAAGTGGGAACGAATCAAGAGGGAGGTGGTTAAAAAGAAAAAAGAGAATGGCGGGAAAGGCCTCCCAGACCCCCACCTGTTTTTAGGCAGCCGCTTTGCCGCCCTCCATATCCAGTATGCACTGACCCCATCCAGAGAACACAAGACAGCAGCCATGACCCGATTCTGGATGGGGTCATACCTAAGAAGTTTGAAAATTTTACCCATTGATCTTAAAAGTCCAGTGTCTTTTAATTTGTCAAAAGAGCATAGTTTTATTAAGAATTTTTTAAAGAAATATCTTTTAGAAACAAATGATGCCACTGTTTTAACTAATCACAAGTCTCTCGTCTCTCTTGTGCAGGATCGAGAATCGGTGAGTCCAGTTCCAGGCCTCACACTAGGTGAGGCCAAAGACGTTTGGAGGAACGCAGCCCACCCAGCTCTCCAGAACAGGCTTAAGGACCTGTCGTGGATGGTGGCTCATGAGATCCTCCCGGTCAGGGCGGTCATGCACTCCAGAGGCATGGCCAAAAACTCCACCTGCCCACGGTCCGGATGTGGTTCCCCGGAGACCGTTCAACATCTGCTCTGGGAGTGCGGCGCTGCGCGGGACCTGTGGGCCAAGACAGGCCCCCTGTTTTTCCCGTGCCTGCCAGCGGGTGGGGCTCAGGTGGACTATAAGCTCGCCATCCTGGGGGTGGGTCAGGGCTTGAAGGAGTTGACACCACCAACGTTTGCCTCGCTCTGGCTCACCCTCAACCACATCAAGGATGCCATCTGGGTCACCAGAAACCTGCTGGTGGGGAAACGCGTGACGGTCCCCCTCCACGCGTGCGAGCAGAGGATAACATCAACGCTGCAGGGTGGGCCGCACGTCGTTATTCGGATGGGGGGGCCGAGGTCACACGGAGAAGGTCCCGGCCGCCACCGTACCTGGCCGCCCGTAGATGCACCCTCACCACTCTGGCTACGGGAACAGCGGGCCAGCGGGCCGGAGGAGAGGGGATCTCCGCTGGGCACTGGAAGCGAGGAGTCTGGGGCCTGTTCTGGAGACCTGGAGTGAATGGACATTCTTGATAGGGACTCACCCTCGATCCTGTACAAGAGATGTTTTATTTGGCATATTTTATTGTTTTATTGTTTTATATTTGCATTCCTATTTTATTTTAATCCATTTTACCTTTACTTTAAAACAACACACAACATACATGGACTTTTACACAACACATCAACATAACTGATTTTTAACTGTAACTTATGTCCTTTTTGTTGTTTTAAGATATGTGCAAAAATGTGATTTTATAAGGAAAAAATGGATATTGAAAGAATGGAATGAAACAATGTGACAATAAACTTTTTTCGAAAGAAAAATCTGTTCTTATCAGTTTAATATCTGATACGTGCCCTACCCGGGCACCATATATTAAATTGATTTTTGGAACTGGGAGATGGAAGAGGGGCTTGCTCCGTCCACTCCACGCATCGACCCGGTATTGCAGTACTTCTGGGAACGGTGCACCCCCAAAAACTGTGTTCAATGAAAGAGATGTTTTAGTCTTGTGTGGCAGCAGGTGTTAATGGAAGTAACGTATATTGCTGTGTATGGGTGCTTTAAAGGTGTTGTAGGTGATCATATGCTATACAGGTAATGGTGGTGTGAGAGGGAAAAAAAAACAACAACTCTGTTCTTATCTCGTTTAACATCTGATTCGTACACTATCCGGTGACCGCGTATGAAATTGATTTTTGGCTCATGGATCCGGAGCATGAAAACAACATCATCCACAACAACAACAGCAAAAGAGCCCGACTCTGCAGGTTTTTGATGTCTCTCTCTTATCTCTTGGAGTTTTTACGAATGAGCTGATGAGTTGAATCAGGTGTGTGTTTGATTGTCCGACCGTTGGTGAGGATTGCGGAGAGGGACACGGTTCCTCTGACGGGAGGCCTGGGAATTCATACTTACCTGGCAGGGGAGACACCATGATCAGGAAGGTGGTTCACCCAGGGCGAGGCTCGGCCATTGCACTCCGGTTGTGCTGACCCCTGCGAATTCCCCAAATGTGGGAATCTCGACTGCATAATTTATGGTAGTGGGGGACTGCGTTCGCGCTCTCCCCTGGACACACTGGTTAAAAGAGCAGATTGTTCGAGTTCCTCTTCTTCTGGTAGTTAACGACCTAGGAAGTCCAGAGAATTGAACTGCAGTGGTTGATCGAGAGATGTAAAACTCTCAACCTAGGACCAGTCTGCAAAAGTAGGGCTGTTTTTTAGTTTATTTTTTTCATCATTCTTCAAATAATCTCCATTATTCAACCAGCGCTTTTATTGGCAGTAGTGGTCCTAGAAGCAAAGTTGTTCCGAATGAGGAGTTCTATCATGTGGTATGAATACCTTGTGCATGTGTGAAAAATCACCTGACATACAGTCGCCTATGGCCGTATTCATGTTGTTGTTTTTACTGTTTACAGCGCCACCAAGTGGCCAGTCGCCACATCCCTTTTCACCTGAGCACAGGCTGAGCCCGTGCACAGGTGTACCGACTTGGGTGTAATTGTCTCATTCCGTTGGAGAGTTATGGCCATTTAAGTAAAGCCCGCCTCGCCCACTCCCAACGTTTTGGCGTCCCGTCGCCAACGTGAATCGAAATTCCGACTTTTTTCCCCATCGCTGTCGGCAATCAGACTCCAGGGAATCTTTCTGCACCGGTTTGGGTCAGATCGGGCGAAAGACCTAGGACTAGTGTGCAAAAGTAGCTTTTTCACAAAATCCCAAATACCCGAAAATCTCGCCAGCGCAACCATCGAATCCGAGGCCTGCGTCTTGTTCGGCCCGAGCCAAGGATTCCGGTGATGTAAGACACTTGGGTCTGCGACGGACGGTTCAGGAGTTACGAGGCATTTCGTACTTCTGATCGCTGCAGCGCCACCTTGGGGCCGAGCCTTGGTGATGTTGTAGACCGGGCGGGTACTACCATCCCTCAAGAGTTTCAAGTCTCTACGACGTACGCTTTGGTCTGCCCGCTCACTTTTAGGGCAGAATGTTTGTTGGTCCAAAATCCCAGGTTGCACTCCAAAGTGTCGTGTTGTGCGCTCTGCTGTGATCCATTTTCGGTGTCAACAGTCAAGCTGAGCTTGTATTGCTGTGAGCTGAGCTTGTTTGTTGGCGACCTTTAGACCCTCTCGCCACGGCCCAGGTGGGCGTGGCCTTTGACGGCTCCCCCGCCTCTGCGTCATTGTGTCATCGCTTCTCGGCCTTTTGGCTAAGATCAAGTGTAGTATCTGTTCTTATCAGTTTAATATCTGATACGTGCCCTACCCGGGCACCATATATTAAATTGATTTTTGGAACTGGGAGATGGAAGAGGGGCTTGCTCCGTCCACTCCACGCATCGACCCGGTATTGCAGTACTTCTGGGAACGGTGCACCCCCAAAAACTGTGTTCAATGAAAGAGATGTTTTAGTCTTGTGTGGCAGCAGGTGTTAATGGAAGTAACGTATATTGCTGTGTATGGGTGCTTTAAAGGTGTTGTAGGTGATCATATGCTATACAGGTAATGGTGGTGTGAGAGGGAAAAAAAAACAACAACTCTGTTCTTATCTCGTTTAACATCTGATTCGTCCACTATCCGGTGACCGCGTATGAAATTGATTTTTGGCTCATGGATCCGGAGCATGAAAACAACATCATCCACAACAACAACAGCAAAAGAGCCCGACTCTGCAGGTTTTTGATGTCTCTCTCTTATCTCTTGGAGTTTTTACGAATGAGCTGATGAGTTGAATCAGGTGTGTGTTTGATTGTCCGACCGTTGGTGAGGATTGCGGAGAGGGACACGGTTCCTCTGACGGGAGGCCTGGGAATTCATACTTACCTGGCAGGGGAGACACCATGATCAGGAAGGTGGTTCACCCAGGGCGAGGCTCGGCCATTGCACTCCGGTTGTGCTGACCCCTGCGAATTCCCCAAATGTGGGAATCTCGACTGCATAATTTATGGTAGTGGGGGACTGCGTTCGCGCTCTCCCCTGGACACACTGGTTAAAAGAGCAGATTGTTCGAGTTCCTCTTCTTCTGGTAGTTAACGACCTAGGAAGTCCAGAGAATTGAACTGCAGTGGTTGATCGAGAGATGTAAAACTCTCAACCTAGGACCAGTCTGCAAAAGTAGGGCTGTTTTTTAGTTTATTTTTTTCATCATTCTTCAAATAATCTCCATTATTCAACCAGCGCTTTTATTGGCAGTAGTGGTCCTAGAAGCAAAGTTGTTCCGAATGAGGAGTTCTATCATGTGGTATGAATACCTTGTGCATGTGTGAAAAATCACCTGACATACAGTCGCCTATGGCCGTATTCATGTTGTTGTTTTTACTGTTTACAGCGCCACCAAGTGGCCAGTCGCCACATCCCTTTTCACCTGAGCACAGGCTGAGCCCGTGCACAGGTGTACCGACTTGGGTGTAATTGTCTCATTCCGTTGGAGAGTTATGGCCATTTAAGTAAAGCCCGCCTCGCCCACTCCCAACGTTTTGGCGTCCCGTCGCCAACGTGAATCGAAATTCCGACTTTTTTCCCCATCGCTGTCGGCAATCAGACTCCAGGGAATCTTTCTGCACCGGTTTGGGTCAGATCGGGCGAAAGACCTAGGACTAGTGTGCAAAAGTAGCTTTTTCACAAAATCCCAAATACCCGAAAATCTCCCCAGCGCAACCATCGAATCCGAGGCCTGCGTCTTGTTCGGCCCGAGCCAAGGATTCCGGTGATGTAAGACACTTGGGTCTGCGACGGACGGTTCAGGAGTTACGAGGCATTTCGTACTTCTGATCGCTGCAGCGCCACCTTGGGGCCGAGCCTTGGTGATGTTGTAGACCGGGCGGGTACTACCATCCCTCAAGAGTTTCAAGTCTCTACGACGTACGCTTTGGTCTGCCCGCTCACTTTTAGGGCAGAATGTTTGTTGGTCCAAAATCCCAGGTTGCACTCCAAAGTGTCGTGTTGTGCGCTCTGCTGTGATCCATTTTCGGTGTCAACAGTCAAGCTGAGCTTGTATTGCTGTGAGCTGAGCTTGTTTGTTGGCGACCTTTAGACCCTCTCGCCACGGCCCAGGTGGGCGTGGCCTTTGACGGCTCCCCCGCCTCTGCGTCATTGTGTCATCGCTTCTCGGCCTTTTGGCTAAGATCAAGTGTAGTATCTGTTCTTATCAGTTTAATATCTGATACGTGCCCTACCCGGGCACCATATATTAAATTGATTTTTGGAACTGGGAGATGGAAGAGGGGCTTGCTCCGTCCACTCCACGCATCGACCCGGTATTGCAGTACTTCTGGGAACGGTGCACCCCCAAAAACTGTGTTCAATGAAAGAGATGTTTTAGTCTTGTGTGGCAGCAGGTGTTAATGGAAGTAACGTATATTGCTGTGTATGGGTGCTTTAAAGGTGTTGTAGGTGATCATATGCTATACAGGTAATGGTGGTGTGAGAGGGAAAAAAAAACAACAACTCTGTTCTTATCTCGTTTAACATCTGATTCGTCCACTATCCGGTGACCGCGTATGAAATTGATTTTTGGCTCATGGATCCGGAGCATGAAAACAACATCATCCACAACAACAACAGCAAAAGAGCCCGACTCTGCAGGTTTTTGATGTCTCTCTCTTATCTCTTGGAGTTTTTACGAATGAGCTGATGAGTTGAATCAGGTGTGTGTTTGATTGTCCGACCGTTGGTGAGGATTGCGGAGAGGGACACGGTTCCTCTGACGGGAGGCCTGGGAATTCATACTTACCTGGCAGGGGAGACACCATGATCAGGAAGGTGGTTCACCCAGGGCGAGGCTCGGCCATTGCACTCCGGTTGTGCTGACCCCTGCGAATTCCCCAAATGTGGGAATCTCGACTGCATAATTTATGGTAGTGGGGGACTGCGTTCGCGCTCTCCCCTGGACACACTGGTTAAAAGAGCAGATTGTTCGAGTTCCTCTTCTTCTGGTAGTTAACGACCTAGGAAGTCCAGAGAATTGAACTGCAGTGGTTGATCGAGAGATGTAAAACTCTCAACCTAGGACCAGTCTGCAAAAGTAGGGCTGTTTTTTAGTTTATTTTTTTCATCATTCTTCAAATAATCTCCATTATTCAACCAGCGCTTTTATTGGCAGTAGTGGTCCTAGAAGCAAAGTTGTTCCGAATGAGGAGTTCTATCATGTGGTATGAATACCTTGTGCATGTGTGAAAAATCACCTGACATACAGTCGCCTATGGCCGTATTCATGTTGTTGTTTTTACTGTTTACAGCGCCACCAAGTGGCCAGTCGCCACATCCCTTTTCACCTGAGCACAGGCTGAGCCCGTGCACAGGTGTACCGACTTGGGTGTAATTGTCTCATTCCGTTGGAGAGTTATGGCCATTTAAGTAAAGCCCGCCTCGCCCACTCCCAACGTTTTGGCGTCCCGTCGCCAACGTGAATCGAAATTCCGACTTTTTTCCCCATCGCTGTCGGCAATCAGACTCCAGGGAATCTTTCTGCACCGGTTTGGGTCAGATCGGGCGAAAGACCTAGGACTAGTGTGCAAAAGTAGCTTTTTCACAAAATCCCAAATACCCGAAAATCTCGCCAGCGCAACCATCGAATCCGAGGCCTGCGTCTTGTTCGGCCCGAGCCAAGGATTCCGGTGATGTAAGACACTTGGGTCTGCGACGGACGGTTCAGGAGTTACGAGGCATTTCGTACTTCTGATCGCTGCAGCGCCACCTTGGGGCCGAGCCTTGGTGATGTTGTAGACCGGGCGGGTACTACCATCCCTCAAGAGTTTCAAGTCTCTACGACGTACGCTTTGGTCTGCCCGCTCACTTTTAGGGCAGAATGTTTGTTGGTCCAAAATCCCAGGTTGCACTCCAAAGTGTCGTGTTGTGCGCTCTGCTGTGATCCATTTTCGGTGTCAACAGTCAAGCTGAGCTTGTATTGCTGTGAGCTGAGCTTGTTTGTTGGCGACCTTTAGACCCTCTCGCCACGGCCCAGGTGGGCGTGGCCTTTGACGGCTCCCCCGCCTCTGCGTCATTGTGTCATCGCTTCTCGGCCTTTTGGCTAAGATCTAGTATCTGGTCCGAGGGTAGAGGCAGCGATCGCCTCTTGGAGGTTTTTCCGGCTTGGGTCGTTCAGTGGCTTGAGCCTCAAACTTCTGAGAGGTATATTGGCAGTGCCTTTTTTTTTTTTTTATCCGGACGACTTGGTTTTCCAAGGAATCTTTTGTTCTTAAGGTAAGTTATTTATTTATTTATTTATTTATTTATTTATTACGGTTTTAAGGTTGTGTTTTAAATAGCTGTTGGTGTCTCCACCATGTCGGCTGCTCGTGCCGGCATGCGGAGGCACCACAGCGTGCGTTTTTTATTTAAAGAGGTGGATGGTAAGCTCCTGGGGTTGTCACGTCTTGACTTCTCCAGGAAGCTGATCCAGAAAGCCCTAAATTTTAGACCCGAGGACTTGAACTGCCTAGTAACTCTCCCCCTGAACAAAGGTTTTGATTTAAGTTTCAAAAGTGCTTCCCTGTTAATTGAATTCTGGCAAAGGTTTGATGCATGCAAAGCCCAATTCGCTATGTTTACTGTGGAGAAACTTTCTGACAATTCATTAAAAACTGTGATTGTTAGGATGTTTAATGAAACAGTGAATGGGGAGGACATTTGTGTCTGGCTGGGCAGATTTTGCACTGTTCGGGGTCAACCAACCAAAGTGTTAGATGAAGATGGTATCTGGAATTGCTCCTGGCGAATTCCCATTAAACAATGGGAGGACGCCGGGGGCTACCAGGGCCTGAAGCATCTGCCTTCAATGATTGTGTTGGGAGAGAACAGGGGCTACATTCACTACCAAGGAATGCCCAAACTGTGCAGGAAGTGTGGGAGGATGGGGCATTTAGCTGATGCATGCAAGGAATTAACATGTGGGAAGTGTAGAGGAATTGGTCACATCTTTGAAGAATGTACCATTGGCAGAAGGTGTAATCTTTGTGGTGAAACTGACCATCTCTACAGAGATTGCCCTAAAAGTTTTGCCAACAAATTGAAAGGGAACAAAATGGCCGCCCCACATGTGGAACAAACAAAAGAACAAAGAGAGAAGGAGGTGGTCCCTGAGATTTTGGCGGGAATTTCAAATTCCCAGCCAGCCTCAGGGATTTGTCAGGAAAAAGGAAGTGGGGCGGCCACAGGGGCGGAGTCACAGCTTGAAACCGAACAGGGGGAGGAAACCACTCCCGGACAAGATAAAGGAAAGGAAACAGAAGACGGAGAGGATGAAACGGTTTCCTCCCTCAACACCGTCTCGGAGGTGAGTATGCCCTCCAGTGGGAGTGAAACTGACCTTTCACTCCCAAATGCTCAAGTGCAGAAGAGAACTGCGGGATCTCCGTTGTGTGTAGTAGTGGAGAAAAGAATGAGGGCTACACAAGGGCTGGATAGTTTCTCCCCGGAGGATCCAGACCGCATGTGGCCCTCAGAATCCCCTAATGAAGTTTCCTTTCTGCATTTTAAGCTAAGAACATCAACACCGAAAGAGTCGCAAGAGTTCAGCTCTGTGGCTTCGGAAGTGTCAACCTCTTGCCCTCCTGAACCCAGCCCCCATGGGAGAAGGGAGAGGCATGAGGAACAAGAAATAACATAATTTTAAAGATGCCTCTGTATGTCTTTTATTAGTCTTCTTTTAAAAGTTCATATCATTTTAACTATACTGCTCATGGCCCTCACAATCTCTACAATAAATGTGAGAAGTGTGAGAAGTGATATACGAGCACAGAGCGTTTTATCCTTTTTAAAATCCTGTAAGTCAGATGTGTTTTTATTGCAAGAATGTGCTTTGCCCTTTTTATCCAATTACAGAAAGTGGGAGGAGCTTTGGACCCCTGGACATTCTATCTGGAGTGGGTCCAATTTTAACAAAAATGACGGTGTTGCTATTTTAATCAACAATCCAAACATCTTGGTGAAGGGCAGCACGGTGGTAAGGGATGGGCGAGCAATTTTAGCAAACTTGACTTTTTTAGATAAGGATTTTAATGTTCTTAATGTGTATGGCTTTAATGATAAGAATGAAAGATATGAGCTTTTAGAAGACCTGCAGCCCCACATGTTAGGGAGGGCCCCTTTGGTGGTGGCAGGGGATTTTAACTGTGTCTTAACTCCGAAAGATAGGAAGAGGGTAGAAGGTTTTAAATTTGACAAAACATCGGTTTTATTGCAAAATTTAGTCAGAGATTTTAATTTAGTCGACTGCTTTAAAAAAATGCATCAGAGAGAGGAGGGCTTCACCTGGTTCAGTGGTGATGGCACCAGAGCCTCTCGCATTGACTACATTTTTACACGGGACTGCTTGCCAACCGATGCTACATTATCCCCCCTCTTTTTTTCTGATCACATGATGCTATCCTGCACCCTTTCACTGGCCTCTGGTGTGACAGTAGGAGGAGGGCTGTGGAAGTTGAACTGCTCCCTGTTGGAGGATGAGGAAGTATTTAGTGAGTACAGGGAGCAGTTCAGCCGATGGCAGACCCTCCAAGACTTTTATGATTCACGTGCACAGTGGTGGGAAATGGTAAAGGAACGGACGAGACAGTTTTTTAAGAAAATAGGAAAGGAGAAAAAGAAAAAAGAAAAGAGACGCATGATGGGGTTGCAAAAACGACTACAGAGGTATTTTAATCTTTTAAAAATTGGGTTTGATTTTAGTGAAGAAATAAAAGAAGTAAAACAAGAAATGTCAGTTTTAGCCCAAATTCAAAGTAAAGGTGTCATTTTAAGGAGTAGAGAACAAGATATTGAAGAAGGGGAAAAGTGTACAAGATATTTTTTTAAAAAAATTATAACACGGGGAGGGGCTTTGACAACTTTGAAATCGGATGGGAGGGTGGTAAATGAAACAGAAGAGATTTTAAGAGGGGTGGAAAACTTTTATAGTGATTTATATGGCCTAAAACAAGTACACGACGATACCTTAATGGAAGTTTTAAATTTTTTAGACAAAAAGCTCCAGAGTCAATGTGCACTTTTAAGACAGGATTTTACGATTTTAGAAATACAAAAAGCTCTGAAAGGTTTTAAGCGTGGGAAGTCCCCAGGACTAGACGGACTACCACTTGAATTTTACTTGACCTTTGGGGACATTTTAGCACATGACTTACTGACTGTTTTTAAAGAATTTGACAATGTGAACAGACTTCCAGACAGCTTCAGAATAGGGATAGTGACGCTATTACATAAGAAAGGCGACAAGACTGACTTAAAGAATTGGCGACCCATCACTCTTTTAAACGTTGACTGCAAACTTTTTAGCAAAATTTTAGCCACGCGTATGTCGACAGTTTTAGCAGACGTAATCCACTTGGATCAAGCATGCACCGTGCCCGGAAGGAAGATCACGGACAGCCTGGTACTGATCAGAGACGCCATCTGTTTTGCGAGAGACAGAAACATTCAGCTAGTAGTCCTAAATTTAGACTTTGAAAAGGCATTCGACCGTATCTCGCACCAGTTCCTGTTTAAGGTACTGGAAAAAATGGGTTTTCCTGGGAGGTTTATAGCCTGGGTGGGACTGCTGTACAACGATCTGTCTAGCAGAATTTTGGTTAACGGGCATTTATCCAAAGCTGTAAAACTCTACAGCGGCGTCCGTCAGGGGTGTCCTTTATCTCCCCTTCTGTATGTGGCTTGTATTGAGCCACTGGCACAAATCTTGAGAAGGGATAAATGGATTAAAGGACTAGACATCCCAGGGACTGGTGGACTGACGGCGACCTGTGTTTTATATATGGATGACGTGACCCTTTTAGCGACTGACCTTTTATCAGTACGAAGAGCAATGGACTTGACTGACTGGTACGGTCGGGCCTCGGGCGCCAAGCTCAATAGGAGTAAGTCCGAGGCCCAGCTCTTCGGGCCGTGGGGGAACGTGGACACAGTTGGACTAGATTTGGATTTTAAAGACAATGATTTGAAAATTTTAGGTGTAAAATTTGACAGAGAGGGTGGAGGACAAGGAAACTGGACTGACATGTTAGGGAAAGTCAGGCAAAGACTGGGCTTTTGGGGACTGAGACAATTGACGTTTGAAGGCAAGATTTTAATTTTTAAAGCTGTGATTTTACCACTGATTTTACTTGTCTGTTCTGTTTTTAGTCCCCCAAGACGATTCCTGGCCAACCTGGAGAGGGCGGTATTTTATTTCCTGTGGGGGTCCAAGTGGGAACGACTAAAGAGGGAGGTCGTCAAAAAGAAAAAAGAGAATGGCGGGAAAGGCCTCCCAGACCCCCACCTGTTTTTAGGCAGCCGCTTTGCCGCCCTCCACATCCAGTACGCACTGACCCCATCCAGAGAACACAAGACAGCAGCCATGACCCGATTCTGGATGGGGTCATACCTAAGAACTTTGAAAATTTTACCCATTGATCTTAAAAGTCCAGTGTCTTTTAATTTGTCAAAAGAGCATAGTTTTATTAAGAAATTTTTAAAGAAATATCTTTTAGAGACAAATGATGCCACCATTTTAACTAACCATAAGTCTCTTATCTCTCTTGTGCAGGATCGAGAATCTGTGAGCCCGGTTCCAGGCCTCACACTAGGTGAGGCCAAAGATGTTTGGAGGAACGCAGCCCACCCAGCTCTCCAGAACAGGCTTAAAGACTTGTCGTGGATGGTGGCTCATGAGATCCTCCCGGTCAGGGCGGTTATGCACTCCAGAGGCATGGCCAAAAACTCCACCTGCCCACGGTCCGGATGTGGTTCCCCGGAGACCGTTCGACATCTGCTCTGGGAGTGCGGCGCTGCGCGGGACCTGTGGGCCAAGACCGGCCCCCTGTTTTTCCCGTGCCTGCCAGCGGGTGGGGCCCAGGTGGACTACAAGCTCGCCATCCTGGGGGTGGGTCAGGGCTTGAAGGAGCTGACACAACCAAAATTTTCCTCGCTCTGGCTCACCCTAAACGTGATCAAGGATGCCATCTGGGTCACCAGAAATCTGCTGGTGGGGAAACGCGTGACGGTCCCCCTCCACGCGTGCGAGCAGAAAATAAGATCAACGCTGCAGGGTGGGCCGCACGTCGTTATTCGGATGGGGGGGCCGGGGTCACACGTAGAAGGTCCCGGCCGCCACCGACCCTGGCCGCCCGTAGATGCACCCTCACCACACCGGCTACGGGAACAGCGGGCCAGCGGGCCGGAGGAGAGGGGATCTCCGCTGGGCACCAGAAGCGGGGAGTCTGGGGCCTGTTCTGGAGACCTGGAGTGAATGGACAATCTTGATAGGGACTCACCCTCGATCCTTTACAAGAGATGTTTTATTTGGCAAGTTTTATTGTTTTATTGTTTTTATGTTTTATTCCTATTTATTTTAATCCATTTACGTTTCCTTTAATACAACTCAAATATTAACATACATGGACTTTTACACAACACACAATCAATAATTGATTTTTAACTATAAAGTGTGTCTTTTTTATTTGTTTTTGTTGTTTTAAGATGTGTAAATAAATACTTGATTTATAAAAAAATGTAAATGGAAAACATGGAATGAAACCCTGTGACAATAAAACTTTTTCGAAAGAAAAATCTGTTCTTATCAGTTTAATATCTGATACGTGCCCTACCCGGGCACCATATATTAAATTGATTTTTGGAACTGGGAGATGGAAGAGGGGCTTGCTCCGTCCACTCCACGCATCGACCCGGTATTGCAGTACTTCTGGGAACGGTGCACCCCCAAAAACTGTGTTCAATGAAAGAGATGTTTTAGTCTTGTGTGGCAGCAGGTGTTAATGGAAGTAACGTATATTGCTGTGTATGGGTGCTTTAAAGGTGTTGTAGGTGATCATATGCTATACAGGTAATGGTGGTGTGAGAGGGAAAAAAAAACAACAACTCTGTTCTTATCTCGTTTAACATCTGATTCGTCCACTATCCGGTGACCGCGTATGAAATTGATTTTTGGCTCATGGATCCGTAGCATGAAAACAACATCATCCACAACAACAACAGCAAAAGAGCCCGACTCTGCAGGTTTTTGATGTCTCTCTCTTATCTCTTGGAGTTTTTACGAATGAGCTGATGAGTTGAATCAGGTGTGTGTTTGATTGTCCGACCGTTGGTGAGGATTGCGGAGAGGGACACGGTTCCTCTGACGGGAGGCCTGGGAATTCATACTTACCTGGCAGGGGAGACACCATGATCAGGAAGGTGGTTCACCCAGGGCGAGGCTCGGCCATTGCACTCCGGTTGTGCTGACCCCTGCGAATTCCCCAAATGTGGGAATCTCGACTGCATAATTTATGGTAGTGGGGGACTGCGTTCGCGCTCTCCCCTGGACACACTGGTTAAAAGAGCAGATTGTTCGAGTTCCTCTTCTTCTGGTAGTTAACGACCTAGGAAGTCCAGAGAATTGAACTGCAGTGGTTGATCGAGAGATGTAAAACTCTCAACCTAGGACCAGTCTGCAAAAGTAGGGCTGTTTTTTAGTTTATTTTTTTCATCATTCTTCAAATAATCTCCATTATTCAACCAGCGCTTTTATTGGCAGTAGTGGTCCTAGAAGCAAAGTTGTTCCGAATGAGGAGTTCTATCATGTGGTATGAATACCTTGTGCATGTGTGAAAAATCACCTGACATACAGTCGCCTATGGCCGTATTCATGTTGTTGTTTTTACTGTTTACAGCGCCACCAAGTGGCCAGTCGCCACATCCCTTTTCACCTGAGCACAGGCTGAGCCCGTGCACAGGTGTACCGACTTGGGTGTAATTGTCTCATTCCGTTGGAGAGTTATGGCCATTTAAGTAAAGCCCGCCTCGCCCACTCCCAACGTTTTGGCGTCCCGTCGCCAACGTGAATCGAAATTCCGACTTTTTTCCCCATCGCTGTCGGCAATCAGACTCCAGGGAATCTTTCTGCACCGGTTTGGGTCAGATCGGGCGAAAGACCTAGGACTAGTGTGCAAAAGTAGCTTTTTCACAAAATCCCAAATACCCGAAAATCTCGCCAGCGCAACCATCGAATCCGAGGCCTGCGTCTTGTTCGGCCCGAGCCAAGGATTCCGGTGATGTAAGACACTTGGGTCTGCGACGGACGGTTCAGGAGTTACGAGGCATTTCGTACTTCTGATCGCTGCAGCGCCACCTTGGGGCCGAGCCTTGGTGATGTTGTAGACCGGGCGGGTACTACCATCCCTCAAGAGTTTCAAGTCTCTACGACGTACGCTTTGGTCTGCCCGCTCACTTTTAGGGCAGAATGTTTGTTGGTCCAAAATCCCAGGTTGCACTCCAAAGTGTCGTGTTGTGCGCTCTGCTGTGATCCATTTTCGGTGTCAACAGTCAAGCTGAGCTTGTATTGCTGTGAGCTGAGCTTGTTTGTTGGCGACCTTTAGACCCTCTCGCCACGGCCCAGGTGGGCGTGGCCTTTGACGGCTCCCCCGCCTCTGCGTCATTGTGTCATCGCTTCTCGGCCTTTTGGCTAAGATCAAGTGTAGTATCTGTTCTTATCAGTTTAATATCTGATACGTGCCCTACCCGGGCACCATATATTAAATTGATTTTTGGAACTGGGAGATGGAAGAGGGGCTTGCTCCGTCCACTCCACGCATCGACCCGGTATTGCAGTACTTCTGGGAACGGTGCACCCCCAAAAACTGTGTTCAATGAAAGAGATGTTTTAGTCTTGTGTGGCAGCAGGTGTTAATGGAAGTAACGTATATTGCTGTGTATGGGTGCTTTAAAGGTGTTGTAGGTGATCATATGCTATACAGGTAATGGTGGTGTGAGAGGGAAAAAAAAACAATAACTCTGTTCTTATCTCGTTTAACATCTGATTCGTCCACTATCCGGTGACCGCGTATGAAATTGATTTTTGGCTCATGGATCCGGAGCATGAAAACAACATCATCCACAACAACAACAGCAAAAGAGCCCGACTCTGCAGGTTTTTGATGTCTCTCTCTTATCTCTTGGAGTTTTTACGAATGAGCTGATGAGTTGAATCAGGTGTGTGTTTGATTGTCCGACCGTTGGTGAGGATTGCGGAGAGGGACACGGTGCCTCTGACGGGAAGCCTGGGAATTCATACTTACCTGGCAGGGGAGACACCATGATCAGGAAGGTGGTTCACCCAGGGCGAGGCTCGGCCATTGCACTCCGGTTGTGCTGACCCCTGCGAATTCCCCAAATGTGGGAATCTCGACTGCATAATTTATGGTAGTGGGGGACTGCGTTCGCGCTCTCCCCTGGACACACTGGTTAAAAGAGCAGATTGTTCGAGTTCCTCTTCTTCTGGTAGTTAACGACCTAGGAAGTCCAGAGAATTGAACTGCAGTGGTTGATCGAGAGATGTAAAACTCTCAACCTAGGACCAGTCTGCAAAAGTAGGGCTGTTTTTTAGTTTATTTTTTTCATCATTCTTCAAATAATCTCCATTATTCAACCAGCGCTTTTATTGGCAGTAGTGGTCCTAGAAGCAAAGTTGTTCCGAATGAGGAGTTCTATCATGTGGTATGAATACCTTGTGCATGTGTGAAAAATCACCTGACATACAGTCGCCTATGGCCGTATTCATGTTGTTGTTTTTACTGTTTACAGCGCCACCAAGTGGCCAGTCGCCACATCCCTTTTCACCTGAGCACAGGCTGAGCCCGTGCACAGGTGTACCGACTTGGGTGTAATTGTCTCATTCCGTTGGAGAGTTATGGCCATTTAAGTAAAGCCCGCCTCACCCACTCCCAACGTTTTGGCGTCCCGTCGCCAACGTGAATCGAAATTCCGACTTTTTTCCCCATCGCTGTCGGCAATCAGACTCCAGGGAATCTTTCTGCACCGGTTTGGGTCAGATCGGGCGAAAGACCTAGGACTAGTGTGCAAAAGTAGCTTTTTCACAAAATCCCAAATACCCGAAAATCTCCCCAGCGCAACCATCGAATCCGAGGCCTGCGTCTTGTTCGGCCCGAGCCAAGGATTCCGGTGATGTAAGACACTTGGGTCTGCGACGGACGGTTCAGGAGTTACGAGGCATTTCGTACTTCTGATCGCTGCAGCGCCACCTTGGGGCCGAGCCTTGGTGATGTTGTAGACCGGGCGGGTACTACCATCCCTCAAGAGTTTCAAGTCTCTACGACGTACGCTTTGGTCTGCCCGCTCACTTTTAGGGCAGAATGTTTGTTGGTCCAAAATCCCAGGTTGCACTCCAAAGTGTCGTGTTGTGCGCTCTGCTGTGATCCATTTTCGGTGTCAACAGTCAAGCTGAGCTTGTATTGCTGTGAGCTGAGCTTGTTTGTTGGCGACCTTTAGACCCTCTCGCCACGGCCCAGGTGGGCGTGGCCTTTGACGGCTCCCCCGCCTCTGCGTCACTGTGTCATCGCTTCTCGGCCTTTTGGCTAAGATCAAGTGTCTGGTCCTAGGGTAGAGACAGCGATCGCCTCTTGGAGGTTTTTCCGGCTTGGGTCCTTCAGTGACTTGAGCCCCAAACTTTTGAGAGGTACATTGATCCAGCTGCTTTTATTCCGGTTCTGTTTTAAGGTAAGACCTTTTTATCTATTTATTTATTTATTTATTGTTTTTTAAAGTTTTAGGCTGTTGGTGTCTCCACCATGTCGGCTGCCCGTGCCGGCATGAGGAGGCACCACAGCGTGCGTTTTTTATTCAAAGAAGTTGAGGGGAAGCTCCTGGGGATGTCACGTCTTGACTTCTCCAGGAAGCTGATCCAAAAAACTCTAAATTTTAAACCTGATGATCTGAATTGCATCGTGACTCTGCCCCTGAACAAAGGATTTGATGTTAGTTTTAGAGCGGTTTCCCACCTGAATGATTTCTGGCACAGATTTGAAGTAGCTAAATCCCAGCTGTCCATGTTTACTGTTGAAAAGCTCTCTGACAACACACTTAAAACTGTGATTGTTAGAATGTTTAATGAGACAGTGACTGGGGAGGACATTTGTGTCTGGCTGGGCAGATTTTGCACAGTTCGAAGCCAGCCAGTCAAGGTTTTAGATGAGGATGGTATTTGGACATGCTCCTGGCGAATTCCCATTAAACAATGGGAAGACGCTGGGGGCTACCAGGGCCTGAAGCATCTGCCTTCTATGATTGTGTTGGGTGAGAACAGAGGCTACATTCACTACCAGGGTATGCCCAAATTATGTAGAAAATGTGGAAAGTTTGGGCACTTAGCTGAAGCATGCCAGGAAATGATATGTGGGAAATGCAGAGAAATTGGTCATACTTTTGAAGAGTGTACCAATGGCAGGCGGTGCAACCTCTGTGGGGAGTCATCCCATCTCTACAGAGATTGCCCTAAAAGTTTTGCCAACAAACTGAAAGGCAACAAAATGGCCGCCCCACATGTGGAACAAACAAAAGAGCAAAGGAAGGAGGAGGCGGTCCCTGAGGTTTTGGCGGGAAATTCTATTTCCCAGCCAGCCTCAGGGAGTGGGCAGGAGGAAGGAAGTGGGGCGGCCACAGGGGCGGAGTCAAGTTTTAACAGCGAACAGAGTGAGGAAGCCGTTCCCCAACAAGAGAGAAGTGAAAACAAAATGGAGGAGGAGGAGGAGGATGCAACGGCTTCCTCACTCTACACCGTATCGGAGGTTAGTGTGGTGGATAGTGGGGGTGAATCCGAGGGTTCACTCCCCAATGCTCAGGTGCAAAAAAGGTCTGCGAGATCTCCTCTGCTTCAAACAGAGGAGAAAAGGCTGCGGGCATCGCATCGGCTAGATAGTTCCTCTTCGTTAGATCTAGACCGTATGTGGCCCGCAGAATCTCCCAATGAAGTCTCATTTTTGCACGTTAAGCTTAGAACATCGTCACCGAAGGAGCCACAAGAGGTTCTCTCTGTGGACTCTGAGGCGGCGAGCATTTGCCCTCCTGATCCCAGTTTTTCTGGGGAAAAGGAGAAGCAAGTGCTACATGACATAACATGATTTTAATGTAACTTTCTGCAGTCTTTTGGTTTTATCCTTCTATTAATGCTTGTATTTTTAACCATACTGCTCATGGCCCTCACTATCTCTACAATCAATGTGAGAAGTGTGAGGTCTACTTTGCGAGCACAGAGTGTGTTATCCTTTTTAAAAACTTTTAAGTCAGATGTGTTTTTATTGCAAGAATGTGGTTTGCCCTTTTTAACAAATTACAGGAAGTGGGAGGAGATTTGGACCCCAGGATTTTCCATTTGGAGTGGGTCCAATTTTAACAAAAATGACGGTGTTGCTATTTTAATAAAAAATCCCAACCTTTTGGTGAAGGGCAGCACTGTGGTGAGGGACGGGCGGGCAATTTTAGCAAATCTGACTTTTTTAGGTAAGGATCTTAACATTTTAAATATGTATGGTTTTACTGAAAAAAATAACAGGTATGAGCTTTTAGAAGACTTGCAACCCCACATGCTAGGCAGGGCTCCCCTAGTGGTAGCAGGGGATTTTAATTGTGTATTATCAAAAAAGGACAGAAGGAGGGTAGGAGAGGATTTTAAGGTCGACAAGACATCGGTTTTATTACAAAATATAGTCAAAGATTTTAAGTTAGTTGACTGTTTTAAAACAATGCATCAAAGAGAGGAAGGCTTCACCTGGTTCAGTGGTGACGGTGCCAGAGCCTCTCGAATTGACTATATTTTTACCAGGGACCTCCCGCCGACCGATGCTACATTGACCCCCCTCTTTTTTTCCGACCACATGATGCTGTCTTGCACTCTTTCACTCCCCACGGGTGTGACTGCAGGGGGAGGGCTGTGGAAGCTGAACTGTTCCCTATTAGAGGACAAGGAAGTGGTTAGTGAGTATAGGGAGCAGTTCAGCCAATGGCAGACCCTCCAGGACTTTTACGACTCACGTGCACAGTGGTGGGAGATGGTGAAACAAAGGACAGGACGGTTTTTTAAACAAATTGGAAAAGAAAAAAAGAATAAAGAAAAAAGACGCATGATGGGGTTGCAAAAAAGACTGCAGAGATATTTTAACCTTTTAAACAATGGATTGGATTTTACAAATGAAATAAAAGAAGTAAAGAAAGAAATGTCAGATCTGTCTGAAACAAAGAGCAAAGGTGTCATTTTAAGATGTAGAGAAAGGGAGTTAGAGGAAGGAGAGAAGTGTACCAGGTATTTTTTTAAAAAGACAATAGCTCGGGGAGGGTCGATCAATATTTTAAAAACTTTTAGAGGGGGGGAAGTAAATACAACTGACCTGATTTTAGGGGAAATTGAAAGTTTTTACAGTAATTTATACGGCACTAAAGAGGTACACAATGGCATCTTAGAGGAAGTTTTAGGGTTTTTAGATGAAAAAGTTAAGAGTCCAGATGTGCTTTTATCCCAGGATTTTAATCTTTTAGAATTGGAAAAAGCTTTAAAGGGTTTTAAGAAGGGGAAGTCCCCGGGCATGGACGGACTCCCCTTTGAGTTTTATCTGACTTTCTGGGACATTTTAGCACATGACTTACTTACAGTTTTTAAAGAATTTGAGACTCTTGACATACTTCCAGACAGCTTTAGAGTAGGGATAGTTACATTACTGTACAAAAAAGGAGACAAGACTGACTTGAGAAACTGGCGACCAATCACTCTTTTAAATTATGATTGTAAACTTTTTAGTAAGATTTTAGCTACACGCATGTCGACTGTTTTAGAGGACGTAATCCACCTGGATCAAGCTTGCGCTGTGCCCGGCAGGAAGATCACGGACAGCCTGGTACTGATCAGAGACGCCATCTGTTATGCGAGAGACAGAAACATTAGGCTTGTAGTCCTAAATTTAGACTTTGAAAAAGCTTTTGATCGGGTCTCGCACCAGTACCTCCTTCAGGTACTGCAAAAAATGGGCTTTCCAGAGAGGTTTATAGCTTGGGTGGGACTGCTGTATGAGGGCTTAAGCAGCAAATTTCTTGCAAATGGGCATCTTTCCAAAGCTGTAAATATCCACAGCGGTGTCCGTCAGGGGTGTCCTTTATCTCCCCTTCTGTATGTGGCTTGTATTGAGCCACTGGCACAGATCTTGAGAAGGGATAAATGGATTAAAGGACTAGATATCCCAGGAACTGGTGGACTGACGGCGACCTGCGTTTTATATATGGATGACGTGACCCTTTTAGCGACTGACTTTTTATCAGTACGAAGAGCAATGGACTTGACTGACTGGTACGGTCGGGCCTCGGGCGCCAAGCTTAACAGGAGTAAGTCCGAGGCCCTGCTCTTCGGGCCGTGGGGCGACGTGGACACAGGAGGACTAGATTTGGATTTTAAAGAAAAGGATTTGAAAATTTTAGGAGTAAAATTTGACAGGGAGGGTGGAGGACCAGGAAACTGGACTGACATGTTAGGGAAAGTCAGACAAAGACTGGGCTTTTGGGGACTAAGACAACTGACGTTAGAAGGCAAGATTTTAATTTTTAAAGCAGTGATTTTACCACTAATTTTACTTGTCTGTTCCGTTTTTAGTCCCCCAAGACGATTCCTGGCTAAGTTGGAGAGGGCGGTATTTTATTTCCTGTGGGGGTCCAAGTGGGAACGAATCAAGAGGGAGGTCGTTAAAAAGAAAAAAGAGAATGGCGGGAAAGGCCTCCCAGACCCCCACCTGTTTTTAGGCAGCCGCTTTGCCGCCCTCCATATCCAGTATGCACTGACCCCATCCAGAGAACACAAGACAGCAGCCATGACCCGATTCTGGATGGGGTCATACCTAAGAAGTTTGAAAATTTTACCCATTGATCTTAAAAGTCCAGTGTCTTTTAATTTGTCAAAAGAGCATAGTTTCATTAAGAAATTTTTAAAGAAATATCTTTTAGAAACAAATGATGCCACTGTTTTAACTAATCACAAGTCTCTCGTCTCTCTTGTGCAGGATCGAGAATCGGTGAGTCCAGTTCCAGGCCTCACACTAGGTGAGGCCAAAGACGTTTGGAGGAACGCAGCCCACCCAGCTCTCCAGAACAGGCTTAAGGACCTGTCGTGGATGGTGGCTCATGAGATCCTCCCGGTCAGGGCGGTCATGCACTCCAGAGGCATGGCCAAAAACTCCACCTGCCCACGGTCCGGATGTGGTTCCCCGGAGACCGTTCAACATCTGCTCTGGGAGTGCGGCGCTGCGCGGGACCTGTGGGCCAAGACAGGCCCCCTGTTTTTCCCGTGCCTGCCAGCGGGTGGGGCCCAGGTGGACTATAAGCTCGCCATCCTGGGGGTGGGTCAGGGCTTGAAGGAGTTGACACCACCAACGTTTGCCTCGCTCTGGCTCACCCTCAACCACATCAAGGATGCCATCTGGGTCACCAGAAACCTGCTGGTGGGGAAACGCGTGACGGTCCCCCTCCACGCGTGCGAGCAGAGGATAACATCAACGCTGCAGGGTGGGCCGCACGTCGTTATTCGGATGGGGGGGCCGAGGTCACACGGAGAAGGTCCCGGCCGCCACCGTACCTGGCCGCCCGTAGATGCACCCTCACCACTCTGGCTACGGGAACAGCGGGCCAGCGGGCCGGAGGAGAGGGGATCTCCGCTGGGCACTGGAAGCGAGGAGTCTGGGGCCTGTTCTGGAGACCTGGAGTGAATGGACATTCTTGATAGGGACTCACCCTCGATCCTGTACAAGAGATGTTTTATTTGGCATATTTTATTGTTTTATTGTTTTATATTTGCATTCCTATTTTATTTTAATCCATTTTACCTTTACTTTAAAACAACACACAACATACATGGACTTTTACACAACACATCAACATAACTGATTTTTAACTGTAACTTATGTCCTTTTTGTTGTTTTAAGATATGTGCAAAAATGTGATTTTATAAGGAAAAAATGGATATTGAAAGAATGGAATGAAACAATGTGACAATAAACTTTTTTCGAAAGAAAAAAATCTGTTCTTATCAGTTTAATATCTGATACGTGCCCTACCCGGGCACCATATATTAAATTGATTTTTGGAACTGGGAGATGGAAGAGGGGCTTGCTCCGTCCACTCCACGCATCGACCCGGTATTGCAGTACTTCTGGGAACGGTGCACCCCCAAAAACTGTGTTCAATGAAAGAGATGTTTTAGTCTTGTGTGGCAGCAGGTGTTAATGGAAGTAACGTATATTGCTGTGTATGGGTGCTTTAAAGGTGTTGTAGGTGATCATATGCTATACAGGTAATGGTGGTGTGAGAGGGAAAAAAAAACAACAACTCTGTTCTTATCTCGTTTAACATCTGATTCGTCCACTATCCGGTGACCGCGTATGAAATTGATTTTTGGCTCATGGATCCGGAGCATGAAAACAACATCATCCACAACAACAACAGCAAAAGAGCCCGACTCTGCAGGTTTTTGATGTCTCTCTCTTATCTCTTGGAGTTTTTACGAATGAGCTGATGAGTTGAATCAGGTGTGTGTTTGATTGTCCGACCGTTGGTGAGGATTGCGGAGAGGGACACGGTTCCTCTGACGGGAGGCCTGGGAATTCATACTTACCTGGCAGGGGAGACACCATGATCAGGAAGGTGGTTCACCCAGGGCGAGGCTCGGCCATTGCACTCCGGTTGTGCTGACCCCTGCGAATTCCCCAAATGTGGGAATCTCGACTGCATAATTTATGGTAGTGGGGGACTGCGTTCGCGCTCTCCCCTGGACACACTGGTTAAAAGAGCAGATTGTTCGAGTTCCTCTTCTTCTGGTAGTTAACGACCTAGGAAGTCCAGAGAATTGAACTGCAGTGGTTGATCGAGAGATGTAAAACTCTCAACCTAGGACCAGTCTGCAAAAGTAGGGCTGTTTTTTAGTTTATTTTTTTCATCATTCTTCAAATAATCTCCATTATTCAACCAGCGCTTTTATTGGCAGTAGTGGTCCTAGAAGCAAAGTTGTTCCGAATGAGGAGTTCTATCATGTGGTATGAATACCTTGTGCATGTGTGAAAAATCACCTGACATACAGTCGCCTATGGCCGTATTCATGTTGTTGTTTTTACTGTTTACAGCGCCACCAAGTGGCCAGTCGCCACATCCCTTTTCACCTGAGCACAGGCTGAGCCCGTGCACAGGTGTACCGACTTGGGTGTAATTGTCTCATTCCGTTGGAGAGTTATGGCCATTTAAGTAAAGCCCGCCTCGCCCACTCCCAACGTTTTGGCGTCCCGTCGCCAACGTGAATCGAAATTCCGACTTTTTTCCCCATCGCTGTCGGCAATCAGACTCCAGGGAATCTTTCTGCACCGGTTTGGGTCAGATCGGGCGAAAGACCTAGGACTAGTGTGCAAAAGTAGCTTTTTCACAAAATCCCAAATACCCGAAAATCTCGCCAGCGCAACCATCGAATCCGAGGCCTGCGTCTTGTTCGGCCCGAGCCAAGGATTCCGGTGATGTAAGACACTTGGGTCTGCGACGGACGGTTCAGGAGTTACGAGGCATTTCGTACTTCTGATCGCTGCAGCGCCACCTTGGGGCCGAGCCTTGGTGATGTTGTAGACCGGGCGGGTACTACCATCCCTCAAGAGTTTCAAGTCTCTACGACGTACGCTTTGGTCTGCCCGCTCACTTTTAGGGCAGAATGTTTGTTGGTCCAAAATCCCAGGTTGCACTCCAAAGTGTCGTGTTGTGCGCTCTGCTGTGATCCATTTTCGGTGTCAACAGTCAAGCTGAGCTTGTATTGCTGTGAGCTGAGCTTGTTTGTTGGCGACCTTTAGACCCTCTCGCCACGGCCCAGGTGGGCGTGGCCTTTGATGGCTCCCCCGCCTCTGCGTCATTGTGTCATCGCTTCTCGGCCTTTTGGCTAAGATCAAGTGTAGTATCTGTTCTTATCAGTTTAATATCTGATACGTGCCCTACCCGGGCACCATATATTAAATTGATTTTTGGAACTGGGAGATGGAAGAGGGGCTTGCTCCGTCCACTCCACGCATCGACCCGGTATTGCAGTACTTCTGGGAACGGTGCACCCCCAAAAACTGTGTTCAATGAAAGAGATGTTTTAGTCTTGTGTGGCAGCAGGTGTTAATGGAAGTAACGTATATTGCTGTGTATGGGTGCTTTAAAGGTGTTGTAGGTGATCATATGCTATACAGGTAATGGTGGTGTGAGAGGGAAAAAAAAACAATAACTCTGTTCTTATCTCGTTTAACATCTGATTCGTCCACTATCCGGTGACCGCGTATGAAATTGATTTTTGGCTCATGGATCCGGAGCATGAAAACAACATCATCCACAACAACAACAGCAAAAGAGCCCGACTCTGCAGGTTTTTGATGTCTCTCTCTTATCTCTTGGAGTTTTTACGAATGAGCTGATGAGTTGAATCAGGTGTGTGTTTGATTGTCCGACCGTTGGTGAGGATTGCGGAGAGGGACACGGTGCCTCTGACGGGAAGCCTGGGAATTCATACTTACCTGGCAGGGGAGACACCATGATCAGGAAGGTGGTTCACCCAGGGCGAGGCTCGGCCATTGCACTCCGGTTGTGCTGACCCCTGCGAATTCCCCAAATGTGGGAATCTCGACTGCATAATTTATGGTAGTGGGGGACTGCGTTCGCGCTCTCCCCTGGACACACTGGTTAAAAGAGCAGATTGTTCGAGTTCCTCTTCTTCTGGTAGTTAACGACCTAGGAAGTCCAGAGAATTGAACTGCAGTGGTTGATCGAGAGATGTAAAACTCTCAACCTAGGACCAGTCTGCAAAAGTAGGGCTGTTTTTTAGTTTATTTTTTTCATCATTCTTCAAATAATCTCCATTATTCAACCAGCGCTTTTATTGGCAGTAGTGGTCCTAGAAGCAAAGTTGTTCCGAATGAGGAGTTCTATCATGTGGTATGAATACCTTGTGCATGTGTGAAAAATCACCTGACATACAGTCGCCTATGGCCGTATTCATGTTGTTGTTTTTACTGTTTACAGCGCCACCAAGTGGCCAGTCGCCACATCCCTTTTCACCTGAGCACAGGCTGAGCCCGTGCACAGGTGTACCGACTTGGGTGTAATTGTCTCATTCCGTTGGAGAGTTATGGCCATTTAAGTAAAGCCCGCCTCGCCCACTCCCAACGTTTTGGCGTCCCGTCGCCAACGTGAATCGAAATTCCGACTTTTTTCCCCATCGCTGTCGGCAATCAGACTCCAGGGAATCTTTCTGCACCGGTTTGGGTCAGATCGGGCGAAAGACCTAGGACTAGTGTGCAAAAGTAGCTTTTTCACAAAATCCCAAATACCCGAAAATCTCCCCAGCGCAACCATCGAATCCGAGGCCTGCGTCTTGTTCGGCCCGAGCCAAGGATTCCAGTGATGTAAGACACTTGGGTCTGCGACGGACGGTTCAGGAGTTACGAGGCATTTCGTACTTCTGATCGCTGCAGCGCCACCTTGGGGCCGAGCCTTGGTGATGTTGTAGACCGGGCGGGTACTACCATCCCTCAAGAGTTTCAAGTCTCTACGACGTACGCTTTGGTCTGCCCGCTCACTTTTAGGGCAGAATGTTTGTTGGTCCAAAATCCCAGGTTGCACTCCAAAGTGTCGTGTTGTGCGCTCTGCTGTGATCCATTTTCGGTGTCAACAGTCAAGCTGAGCTTGTATTGCTGTGAGCTGAGCTTGTTTGTTGGCGACCTTTAGACCCTCTCGCCACGGCCCAGGTGGGCGTGGCCTTTGACGGCTCCCCCGCCTCTGCGTCATTGTGTCATCGCTTCTCGGCCTTTTGGCTAAGATCAAGTGTCTGGTCCTAGGGTAGAGACAGCGATCGCCTCTTGGAGGTTTTTCCGGCTTGGGTCCTTCAGTGACTTGAGCCCCAAACTTTTGAGAGGTACATTGATCCAGCTGCTTTTATTCCGGTTCTGTTTTAAGGTAAGACCTTTTTATCTATTTATTTATTTATTTATTGTTTTTTAAAGTTTTAGGCTGTTGGTGTCTCCACCATGTCGGCTGCCCGTGCCGGCATGAGGAGGCACCACAGCGTGCGTTTTTTATTCAAAGAAGTTGAGGGGAAGCTCCTGGGGATGTCACGTCTTGACTTCTCCAGGAAGCTGATCCAAAAAACTCTAAATTTTAAACCTGATGATCTGAATTGCATCGTGACTCTGCCCCTGAACAAAGGATTTGATGTTAGTTTTAGAGCGGTTTCCCACCTGAATGATTTCTGGCACAGATTTGAAGTAGCTAAATCCCAGCTGTCCATGTTTACTGTTGAAAAGCTCTCTGACAACACACTTAAAACTGTGATTGTTAGAATGTTTAATGAGACAGTGACTGGGGAGGACATTTGTGTCTGGCTGGGCAGATTTTGCACAGTTCGAAGCCAGCCAGTCAAGGTTTTAGATGAGGATGGTATTTGGACATGCTCCTGGCGAATTCCCATTAAACAATGGGAATACGCTGGGGGCTACCAGGGCCTGAAGCATCTGCCTTCTATGATTGTGTTGGGTGAGAACAGAGGCTACATTCACTACCAGGGTATGCCCAAATTATGTAGAAAATGTGGAAAGTTTGGGCACTTAGCTGAAGCATGCCAGGAAATGATATGTGGGAAATGCAGAGAAATTGGTCATACTTTTGAAGAGTGTACCAATGGCAGGCGGTGCAACCTCTGTGGGGAGTCATCCCATCTCTACAGAGATTGCCCTAAAAGTTTTGCCAACAAACTGAAAGGCAACAAAATGGCCGCCCCACATGTGGAACAAACAAAAGAGCAAAGGAAGGAGGAGGCGGTCCCTGAGGTTTTGGCGGGAAATTCTATTTCCCAGCCAGCCTCAGGGAGTGGGCAGGAGGAAGGAAGTGGGGCGGCCACAGGGGCGGAGTCAAGTTTTAACAGCGAACAGAGTGAGGAAGCCGTTCCCCAACAAGAGAGAAGTGAAAACAAAATGGAGGAGGAGGAGGAGGATGCAACGGCTTCCTCACTCTACACCGTATCGGAGGTTAGTGTGGTGGATAGTGGGGGTGAATCCGAGGGTTCACTCCCCAATGCTCAGGTGCAAAAAAGGTCTGCGAGATCTCCTCTGCTTCAAACAGAGGAGAAAAGGCTGCGGGCATCGCATCGGCTAGATAGTTCCTCTTCGTTAGATCTAGACCGTATGTGGCCCGCAGAATCTCCCAATGAAGTCTCCTTTTTGCACGTTAAGCTTAGAACATCGTCACCGAAGGAGCCACAAGAGGTTCTCTCTGTGGACTCTGAGGCGGCGAGCATTTGCCCTCCTGATCCCAGTTTTTCTGGGGAAAAGGAAAAAGTGCTACATGACATAACATGATTTTAATGTAACTTTCTGCAGTCTTTTGGTTTTATCCTTCTATTAATGCTTGTATTTTTAACCATACTGCTCATGGCCCTCACTATCTCTACAATCAATGTGAGAAGTGTGAGGTCTACTTTGCGAGCACAGAGTGTGTTATCCTTTTTAAAAACTTTTAAGTCAGATGTGTTTTTATTGCAAGAATGTGGTTTGCCCTTTTTAACAAATTACAGGAAGTGGGAGGAGATTTGGACCCCAGGATTTTCCATTTGGAGTGGGTCCAATTTTAACAAAAATGACGGTGTTGCTATTTTAATAAAAAATCCCAACCTTTTGGTGAAGGGCAGCACTGTGGTGAGGGACGGGCGGGCAATTTTAGCAAATCTGACTTTTTTAGGTAAGGATCTTAACATTTTAAATATGTATGGTTTTACTGAAAAAAATAACAGGTATGAGCTTTTAGAAGACTTGCAACCCCACATGCTAGGCAGGGCTCCCCTAGTGGTAGCAGGGGATTTTAATTGTGTATTATCAAAAAAGGACAGAAGGAGGGTAGGAGAGGATTTTAAGGTCGACAAGACATCGGTTTTATTACAAAATATAGTCAAAGATTTTAAGTTAGTTGACTGTTTTAAAACAATGCATCAAAGAGAGGAAGGCTTCACCTGGTTCAGTGGTGACGGTGCCAGAGCCTCTCGAATTGACTATATTTTTACCAGGGACCTCCCGCCGACCGATGCTACATTGACCCCCCTCTTTTTTTCCGACCACATGATGCTGTCTTGCACTCTTTCACTCCCCACGGGTGTGACTGCAGGGGGAGGGCTGTGGAAGCTGAACTGTTCCCTATTAGAGGACGAGGAAGTGGTTAGTGAGTATAGGGAGCAGTTCAGCCAATGGCAGACCCTCCAGGACTTTTACGACTCACGTGCACAGTGGTGGGAGATGGTGAAACAAAGGACAGGACGGTTTTTTAAACAAATTGGAAAAGAAAAAAAGAATAAAGAAAAAAGACGCATGATGGGGTTGCAAAAAAGACTGCAGAGATATTTTAACCTTTTAAACAATGGATTGGATTTTACAAATGAAATAAAAGAAGTAAAGAAAGAAATGTCAGATCTGTCTGAAACAAAGAGCAAAGGTGTCATTTTAAGATGTAGAGAAAGGGAGTTAGAGGAAGGAGAGAAGTGTACCAGGTATTTTTTTAAAAAGACAATAGCTCGGGGAGGGTCGATCAATATTTTAAAAACTTTTAGAGGGGGGGAAGTAAATACAACTGACCTGATTTTAGGGGAAATTGAAAGTTTTTACAGTAATTTATACGGCACTAAAGAGGTACACAATGGCATCTTCACCCAGTGGTTCACCCAGGGCGAGGCTCGGCCATTGCACTCCGGTTGTGCTGACCCCTGCGAATTCCCCAAATGTGGGAATCTCGACTGCATAATTTATGGTAGTGGGGGACTGCGTTCGCGCTCTCCCCTGGACACACTGGTTAAAAGAGCAGATTGTTCGAGTTCCTCTTCTTCTGGTAGTTAACGACCTAGGAAGTCCAGAGAATTGAACTGCAGTGGTTGATCGAGAGATGTAAAACTCTCAACCTAGGACCAGTCTGCAAAAGTAGGGCTGTTTTTTAGTTTATTTTTTTCATCATTCTTCAAATAATCTCCATTATTCAACCAGCGCTTTTATTGGCAGTAGTGGTCCTAGAAGCAAAGTTGTTCCGAATGAGGAGTTCTATCATGTGGTATGAATACCTTGTGCATGTGTGAAAAATCACCTGACATACAGTCGCCTATGGCCGTATTCATGTTGTTGTTTTTACTGTTTACAGCGCCACCAAGTGGCCAGTCGCCACATCCCTTTTCACCTGAGCACAGGCTGAGCCCGTGCACAGGTGTACCGACTTGGGTGTAATTGTCTCATTCCGTTGGAGAGTTATGGCCATTTAAGTAAAGCCCGCCTCGCCCACTCCCAACGTTTTGGCGTCCCGTCGCCAACGTGAATCGAAATTCCGACTTTTTTCCCCATCGCTGTCGGCAATCAGACTCCAGGGAATCTTTCTGCACCGGTTTGGGTCAGATCGGGCGAAAGACCTAGGACTAGTGTGCAAAAGTAGCTTTTTCACAAAATCCCAAATACCCGAAAATCTCGCCAGCGCAACCATCGAATCCGAGGCCTGCGTCTTGTTCGGCCCGAGCCAAGGATTCCGGTGATGTAAGACACTTGGGTCTGCGACGGACGGTTCAGGAGTTACGAGGCATTTCGTACTTCTGATCGCTGCAGCGCCACCTTGGGGCCGAGCCTTGGTGATGTTGTAGACCGGGCGGGTACTACCATCCCTCAAGAGTTTCAAGTCTCTACGACGTACGCTTTGGTCTGCCCGCTCACTTTTAGGGCAGAATGTTTGTTGGTCCAAAATCCCAGGTTGCACTCCAAAGTGTCGTGTTGTGCGCTCTGCTGTGATCCATTTTCGGTGTCAACAGTCAAGCTGAGCTTGTATTGCTGTGAGCTGAGCTTGTTTGTTGGCGACCTTTAGACCCTCTCGCCACGGCCCAGGTGGGCGTGGCCTTTGACGGCTCCCCCGCCTCTGCGTCATTGTGTCATCGCTTCTCGGCCTTTTGGCTAAGATCAAGTGTAGTATCTGTTCTTATCAGTTTAATATCTGATACGTGCCCTACCCGGGCACCATATATTAAATTGATTTTTGGAACTGGGAGATGGAAGAGGGGCTTGCTCCGTCCACTCCACGCATCGACCCGGTATTGCAGTACTTCTGGGAACGGTGCACCCCCAAAAACTGTGTTCAATGAAAGAGATGTTTTAGTCTTGTGTGGCAGCAGGTGTTAATGGAAGTAACGTATATTGCTGTGTATGGGTGCTTTAAAGGTGTTGTAGGTGATCATATGCTATACAGGTAATGGTGGTGTGAGAGGGAAAAAAAAACAATAACTCTGTTCTTATCTCGTTTAACATCTGATTCGTCCACTATCCGGTGACCGCGTATGAAATTGATTTTTGGCTCATGGATCCGGAGCATGAAAACAACATCATCCACAACAACAACAGCAAAAGAGCCCGACTCTGCAGGTTTTTGATGTCTCTCTCTTATCTCTTGGAGTTTTTACGAATGAGCTGATGAGTTGAATCAGGTGTGTGTTTGATTGTCCGACCGTTGGTGAGGATTGCGGAGAGGGACACGGTGCCTCTGACGGGAAGCCTGGGAATTCATACTTACCTGGCAGGGGAGACACCATGATCAGGAAGGTGGTTCACCCAGGGCGAGGCTCGGCCATTGCACTCCGGTTGTGCTGACCCCTGCGAATTCCCCAAATGTGGGAATCTCGACTGCATAATTTATGGTAGTGGGGGACTGCGTTCGCGCTCTCCCCTGGACACACTGGTTAAAAGAGCAGATTGTTCGAGTTCCTCTTCTTCTGGTAGTTAACGACCTAGGAAGTCCAGAGAATTGAACTGCAGTGGTTGATCGAGAGATGTAAAACTCTCAACCTAGGACCAGTCTGCAAAAGTAGGGCTGTTTTTTAGTTTATTTTTTTCATCATTCTTCAAATAATCTCCATTATTCAACCAGCGCTTTTATTGGCAGTAGTGGTCCTAGAAGCAAAGTTGTTCCGAATGAGGAGTTCTATCATGTGGTATGAATACCTTGTGCATGTGTGAAAAATCACCTGACATACAGTCGCCTATGGCCGTATTCATGTTGTTGTTTTTACTGTTTACAGCGCCACCAAGTGGCCAGTCGCCACATCCCTTTTCACCTGAGCACAGGCTGAGCCCGTGCACAGGTGTACCGACTTGGGTGTAATTGTCTCATTCCGTTGGAGAGTTATGGCCATTTAAGTAAAGCCCGCCTCGCCCACTCCCAACGTTTTGGCGTCCCGTCGCCAACGTGAATCGAAATTCCGACTTTTTTCCCCATCGCTGTCGGCAATCAGACTCCAGGGAATCTTTCTGCACCGGTTTGGGTCAGATCGGGCGAAAGACCTAGGACTAGTGTGCAAAAGTAGCTTTTTCACAAAATCCCAAATACCCGAAAATCTCGCCAGCGCAACCATCGAATCCGAGGCCTGCGTCTTGTTCGGCCCGAGCCAAGGATTCCGGTGATGTAAGACACTTGGGTCTGCGACGGACGGTTCAGGAGTTACGAGGCATTTCGTACTTCTGATCGCTGCAGCGCCACCTTGGGGCCGAGCCTTGGTGATGTTGTAGACCGGGCGGGTACTACCATCCCTCAAGAGTTTCAAGTCTCTACGACGTACGCTTTGGTCTGCCCGCTCACTTTTAGGGCAGAATGTTTGTTGGTCCAAAATCCCAGGTTGCACTCCAAAGTGTCGTGTTGTGCGCTCTGCTGTGATCCATTTTCGGTGTCAACAGTCAAGCTGAGCTTGTATTGCTGTGAGCTGAGCTTGTTTGTTGGCGACCTTTAGACCCTCTCGCCACGGCCCAGGTGGGCGTGGCCTTTGACGGCTCCCCCGCCTCTGCGTCATTGTGTCATCGCTTCTCGGCCTTTTGGCTAAGATCAAGTGTAGTATCTGTTCTTATCAGTTTAATATCTGATACGTGCCCTACCCGGGCACCATATATTAAATTGATTTTTGGAACTGGGAGATGGAAGAGGGGCTTGCTCCGTCCACTCCACGCATCGACCCGGTATTGCAGTACTTCTGGGAACGGTGCACCCCCAAAAACTGTGTTCAATGAAAGAGATGTTTTAGTCTTGTGTGGCAGCAGGTGTTAATGGAAGTAACGTATATTGCTGTGTATGGGTGCTTTAAAGGTGTTGTAGGTGATCATATGCTATACAGGTAATGGTGGTGTGAGAGGGAAAAAAAAACAATAACTCTGTTCTTATCTCGTTTAACATCTGATTCGTCCACTATCCGGTGACCGCGTATGAAATTGATTTTTGGCTCATGGATCCGGAGCATGAAAACAACATCATCCACAACAACAACAGCAAAAGAGCCCGACTCTGCAGGTTTTTGATGTCTCTCTCTTATCTCTTGGAGTTTTTACGAATGAGCTGATGAGTTGAATCAGGTGTGTGTTTGATTGTCCGACCGTTGGTGAGGATTGCGGAGAGGGACACGGTGCCTCTGACGGGAAGCCTGGGAATTCATACTTACCTGGCAGGGGAGACACCATGATCAGGAAGGTGGTTCACCCAGGGCGAGGCTCGGCCATTGCACTCCGGTTGTGCTGACCCCTGCGAATTCCCCAAATGTGGGAATCTCGACTGCATAATTTATGGTAGTGGGGGACTGCGTTCGCGCTCTCCCCTGGACACACTGGTTAAAAGAGCAGATTGTTCGAGTTCCTCTTCTTCTGGTAGTTAACGACCTAGGAAGTCCAGAGAATTGAACTGCAGTGGTTGATCGAGAGATGTAAAACTCTCAACCTAGGACCAGTCTGCAAAAGTAGGGCTGTTTTTTAGTTTATTTTTTTCATCATTCTTCAAATAATCTCCATTATTCAACCAGCGCTTTTATTGGCAGTAGTGGTCCTAGAAGCAAAGTTGTTCCGAATGAGGAGTTCTATCATGTGGTATGAATACCTTGTGCATGTGTGAAAAATCACCTGACATACAGTCGCCTATGGCCGTATTCATGTTGTTGTTTTTACTGTTTACAGCGCCACCAAGTGGCCAGTCGCCACATCCCTTTTCACCTGAGCACAGGCTGAGCCCGTGCACAGGTGTACCGACTTGGGTGTAATTGTCTCATTCCGTTGGAGAGTTATGGCCATTTAAGTAAAGCCCGCCTCGCCCACTCCCAACGTTTTGGCGTCCCGTCGCCAACGTGAATCGAAATTCCGACTTTTTTCCCCATCGCTGTCGGCAATCAGACTCCAGGGAATCTTTCTGCACCGGTTTGGGTCAGATCGGGCGAAAGACCTAGGACTAGTGTGCAAAAGTAGCTTTTTCACAAAATCCCAAATACCCGAAAATCTCCCCAGCGCAACCATCGAATCCGAGGCCTGCGTCTTGTTCGGCCCGAGCCAAGGATTCCGGTGATGTAAGACACTTGGGTCTGCGACGGACGGTTCAGGAGTTACGAGGCATTTCGTACTTCTGATCGCTGCAGCGCCACCTTGGGGCCGAGCCTTGGTGATGTTGTAGACCGGGCGGGTACTACCATCCCTCAAGAGTTTCAAGTCTCTACGACGTACGCTTTGGTCTGCCCGCTCACTTTTAGGGCAGAATGTTTGTTGGTCCAAAATCCCAGGTTGCACTCCAAAGTGTCGTGTTGTGCGCTCTGCTGTGATCCATTTTCGGTGTCAACAGTCAAGCTGAGCTTGTATTGCTGTGAGCTGAGCTTGTTTGTTGGCGACCTTTAGACCCTCTCGCCACGGCCCAGGTGGGCGTGGCCTTTGACGGCTCCCCCGCCTCTGCGTCATTGTGTCATCGCTTCTCGGCCTTTTGGCTAAGATCAAGTGTCTGGTCCTAGGGTAGAGACAGCGATCGCCTCTTGGAGGTTTTTCCGGCTTGGGTCCTTCAGTGACTTGAGCCCCAAACTTTTGAGAGGTACATTGATCCAGCTGCTTTTATTCCGGTTCTGTTTTAAGGTAAGACCTTTTTATCTATTTATTTATTTATTTATTGTTTTTTAAAGTTTTAGGCTGTTGGTGTCTCCACCATGTCGGCTGCCCGTGCCGGCATGAGGAGGCACCACAGCGTGCGTTTTTTATTCAAAGAAGTTGAGGGGAAGCTCCTGGGGATGTCACGTCTTGACTTCTCCAGGAAGCTGATCCAAAAAACTCTAAATTTTAAACCTGATGATCTGAATTGCATCGTGACTCTGCCCCTGAACAAAGGATTTGATGTTAGTTTTAGAGCGGTTTCCCACCTGAATGATTTCTGGCACAGATTTGAAGTAGCTAAATCCCAGCTGTCCATGTTTACTGTTGAAAAGCTCTCTGACAACACACTTAAAACTGTGATTGTTAGAATGTTTAATGAGACAGTGACTGGGGAGGACATTTGTGTCTGGCTGGGCAGATTTTGCACAGTTCGAAGCCAGCCAGTCAAGGTTTTAGATGAGGATGGTATTTGGACATGCTCCTGGCGAATTCCCATTAAACAATGGGAAGACGCTGGGGGCTACCAGGGCCTGAAGCATCTGCCTTCTATGATTGTGTTGGGTGAGAACAGAGGCTACATTCACTACCAGGGTATGCCCAAATTATGTAGAAAATGTGGAAAGTTTGGGCACTTAGCTGAAGCATGCCAGGAAATGATATGTGGGAAATGCAGAGAAATTGGTCATACTTTTGAAGAGTGTACCAATGGCAGGCGGTGCAACCTCTGTGGGGAGTCATCCCATCTCTACAGAGATTGCCCTAAAAGTTTTGCCAACAAACTGAAAGGCAACAAAATGGCCGCCCCACATGTGGAACAAACAAAAGAGCAAAGGAAGGAGGAGGCGGTCCCTGAGGTTTTGGCGGGAAATTCTATTTCCCAGCCAGCCTCAGGGAGTGGGCAGGAGGAAGGAAGTGGGGCGGCCACAGGGGCGGAGTCAAGTTTTAACAGCGAACAGAGTGAGGAAGCCGTTCCCCAACAAGAGAGAAGTGAAAACAAAATGGAGGAGGAGGAGGAGGATGCAACGGCTTCCTCACTCTACACCGTATCGGAGGTTAGTGTGGTGGATAGTGGGGGTGAATCCGAGGGTTCACTCCCCAATGCTCAGGTGCAAAAAAGGTCTGCGAGATCTCCTCTGCTTCAAACAGAGGAGAAAAGGCTGCGGGCATCGCATCGGCTAGATAGTTCCTCTTCGTTAGATCTAGACCGTATGTGGCCCGCAGAATCTCCCAATGAAGTCTCCTTTTTGCACGTTAAGCTTAGAACATCGTCACCGAAGGAGCCACAAGAGGTTCTCTCTGTGGACTCTGAGGCGGCGAGCATTTGCCCTCCTGATCCCAGTTTTTCTGGGGAAAAGGAAAAAGTGCTACATGACATAACATGATTTTAATGTAACTTTCTGCAGTCTTTTGGTTTTATCCTTCTATTAATGCTTGTATTTTTAACCATACTGCTCATGGCCCTCACTATCTCTACAATCAATGTGAGAAGTGTGAGGTCTACTTTGCGAGCACAGAGTGTGTTATCCTTTTTAAAAACTTTTAAGTCAGATGTGTTTTTATTGCAAGAATGTGGTTTGCCCTTTTTAACAAATTACAGGAAGTGGGAGGAGATTTGGACCCCAGGATTTTCCATTTGGAGTGGGTCCAATTTTAACAAAAATGACGGTGTTGCTATTTTAATAAAAAATCCCAACCTTTTGGTGAAGGGCAGCACTGTGGTGAGGGACGGGCGGGCAATTTTAGCAAATCTGACTTTTTTAGGTAAGGATCTTAACATTTTAAATATGTATGGTTTTACTGAAAAAAATAACAGGTATGAGCTTTTAGAAGACTTGCAACCCCACATGCTAGGCAGGGCTCCCCTAGTGGTAGCAGGGGATTTTAATTGTGTATTATCAAAAAAGGACAGAAGGAGGGTAGGAGAGGATTTTAAGGTCGACAAGACATCGGTTTTATTACAAAATATAGTCAAAGATTTTAAGTTAGTTGACTGTTTTAAAACAATGCATCAAAGAGAGGAAGGCTTCACCTGGTTCAGTGGTGACGGTGCCAGAGCCTCTCGAATTGACTATATTTTTACCAGGGACCTCCCGCCGACCGATGCTACATTGACCCCCCTCTTTTTTTCCGACCACATGATGCTGTCTTGCACTCTTTCACTCCCCACGGGTGTGACTGCAGGGGGAGGGCTGTGGAAGCTGAACTGTTCCCTATTAGAGGACGAGGAAGTGGTTAGTGAGTATAGGGAGCAGTTCAGCCAATGGCAGACCCTCCAGGACTTTTACGACTCACGTGCACAGTGGTGGGAGATGGTGAAACAAAGGACAGGACGGTTTTTTAAACAAATTGGAAAAGAAAAAAAGAATAAAGAAAAAAGACGCATGATGGGGTTGCAAAAAAGACTGCAGAGATATTTTAACCTTTTAAACAATGGATTGGATTTTACAAATGAAATAAAAGAAGTAAAGAAAGAAATGTCAGATCTGTCTGAAACAAAGAGCAAAGGTGTCATTTTAAGATGTAGAGAAAGGGAGTTAGAGGAAGGAGAGAAGTGTACCAGGTATTTTTTTAAAAAGACAATAGCTCGGGGAGGGTCGATCAATATTTTAAAAACTTTTAGAGGGGGGGAAGTAAATACAACTGACCTGATTTTAGGGGAAATTGAAAGTTTTTACAGTAATTTATACGGCACTAAAGAGGTACACAATGGCATCTTAGAGGAAGTTTTAGGGTTTTTAGATGAAAAAGTTAAGAGTCCAGATGTGCTTTTATCCCAGGATTTTAATCTTTTAGAATTGGAAAAAGCTTTAAAGGGTTTTAAGAAGGGGAAGTCCCCGGGCATGGACGGACTCCCCTTTGAGTTTTATCTGACTTTCTGGGACATTTTAGCACATGACTTACTTACAGTTTTTAAAGAATTTGAGACTCTTGACAGACTTCCAGACAGCTTTAGAGTAGGGATAGTTACATTACTGTACAAAAAAGGAGACAAGACTGACTTGAGAAACTGGCGACCAATCACTCTTTTAAATTATGATTGTAAACTTTTTAGTAAGATTTTAGCTACACGCATGTCGACTGTTTTAGAGGACGTAATCCACCTGGATCAAGCTTGCGCTGTGCCCGGCAGGAAGATCACAGACAGCCTGGTACTGATCAGAGACGCCATCTGCGAGAGACAGAAACATTAGGCTTGTAGTCCTAAATTTAGACTTTGAAAAAGCTTTTGATCGGGTCTCGCACCAGTACCTCCTTCAGGTACTGCAAAAAATGGGCTTTCCAGAGAGGTTTATAGCTTGGGTGGGACTGCTGTATGAGGGCTTAAGCAGCAAATTTCTTGCAAATGGGCATCTTTCCAAAGCTGTAAATATCCACAGCGGTGTCCGTCAGGGGTGTCCTTTATCTCCCCTTCTGTATGTGGCTTGTATTGAGCCACTGGCACAGATCTTGAGAAGGGATAAATGGATTAAAGGACTAGATATCCCAGGAACTGGTGGACTGACGGCGACCTGCGTTTTATATATGGATGACGTGACCCTTTTAGCGACTGACTTTTTATCAGTACGAAGAGCAATGGACTTGACTGACTGGTACGGTCGGGCCTCGGGCGCCAAGCTTAACAGGAGTAAGTCCGAGGCCCTGCTCTTCGGGCCGTGGGGCGACGTGGACACAGGAGGACTAGATTTGGATTTTAAAGAAAAGGATTTGAAAATTTTAGGAGTAAAATTTGACAGGGAGGGTGGAGGACCAGGAAACTGGACTGACATGTTAGGGAAAGTCAGACAAAGACTGGGCTTTTGGGGACTAAGACAACTGACGTTAGAAGGCAAGATTTTAATTTTTAAAGCAGTGATTTTACCACTAATTTTACTTGTCTGTTCTGTTTTTAGTCCCCCAAGACGATTCCTGGCTAAGTTGGAGAGGGCGGTATTTTATTTCCTGTGGGGGTCCAAGTGGGAACGAATCAAGAGGGAGGTCGTTAAAAAGAAAAAAGAGAATGGCGGGAAAGGCCTCCCAGACCCCCACCTGTTTTTAGGCAGCCGCTTTGCCGCCCTCCATATCCAGTATGCACTGACCCCATCCAGAGAACACAAGACAGCAGCCATGACCCGATTCTGGATGGGGTCATACCTAAGAAGTTTGAAAATTTTACCCATTGATCTTAAAAGTCCAGTGTCTTTTAATTTGTCAAAAGAGCATAGTTTTATTAAGAAATTTTTAAAGAAATATCTTTTAGAAACAAATGATGCCACTGTTTTAACTAATCACAAGTCTCTCGTCTCTCTTGTGCAGGATCGAGAATCGGTGAGTCCAGTTCCAGGCCTCACACTAGGTGAGGCCAAAGACGTTTGGAGGAACGCAGCCCACCCAGCTCTCCAGAACAGGCTTAAGGACCTGTCGTGGATGGTGGCTCATGAGATCCTCCCGGTCAGGGCGGTCATGCACTCCAGAGGCATGGCCAAAAACTCCACCTGCCCACGGTCCGGATGTGGTTCCCCGGAGACCGTTCAACATCTGCTCTGGGAGTGCGGCGCTGCGCGGGACCTGTGGGCCAAGACAGGCCCCCTGTTTTTCCCGTGCCTGCCAGCGGGTGGGGCCCAGGTGGACTATAAGCTCGCCATCCTGGGGGTGGGTCAGGGCTTGAAGGAGTTGACACCACCAACGTTTGCCTCGCTCTGGCTCACCCTCAACCACATCAAGGATGCCATCTGGGTCACCAGAAACCTGCTGGTGGGGAAACGCGTGACGGTCCCCCTCCACGCGTGCGAGCAGAGGATAACATCAACGCTGCAGGGTGGGCCGCACGTCGTTATTCGGATGGGGGGGCCGAGGTCACACGGAGAAGGTCCCGGCCGCCACCGTACCTGGCCGCCCGTAGATGCACCCTCACCACTCTGGCTACGGGAACAGCGGGCCAGCGGGCCGGAGGAGAGGGGATCTCCGCTGGGCACTGGAAGCGAGGAGTCTGGGGCCTGTTCTGGAGACCTGGAGTGAATGGACATTCTTGATAGGGACTCACCCTCGATCCTGTACAAGAGATGTTTTATTTGGCATATTTTATTGTTTTATTGTTTTATATTTGCATTCCTATTTTATTTTAATCCATTTTACCTTTACTTTAAAACAACACACAACATACATGGACTTTTACACAACACATCAACATAACTGATTTTTAACTGTAACTTATGTCCTTTTTGTTGTTTTAAGATATGTGCAAAAATGTGATTTTATAAGGAAAAAATGGATATTGAAAGAATGGAATGAAACAATGTGACAATAAACTTTTTTCGAAAGAAAAATCTGTTCTTATCAGTTTAATATCTGATACGTGCCCTACCCGGGCACCATATATTAAATTGATTTTTGGAACTGGGAGATGGAAGAGGGGCTTGCTCCGTCCACTCCACGCATCGACCCGGTATTGCAGTACTTCTGGGAACGGTGCACCCCCAAAAACTGTGTTCAATGAAAGAGATGTTTTAGTCTTGTGTGGCAGCAGGTGTTAATGGAAGTAACGTATATTGCTGTGTATGGGTGCTTTAAAGGTGTTGTAGGTGATCATATGCTATACAGGTAATGGTGGTGTGAGAGGGAAAAAAAAACAACAACTCTGTTCTTATCTCGTTTAACATCTGATTCGTCCACTATCCGGTGACCGCGTATGAAATTGATTTTTGGCTCATGGATCCGGAGCATGAAAACAACATCATCCACAACAACAACAGCAAAAGAGCCCGACTCTGCAGGTTTTTGATGTCTCTCTCTTATCTCTTGGAGTTTTTACGAATGAGCTGATGAGTTGAATCAGGTGTGTGTTTGATTGTCCGACCGTTGGTGAGGATTGCGGAGAGGGACACGGTGCCTCTGACGGGAGGCCTGGGAATTCATACTTACCTGGCAGGGGAGACACCATGATCAGGAAGGTGGTTCACCCAGGGCGAGGCTCGGCCATTGCACTCCGGTTGTGCTGACCCCTGCGAATTCCCCAAATGTGGGAATCTCGACTGCATAATTTATGGTAGTGGGGGACTGCGTTCGCGCTCTCCCCTGGACACACTGGTTAAAAGAGCAGATTGTTCGAGTTCCTCTTCTTCTGGTAGTTAACGACCTAGGAAGTCCAGGGAATTGAACTGCAGTGGTTGATCGAGAGATGTAAAACTCTCAACCTAGGACCAGTCTGCAAAAGTAGGGCTGTTTTTTAGTTTTTTTTCCATCATTCTTCAAATAATCTCCATTATTCAACCAGCGCTTTTATTGGCAGCAGTGGTCCTAGAAGCAAAGTTGTTCCGAATGAGGAGTTCTATCATATGTGAAAAATCACCTGACATACAGTCGCCTATGGCCGTATTCATGTTGTTGTTTTTACTGTTTACAGCGCCACCAAGTGGCCAGTCGCCACATCCCTTTTCACCTGAGCACAGGCTGAGCCCGTGCACAGGTGTACCGACTTGGGTGTAATTGTCTCATTCCGTTGGAGAGTTATGGCCATTTAAGTAAAGCCCGCCTCGCCCACTCCCAACGTTTTGGCGTCCCGTCGCCAACGTGAATCAAAATTCCGACTTTTTTCCCCATCGCTGTCGGCAATCAGACTCCAGGGAATCTTTCTGCACCGGTTTGGGTCAGATCGGGCGAAAGACCTAGGACTAGTGTGCAAAAGTAGCTTTTTCACAAAATCCCAAATACCCGAAAATCTCCCCAGCGCAACCATCGAATCCGAGGCCTGCGTCTTGTTCGGCCCGAGCCAAGGATTCCGGTGATGTAAGACACTTGGGTCTGCGACGGACGGTTCAGGAGTTACGAGGCATTTCGTACTTCTGATCGCTGCAGCGCCACCTTGGGGCCGAGCCTTGGTGATGTTGTAGACCGGGCGGGTACTACCATCCCTCAAGAGTTTCAAGTCTCTACGACGTACGCTTTGGTCTGCCCGCTCACTTTTAGGGCAGAATGTTTGTTGGTCCAAAATCCCAGGTTGCACTCCAAAGTGTCGTGTTGTGCGCTCTGCTGTGATCCATTTTCGGTGTCAACAGTCAAGCTGAGCTTGTATTGCTGTGAGCTGAGCTTGTTTGTTGGCGACCTTTAGACCCTCTCGCCACGGCCCAGGTGGGCGTGGCCTTTGACGGCTCCCCCGCCTCTGCGTCATTGTGTCATCGCTTCTCGGCCTTTTGGCTAAGATCAAGTGTCTGGTCCTAGGGTAGAGACAGCGATCGCCTCTTGGAGGTTTTTCCGGCTTGGGTCCTTCAGTGACTTGAGCCCCAAACTTTTGAGAGGTACATTGATCCAGCTGCTTTTATTCCGGTTCTGTTTTAAGGTAAGACCTTTTTATCTATTTATTTATTTATTTATTGTTTTTTAAAGTTTTAGGCTGTTGGTGTCTCCACCATGTCGGCTGCCCGTGCCGGCATGAGGAGGCACCACAGCGTGCGTTTTTTATTCAAAGAAGTTGAGGGGAAGCTCCTGGGGATGTCACGTCTTGACTTCTCCAGGAAGCTGATCCAAAAAACTCTAAATTTTAAACCTGATGATCTGAATTGCATCGTGACTCTGCCCCTGAACAAAGGATTTGATGTTAGTTTTAGAGCGGTTTCCCACCTGAATGATTTCTGGCACAGATTTGAAGTAGCTAAATCCCAGCTGTCCATGTTTACTGTTGAAAAGCTCTCTGACAACACACTTAAAACTGTGATTGTTAGAATGTTTAATGAGACAGTGACTGGGGAGGACATTTGTGTCTGGCTGGGCAGATTTTGCACAGTTCGAAGCCAGCCAGTCAAGGTTTTAGATGAGGATGGTATTTGGACATGCTCCTGGCGAATTCCCATTAAACAATGGGAAGACGCTGGGGGCTACCAGGGCCTGAAGCATCTGCCTTCTATGATTGTGTTGGGTGAGAACAGAGGCTACATTCACTACCAGGGTATGCCCAAATTATGTAGAAAATGTGGAAAGTTTGGGCACTTAGCTGAAGCATGCCAGGAAATGATATGTGGGAAATGCAGAGAAATTGGTCATACTTTTGAAGAGTGTACCAATGGCAGGCGGTGCAACCTCTGTGGGGAGTCATCCCATCTCTACAGAGATTGCCCTAAAAGTTTTGCCAACAAACTGAAAGGCAACAAAATGGCCGCCCCACATGTGGAACAAACAAAAGAGCAAAGGAAGGAGGAGGCGGTCCCTGAGGTTTTGGCGGGAAATTCTATTTCCCAGCCAGCCTCAGGGAGTGGGCAGGAGGAAGGAAGTGGGGCGGCCACAGGGGCGGAGTCAAGTTTTAACAGCGAACAGAGTGAGGAAGCCGTTCCCCAACAAGAGAGAAGTGAAAACAAAATGGAGGAGGAGGAGGAGGATGCAACGGCTTCCTCACTCTACACCGTATCGGAGGTTAGTGTGGTGGATAGTGGGGGTGAATCCGAGGGTTCACTCCCCAATGCTCAGGTGCAAAAAAGGTCTGCGAGATCTCCTCTGCTTCAAACAGAGGAGAAAAGGCTGCGGGCATCGCATCGGCTAGATAGTTCCTCTTCGTTAGATCTAGACCGTATGTGGCCCGCAGAATCTCCCAATGAAGTCTCCTTTTTGCACGTTAAGCTTAGAACATCGTCACCGAAGGAGCCACAAGAGGTTCTCTCTGTGGACTCTGAGGCGGCGAGCATTTGCCCTCCTGATCCCAGTTTTTCTGGGGAAAAGGAAAAAGTGCTACATGACATAACATGATTTTAATGTAACTTTCTGCAGTCTTTTGGTTTTATCCTTCTATTAATGCTTGTATTTTTAACCATACTGCTCATGGCCCTCACTATCTCTACAATCAATGTGAGAAGTGTGAGGTCTACTTTGCGAGCACAGAGTGTGTTATCCTTTTTAAAAACTTTTAAGTCAGATGTGTTTTTATTGCAAGAATGTGGTTTGCCCTTTTTAACAAATTACAGGAAGTGGGAGGAGATTTGGACCCCAGGATTTTCCATTTGGAGTGGGTCCAATTTTAACAAAAATGACGGTGTTGCTATTTTAATAAAAAATCCCAACCTTTTGGTGAAGGGCAGCACTGTGGTGAGGGACGGGCGGGCAATTTTAGCAAATCTGACTTTTTTAGGTAAGGATCTTAACATTTTAAATATGTATGGTTTTACTGAAAAAAATAACAGGTATGAGCTTTTAGAAGACTTGCAACCCCACATGCTAGGCAGGGCTCCCCTAGTGGTAGCAGGGGATTTTAATTGTGTATTATCAAAAAAGGACAGAAGGAGGGTAGGAGAGGATTTTAAGGTCGACAAGACATCGGTTTTATTACAAAATATAGTCAAAGATTTTAAGTTAGTTGACTGTTTTAAAACAATGCATCAAAGAGAGGAAGGCTTCACCTGGTTCAGTGGTGACGGTGCCAGAGCCTCTCGAATTGACTATATTTTTACCAGGGACCTCCCGCCGACCGATGCTACATTGACCCCCCTCTTTTTTTCCGACCACATGATGCTGTCTTGCACTCTTTCACTCCCCACGGGTGTGACTGCAGGGGGAGGGCTGTGGAAGCTGAACTGTTCCCTATTAGAGGACGAGGAAGTGGTTAGTGAGTATAGGGAGCAGTTCAGCCAATGGCAGACCCTCCAGGACTTTTACGACTCACGTGCACAGTGGTGGGAGATGGTGAAACAAAGGACAGGACGGTTTTTTAAACAAATTGGAAAAGAAAAAAAGAATAAAGAAAAAAGACGCATGATGGGGTTGCAAAAAAGACTGCAGAGATATTTTAACCTTTTAAACAATGGATTGGATTTTACAAATGAAATAAAAGAAGTAAAGAAAGAAATGTCAGATCTGTCTGAAACAAAGAGCAAAGGTGTCATTTTAAGATGTAGAGAAAGGGAGTTAGAGGAAGGAGAGAAGTGTACCAGGTATTTTTTTAAAAAGACAATAGCTCGGGGAGGGTCGATCAATATTTTAAAAACTTTTAGAGGGGGGGAAGTAAATACAACTGACCTGATTTTAGGGGAAATTGAAAGTTTTTACAGTAATTTATACGGCACTAAAGAGGTACACAATGGCATCTTAGAGGAAGTTTTAGGGTTTTTAGATGAAAAAGTTAAGAGTCCAGATGTGCTTTTATCCCAGGATTTTAATCTTTTAGAATTGGAAAAAGCTTTAAAGGGTTTTAAGAAGGGGAAGTCCCCGGGCATGGACGGACTCCCCTTTGAGTTTTATCTGACTTTCTGGGACATTTTAGCACATGACTTACTTACAGTTTTTAAAGAATTTGAGACTCTTGACAGACTTCCAGACAGCTTTAGAGTAGGGATAGTTACATTACTGTACAAAAAAGGAGACAAGACTGACTTGAGAAACTGGCGACCAATCACTCTTTTAAATTATGATTGTAAACTTTTTAGTAAGATTTTAGCTACACGCATGTCGACTGTTTTAGAGGACGTAATCCACCTGGATCAAGCTTGCGCTGTGCCCGGCAGGAAGATCACAGACAGCCTGGTACTGATCAGAGACGCCATCTGCGAGAGACAGAAACATTAGGCTTGTAGTCCTAAATTTAGACTTTGAAAAAGCTTTTGATCGGGTCTCGCACCAGTACCTCCTTCAGGTACTGCAAAAAATGGGCTTTCCAGAGAGGTTTATAGCTTGGGTGGGACTGCTGTATGAGGGCTTAAGCAGCAAATTTCTTGCAAATGGGCATCTTTCCAAAGCTGTAAATATCCACAGCGGTGTCCGTCAGGGGTGTCCTTTATCTCCCCTTCTGTATGTGGCTTGTATTGAGCCACTGGCACAGATCTTGAGAAGGGATAAATGGATTAAAGGACTAGATATCCCAGGAACTGGTGGACTGACGGCGACCTGCGTTTTATATATGGATGACGTGACCCTTTTAGCGACTGACTTTTTATCAGTACGAAGAGCAATGGACTTGACTGACTGGTACGGTCGGGCCTCGGGCGCCAAGCTTAACAGGAGTAAGTCCGAGGCCCTGCTCTTCGGGCCGTGGGGCGACGTGGACACAGGAGGACTAGATTTGGATTTTAAAGAAAAGGATTTGAAAATTTTAGGAGTAAAATTTGACAGGGAGGGTGGAGGACCAGGAAACTGGACTGACATGTTAGGGAAAGTCAGACAAAGACTGGGCTTTTGGGGACTAAGACAACTGACGTTAGAAGGCAAGATTTTAATTTTTAAAGCAGTGATTTTACCACTAATTTTACTTGTCTGTTCTGTTTTTAGTCCCCCAAGACGATTCCTGGCTAAGTTGGAGAGGGCGGTATTTTATTTCCTGTGGGGGTCCAAGTGGGAACGAATCAAGAGGGAGGTCGTTAAAAAGAAAAAAGAGAATGGCGGGAAAGGCCTCCCAGACCCCCACCTGTTTTTAGGCAGCCGCTTTGCCGCCCTCCATATCCAGTATGCACTGACCCCATCCAGAGAACACAAGACAGCAGCCATGACCCGATTCTGGATGGGGTCATACCTAAGAAGTTTGAAAATTTTACCCATTGATCTTAAAAGTCCAGTGTCTTTTAATTTGTCAAAAGAGCATAGTTTTATTAAGAAATTTTTAAAGAAATATCTTTTAGAAACAAATGATGCCACTGTTTTAACTAATCACAAGTCTCTCGTCTCTCTTGTGCAGGATCGAGAATCGGTGAGTCCAGTTCCAGGCCTCACACTAGGTGAGGCCAAAGACGTTTGGAGGAACGCAGCCCACCCAGCTCTCCAGAACAGGCTTAAGGACCTGTCGTGGATGGTGGCTCATGAGATCCTCCCGGTCAGGGCGGTCATGCACTCCAGAGGCATGGCCAAAAACTCCACCTGCCCACGGTCCGGATGTGGTTCCCCGGAGACCGTTCAACATCTGCTCTGGGAGTGCGGCGCTGCGCGGGACCTGTGGGCCAAGACAGGCCCCCTGTTTTTCCCGTGCCTGCCAGCGGGTGGGGCCCAGGTGGACTATAAGCTCGCCATCCTGGGGGTGGGTCAGGGCTTGAAGGAGTTGACACCACCAACGTTTGCCTCGCTCTGGCTCACCCTCAACCACATCAAGGATGCCATCTGGGTCACCAGAAACCTGCTGGTGGGGAAACGCGTGACGGTCCCCCTCCACGCGTGCGAGCAGAGGATAACATCAACGCTGCAGGGTGGGCCGCACGTCGTTATTCGGATGGGGGGGCCGAGGTCACACGGAGAAGGTCCCGGCCGCCACCGTACCTGGCCGCCCGTAGATGCACCCTCACCACTCTGGCTACGGGAACAGCGGGCCAGCGGGCCGGAGGAGAGGGGATCTCCGCTGGGCACTGGAAGCGAGGAGTCTGGGGCCTGTTCTGGAGACCTGGAGTGAATGGACATTCTTGATAGGGACTCACCCTCGATCCTGTACAAGAGATGTTTTATTTGGCATATTTTATTGTTTTATTGTTTTATATTTGCATTCCTATTTTATTTTAATCCATTTTACCTTTACTTTAAAACAACACACAACATACATGGACTTTTACACAACACATCAACATAACTGATTTTTAACTGTAACTTATGTCCTTTTTGTTGTTTTAAGATATGTGCAAAAATGTGATTTTATAAGGAAAAAATGGATATTGAAAGAATGGAATGAAACAATGTGACAATAAACTTTTTTCGAAAGAAAAATCTGTTCTTATCAGTTTAATATCTGATACGTGCCCTACCCGGGCACCATATATTAAATTGATTTTTGGAACTGGGAGATGGAAGAGGGGCTTGCTCCGTCCACTCCACGCATCGACCCGGTATTGCAGTACTTCTGGGAACGGTGCACCCCCAAAAACTGTGTTCAATGAAAGAGATGTTTTAGTCTTGTGTGGCAGCAGGTGTTAATGGAAGTAACGTATATTGCTGTGTATGGGTGCTTTAAAGGTGTTGTAGGTGATCATATGCTATACAGGTAATGGTGGTGTGAGAGGGAAAAAAAAACAACAACTCTGTTCTTATCTCGTTTAACATCTGATTCGTCCACTATCCGGTGACCGCGTATGAAATTGATTTTTGGCTCATGGATCCGGAGCATGAAAACAACATCATCCACAACAACAACAGCAAAAGAGCCCGACTCTGCAGGTTTTTGATGTCTCTCTCTTATCTCTTGGAGTTTTTACGAATGAGCTGATGAGTTGAATCAGGTGTGTGTTTGATTGTCCGACCGTTGGTGAGGATTGCGGAGAGGGACACGGTGCCTCTGACGGGAGGCCTGGGAATTCATACTTACCTGGCAGGGGAGACACCATGATCAGGAAGGTGGTTCACGCAGGGCGAGGCTCGGCCATTGCACTCCGGTTGTGCTGACCCCTGCGAATTCCCCAAATGTGGGAATCTCGACTGCATAATTTATGGTAGTGGGGGACTGCGTTCGCGCTCTCCCCTGGACACACTGGTTAAAAGAGCAGATTGTTCGAGTTCCTCTTCTTCTGGTAGTTAACGACCTAGGAAGTCCAGGGAATTGAACTGCAGTGGTTGATCGAGAGATGTAAAACTCTCAACCTAGGACCAGTCTGCAAAAGTAGGGCTGTTTTTTAGTTTTTTTTCCATCATTCTTCAAATAATCTCCATTATTCAACCAGCGCTTTTATTGGCAGCAGTGGTCCTAGAAGCAAAGTTGTTCCGAATGAGGAGTTCTATCATATGTGAAAAATCACCTGACATACAGTCGCCTATGGCCGTATTCATGTTGTTGTTTTTACTGTTTACAGCGCCACCAAGTGGCCAGTCGCCACATCCCTTTTCACCTGAGCACAGGCTGAGCCCGTGCACAGGTGTACCGACTTGGGTGTAATTGTCTCATTCCGTTGGAGAGTTATGGCCATTTAAGTAAAGCCCGCCTCGCCCACTCCCAACGTTTTGGCGTCCCGTCGCCAACGTGAATCGAAATTCCGACTTTTTTCCCCATCGCTGTCGGCAATCAGACTCCAGGGAATCTTTCTGCACCGGTTTGGGTCAGATCGGGCGAAAGACCTAGGACTAGTGTGCAAAAGTAGCTTTTTCACAAAATCCCAAATACCCGAAAATCTCCCCAGCGCAACCATCGAATCCGAGGCCTGCGTCTTGTTCGGCCCGAGCCAAGGATTCCGGTGATGTAAGACACTTGGGTCTGCGACGGACGGTTCAGGAGTTACGAGGCATTTCGTACTTCTGATCGCTGCAGCGCCACCTTGGGGCCGAGCCTTGGTGATGTTGTAGACCGGGCGGGTACTACCATCCCTCAAGAGTTTCAAGTCTCTACGACGTACGCTTTGGTCTGCCCGCTCACTTTTAGGGCAGAATGTTTGTTGGTCCAAAATCCCAGGTTGCACTCCAAAGTGTCGTGTTGTGCGCTCTGCTGTGATCCATTTTCGGTGTCAACAGTCAAGCTGAGCTTGTATTGCTGTGAGCTGAGCTTGTTTGTTGGCGACCTTTAGACCCTCTCGCCACGGCCCAGGTGGGCGTGGCCTTTGACGGCTCCCCCGCCTCTGCGTCATTGTGTCATCGCTTCTCGGCCTTTTGGCTAAGATCAAGTGTCTGGTCCTAGGGTAGAGACAGCGATCGCCTCTTGGAGGTTTTTCCGGCTTGGGTCCTTCAGTGACTTGAGCCCCAAACTTTTGAGAGGTACATTGATCCAGCTGCTTTTATTCCGGTTCTGTTTTAAGGTAAGACCTTTTTATCTATTTATTTATTTATTTATTGTTTTTTAAAGTTTTAGGCTGTTGGTGTCTCCACCATGTCGGCTGCCCGTGCCGGCATGAGGAGGCACCACAGCGTGCGTTTTTTATTCAAAGAAGTTGAGGGGAAGCTCCTGGGGATGTCACGTCTTGACTTCTCCAGGAAGCTGATCCAAAAAACTCTAAATTTTAAACCTGATGATCTGAATTGCATCGTGACTCTGCCCCTGAACAAAGGATTTGATGTTAGTTTTAGAGCGGTTTCCCACCTGAATGATTTCTGGCACAGATTTGAAGTAGCTAAATCCCAGCTGTCCATGTTTACTGTTGAAAAGCTCTCTGACAACACACTTAAAACTGTGATTGTTAGAATGTTTAATGAGACAGTGACTGGGGAGGACATTTGTGTCTGGCTGGGCAGATTTTGCACAGTTCGAAGCCAGCCAGTCAAGGTTTTAGATGAGGATGGTATTTGGACATGCTCCTGGCGAATTCCCATTAAACAATGGGAAGACGCTGGGGGCTACCAGGGCCTGAAGCATCTGCCTTCTATGATTGTGTTGGGTGAGAACAGAGGCTACATTCACTACCAGGGTATGCCCAAATTATGTAGAAAATGTGGAAAGTTTGGGCACTTAGCTGAAGCATGCCAGGAAATGATATGTGGGAAATGCAGAGAAATTGGTCATACTTTTGAAGAGTGTACCAATGGCAGGCGGTGCAACCTCTGTGGGGAGTCATCCCATCTCTACAGAGATTGCCCTAAAAGTTTTGCCAACAAACTGAAAGGCAACAAAATGGCCGCCCCACATGTGGAACAAACAAAAGAGCAAAGGAAGGAGGAGGCGGTCCCTGAGGTTTTGGCGGGAAATTCTATTTCCCAGCCAGCCTCAGGGAGTGGGCAGGAGGAAGGAAGTGGGGCGGCCACAGGGGCGGAGTCAAGTTTTAACAGCGAACAGAGTGAGGAAGCCGTTCCCCAACAAGAGAGAAGTGAAAACAAAATGGAGGAGGAGGAGGAGGATGCAACGGCTTCCTCACTCTACACCGTATCGGAGGTTAGTGTGGTGGATAGTGGGGGTGAATCCGAGGGTTCACTCCCCAATGCTCAGGTGCAAAAAAGGTCTGCGAGATCTCCTCTGCTTCAAACAGAGGAGAAAAGGCTGCGGGCATCGCATCGGCTAGATAGTTCCTCTTCGTTAGATCTAGACCGTATGTGGCCCGCAGAATCTCCCAATGAAGTCTCCTTTTTGCACGTTAAGCTTAGAACATCGTCACCGAAGGAGCCACAAGAGGTTCTCTCTGTGGACTCTGAGGCGGCGAGCATTTGCCCTCCTGATCCCAGTTTTTCTGGGGAAAAGGAAAAAGTGCTACATGACATAACATGATTTTAATGTAACTTTCTGCAGTCTTTTGGTTTTATCCTTCTATTAATGCTTGTATTTTTAACCATACTGCTCATGGCCCTCACTATCTCTACAATCAATGTGAGAAGTGTGAGGTCTACTTTGCGAGCACAGAGTGTGTTATCCTTTTTAAAAACTTTTAAGTCAGATGTGTTTTTATTGCAAGAATGTGGTTTGCCCTTTTTAACAAATTACAGGAAGTGGGAGGAGATTTGGACCCCAGGATTTTCCATTTGGAGTGGGTCCAATTTTAACAAAAATGACGGTGTTGCTATTTTAATAAAAAATCCCAACCTTTTGGTGAAGGGCAGCACTGTGGTGAGGGACGGGCGGGCAATTTTAGCAAATCTGACTTTTTTAGGTAAGGATCTTAACATTTTAAATATGTATGGTTTTACTGAAAAAAATAACAGGTATGAGCTTTTAGAAGACTTGCAACCCCACATGCTAGGCAGGGCTCCCCTAGTGGTAGCAGGGGATTTTAATTGTGTATTATCAAAAAAGGACAGAAGGAGGGTAGGAGAGGATTTTAAGGTCGACAAGACATCGGTTTTATTACAAAATATAGTCAAAGATTTTAAGTTAGTTGACTGTTTTAAAACAATGCATCAAAGAGAGGAAGGCTTCACCTGGTTCAGTGGTGACGGTGCCAGAGCCTCTCGAATTGACTATATTTTTACCAGGGACCTCCCGCCGACCGATGCTACATTGACCCCCCTCTTTTTTTCCGACCACATGATGCTGTCTTGCACTCTTTCACTCCCCACGGGTGTGACTGCAGGGGGAGGGCTGTGGAAGCTGAACTGTTCCCTATTAGAGGACGAGGAAGTGGTTAGTGAGTATAGGGAGCAGTTCAGCCAATGGCAGACCCTCCAGGACTTTTACGACTCACGTGCACAGTGGTGGGAGATGGTGAAACAAAGGACAGGACGGTTTTTTAAACAAATTGGAAAAGAAAAAAAGAATAAAGAAAAAAGACGCATGATGGGGTTGCAAAAAAGACTGCAGAGATATTTTAACCTTTTAAACAATGGATTGGATTTTACAAATGAAATAAAAGAAGTAAAGAAAGAAATGTCAGATCTGTCTGAAACAAAGAGCAAAGGTGTCATTTTAAGATGTAGAGAAAGGGAGTTAGAGGAAGGAGAGAAGTGTACCAGGTATTTTTTTAAAAAGACAATAGCTCGGGGAGGGTCGATCAATATTTTAAAAACTTTTAGAGGGGGGGAAGTAAATACAACTGACCTGATTTTAGGGGAAATTGAAAGTTTTTACAGTAATTTATACGGCACTAAAGAGGTACACAATGGCATCTTAGAGGAAGTTTTAGGGTTTTTAGATGAAAAAGTTAAGAGTCCAGATGTGCTTTTATCCCAGGATTTTAATCTTTTAGAATTGGAAAAAGCTTTAAAGGGTTTTAAGAAGGGGAAGTCCCCGGGCATGGACGGACTCCCCTTTGAGTTTTATCTGACTTTCTGGGACATTTTAGCACATGACTTACTTACAGTTTTTAAAGAATTTGAGACTCTTGACAGACTTCCAGACAGCTTTAGAGTAGGGATAGTTACATTACTGTACAAAAAAGGAGACAAGACTGACTTGAGAAACTGGCGACCAATCACTCTTTTAAATTATGATTGTAAACTTTTTAGTAAGATTTTAGCTACACGCATGTCGACTGTTTTAGAGGACGTAATCCACCTGGATCAAGCTTGCGCTGTGCCCGGCAGGAAGATCACAGACAGCCTGGTACTGATCAGAGACGCCATCTGCGAGAGACAGAAACATTAGGCTTGTAGTCCTAAATTTAGACTTTGAAAAAGCTTTTGATCGGGTCTCGCACCAGTACCTCCTTCAGGTACTGCAAAAAATGGGCTTTCCAGAGAGGTTTATAGCTTGGGTGGGACTGCTGTATGAGGGCTTAAGCAGCAAATTTCTTGCAAATGGGCATCTTTCCAAAGCTGTAAATATCCACAGCGGTGTCCGTCAGGGGTGTCCTTTATCTCCCCTTCTGTATGTGGCTTGTATTGAGCCACTGGCACAGATCTTGAGAAGGGATAAATGGATTAAAGGACTAGATATCCCAGGAACTGGTGGACTGACGGCGACCTGCGTTTTATATATGGATGACGTGACCCTTTTAGCGACTGACTTTTTATCAGTACGAAGAGCAATGGACTTGACTGACTGGTACGGTCGGGCCTCGGGCGCCAAGCTTAACAGGAGTAAGTCCGAGGCCCTGCTCTTCGGGCCGTGGGGCGACGTGGACACAGGAGGACTAGATTTGGATTTTAAAGAAAAGGATTTGAAAATTTTAGGAGTAAAATTTGACAGGGAGGGTGGAGGACCAGGAAACTGGACTGACATGTTAGGGAAAGTCAGACAAAGACTGGGCTTTTGGGGACTAAGACAACTGACGTTAGAAGGCAAGATTTTAATTTTTAAAGCAGTGATTTTACCACTAATTTTACTTGTCTGTTCTGTTTTTAGTCCCCCAAGACGATTCCTGGCTAAGTTGGAGAGGGCGGTATTTTATTTCCTGTGGGGGTCCAAGTGGGAACGAATCAAGAGGGAGGTCGTTAAAAAGAAAAAAGAGAATGGCGGGAAAGGCCTCCCAGACCCCCACCTGTTTTTAGGCAGCCGCTTTGCCGCCCTCCATATCCAGTATGCACTGACCCCATCCAGAGAACACAAGACAGCAGCCATGACCCGATTCTGGATGGGGTCATACCTAAGAAGTTTGAAAATTTTACCCATTGATCTTAAAAGTCCAGTGTCTTTTAATTTGTCAAAAGAGCATAGTTTTATTAAGAAATTTTTAAAGAAATATCTTTTAGAAACAAATGATGCCACTGTTTTAACTAATCACAAGTCTCTCGTCTCTCTTGTGCAGGATCGAGAATCGGTGAGTCCAGTTCCAGGCCTCACACTAGGTGAGGCCAAAGACGTTTGGAGGAACGCAGCCCACCCAGCTCTCCAGAACAGGCTTAAGGACCTGTCGTGGATGGTGGCTCATGAGATCCTCCCGGTCAGGGCGGTCATGCACTCCAGAGGCATGGCCAAAAACTCCACCTGCCCACGGTCCGGATGTGGTTCCCCGGAGACCGTTCAACATCTGCTCTGGGAGTGCGGCGCTGCGCGGGACCTGTGGGCCAAGACAGGCCCCCTGTTTTTCCCGTGCCTGCCAGCGGGTGGGGCCCAGGTGGACTATAAGCTCGCCATCCTGGGGGTGGGTCAGGGCTTGAAGGAGTTGACACCACCAACGTTTGCCTCGCTCTGGCTCACCCTCAACCACATCAAGGATGCCATCTGGGTCACCAGAAACCTGCTGGTGGGGAAACGCGTGACGGTCCCCCTCCACGCGTGCGAGCAGAGGATAACATCAACGCTGCAGGGTGGGCCGCACGTCGTTATTCGGATGGGGGGGCCGAGGTCACACGGAGAAGGTCCCGGCCGCCACCGTACCTGGCCGCCCGTAGATGCACCCTCACCACTCTGGCTACGGGAACAGCGGGCCAGCGGGCCGGAGGAGAGGGGATCTCCGCTGGGCACTGGAAGCGAGGAGTCTGGGGCCTGTTCTGGAGACCTGGAGTGAATGGACATTCTTGATAGGGACTCACCCTCGATCCTGTACAAGAGATGTTTTATTTGGCATATTTTATTGTTTTATTGTTTTATATTTGCATTCCTATTTTATTTTAATCCATTTTACCTTTACTTTAAAACAACACACAACATACATGGACTTTTACACAACTGTAACTTATGTCCTTTTTGTTGTTTTAAGATATGTGCAAAAATGTGATTTTATAAGGAAAAAATGGATATTGAAAGAATGGAATGAAACAATGTGACAATAAACTTTTTTCGAAAGAAAAATCTGTTCTTATCAGTTTAATATCTGATACGTGCCCTACCCGGGCACCATATATTAAATTGATTTTTGGAACTGGGAGATGGAAGAGGGGCTTGCTCCGTCCACTCCACGCATCGACCCGGTATTGCAGTACTTCTGGGAACGGTGCACCCCCAAAAACTGTGTTCAATGAAAGAGATGTTTTAGTCTTGTGTGGCAGCAGGTGTTAATGGAAGTAACGTATATTGCTGTGTATGGGTGCTTTAAAGGTGTTGTAGGTGATCATATGCTATACAGGTAATGGTGGTGTGAGAGGGAAAAAAAAACAACAACTCTGTTCTTATCTCGTTTAACATCTGATTCGTCCACTATCCGGTGACCGCGTATGAAATTGATTTTTGGCTCATGGATCCGGAGCATGAAAACAACATCATCCACAACAACAACAGCAAAAGAGCCCGACTCTGCAGGTTTTTGATGTCTCTCTCTTATCTCTTGGAGTTTTTACGAATGAGCTGATGAGTTGAATCAGGTGTGTGTTTGATTGTCCGACCGTTGGTGAGGATTGCGGAGAGGGACACGGTGCCTCTGACGGGAGGCCTGGGAATTCATACTTACCTGGCAGGGGAGACACCATGATCAGGAAGGTGGTTCACCCAGGGCGAGGCTCGGCCATTGCACTCCGGTTGTGCTGACCCCTGCGAATTCCCCAAATGTGGGAATCTCGACTGCATAATTTATGGTAGTGGGGGACTGCGTTCGCGCTCTCCCCAGGACACACTGGTTAAAAGAGCAGATTGTTCGAGTTCCTCTTCTTCTGGTAGTTAACGACCTAGGAAGTCCAGGGAATTGAACTGCAGTGGTTGATCGAGAGATGTAAAACTCTCAACCTAGGACCAGTCTGCAAAAGTAGGGCTGTTTTTTAGTTTTTTTTCCATCATTCTTCAAATAATCTCCATTATTCAACCAGCGCTTTTATTGGCAGCAGTGGTCCTAGAAGCAAAGTTGTTCCGAATGAGGAGTTCTATCATATGTGAAAAATCACCTGACATACAGTCGCCTATGGCCGTATTCATGTTGTTGTTTTTACTGTTTACAGCGCCACCAAGTGGCCAGTCGCCACATCCCTTTTCACCTGAGCACAGGCTGAGCCCGTGCACAGGTGTACCGACTTGGGTGTAATTGTCTCATTCCGTTGGAGAGTTATGGCCATTTAAGTAAAGCCCGCCTCGCCCACTCCCAACGTTTTGGCGTCCCGTCGCCAACGTGAATCGAAATTCCGACTTTTTTCCCCATCGCTGTCGGCAATCAGACTCCAGGGAATCTTTCTGCACCGGTTTGGGTCAGATCGGGCGAAAGACCTAGGACTAGTGTGCAAAAGTAGCTTTTTCACAAAATCCCAAATACCCGAAAATCTCCCCAGCGCAACCATCGAATCCGAGGCCTGCGTCTTGTTCGGCCCGAGCCAAGGATTCCGGTGATGTAAGACACTTGGGTCTGCGACGGACGGTTCAGGAGTTACGAGGCATTTCGTACTTCTGATCGCTGCAGCGCCACCTTGGGGCCGAGCCTTGGTGATGTTGTAGACCGGGCGGGTACTACCATCCCTCAAGAGTTTCAAGTCTCTACGACGTACGCTTTGGTCTGCCCGCTCACTTTTAGGGCAGAATGTTTGTTGGTCCAAAATCCCAGGTTGCACTCCAAAGTGTCGTGTTGTGCGCTCTGCTGTGATCCATTTTCGGTGTCAACAGTCAAGCTGAGCTTGTATTGCTGTGAGCTGAGCTTGTTTGTTGGCGACCTTTAGACCCTCTCGCCACGGCCCAGGTGGGCGTGGCCTTTGACGGCTCCCCCGCCTCTGCGTCATTGTGTCATCGCTTCTCGGCCTTTTGGCTAAGATCAAGTGTCTGGTCCTAGGGTAGAGACAGCGATCGCCTCTTGGAGGTTTTTCCGGCTTGGGTCCTTCAGTGACTTGAGCCCCAAACTTTTGAGAGGTACATTGATCCAGCTGCTTTTATTCCGGTTCTGTTTTAAGGTAAGACCTTTTTATCTATTTATTTATTTATTTATTGTTTTTTAAAGTTTTAGGCTGTTGGTGTCTCCACCATGTCGGCTGCCCGTGCCGGCATGAGGAGGCACCACAGCGTGCGTTTTTTATTCAAAGAAGTTGAGGGGAAGCTCCTGGGGATGTCACGTCTTGACTTCTCCAGGAAGCTGATCCAAAAAACTCTAAATTTTAAACCTGATGATCTGAATTGCATCGTGACTCTGCCCCTGAACAAAGGATTTGATGTTAGTTTTAGAGCGGTTTCCCACCTGAATGATTTCTGGCACAGATTTGAAGTAGCTAAATCCCAGCTGTCCATGTTTACTGTTGAAAAGCTCTCTGACAACACACTTAAAACTGTGATTGTTAGAATGTTTAATGAGACAGTGACTGGGGAGGACATTTGTGTCTGGCTGGGCAGATTTTGCACAGTTCGAAGCCAGCCAGTCAAGGTTTTAGATGAGGATGGTATTTGGACATGCTCCTGGCGAATTCCCATTAAACAATGGGAAGACGCTGGGGGCTACCAGGGCCTGAAGCATCTGCCTTCTATGATTGTGTTGGGTGAGAACAGAGGCTACATTCACTACCAGGGTATGCCCAAATTATGTAGAAAATGTGGAAAGTTTGGGCACTTAGCTGAAGCATGCCAGGAAATGATATGTGGGAAATGCAGAGAAATTGGTCATACTTTTGAAGAGTGTACCAATGGCAGGCGGTGCAACCTCTGTGGGGAGTCATCCCATCTCTACAGAGATTGCCCTAAAAGTTTTGCCAACAAACTGAAAGGCAACAAAATGGCCGCCCCACATGTGGAACAAACAAAAGAGCAAAGGAAGGAGGAGGCGGTCCCTGAGGTTTTGGCGGGAAATTCTATTTCCCAGCCAGCCTCAGGGAGTGGGCAGGAGGAAGGAAGTGGGGCGGCCACAGGGGCGGAGTCAAGTTTTAACAGCGAACAGAGTGAGGAAGCCGTTCCCCAACAAGAGAGAAGTGAAAACAAAATGGAGGAGGAGGAGGAGGATGCAACGGCTTCCTCACTCTACACCGTATCGGAGGTTAGTGTGGTGGATAGTGGGGGTGAATCCGAGGGTTCACTCCCCAATGCTCAGGTGCAAAAAAGGTCTGCGAGATCTCCTCTGCTTCAAACAGAGGAGAAAAGGCTGCGGGCATCGCATCGGCTAGATAGTTCCTCTTCGTTAGATCTAGACCGTATGTGGCCCGCAGAATCTCCCAATGAAGTCTCCTTTTTGCACGTTAAGCTTAGAACATCGTCACCGAAGGAGCCACAAGAGGTTCTCTCTGTGGACTCTGAGGCGGCGAGCATTTGCCCTCCTGATCCCAGTTTTTCTGGGGAAAAGGAAAAAGTGCTACATGACATAACATGATTTTAATGTAACTTTCTGCAGTCTTTTGGTTTTATCCTTCTATTAATGCTTGTATTTTTAACCATACTGCTCATGGCCCTCACTATCTCTACAATCAATGTGAGAAGTGTGAGGTCTACTTTGCGAGCACAGAGTGTGTTATCCTTTTTAAAAACTTTTAAGTCAGATGTGTTTTTATTGCAAGAATGTGGTTTGCCCTTTTTAACAAATTACAGGAAGTGGGAGGAGATTTGGACCCCAGGATTTTCCATTTGGAGTGGGTCCAATTTTAACAAAAATGACGGTGTTGCTATTTTAATAAAAAATCCCAACCTTTTGGTGAAGGGCAGCACTGTGGTGAGGGACGGGCGGGCAATTTTAGCAAATCTGACTTTTTTAGGTAAGGATCTTAACATTTTAAATATGTATGGTTTTACTGAAAAAAATAACAGGTATGAGCTTTTAGAAGACTTGCAACCCCACATGCTAGGCAGGGCTCCCCTAGTGGTAGCAGGGGATTTTAATTGTGTATTATCAAAAAAGGACAGAAGGAGGGTAGGAGAGGATTTTAAGGTCGACAAGACATCGGTTTTATTACAAAATATAGTCAAAGATTTTAAGTTAGTTGACTGTTTTAAAACAATGCATCAAAGAGAGGAAGGCTTCACCTGGTTCAGTGGTGACGGTGCCAGAGCCTCTCGAATTGACTATATTTTTACCAGGGACCTCCCGCCGACCGATGCTACATTGACCCCCCTCTTTTTTTCCGACCACATGATGCTGTCTTGCACTCTTTCACTCCCCACGGGTGTGACTGCAGGGGGAGGGCTGTGGAAGCTGAACTGTTCCCTATTAGAGGACGAGGAAGTGGTTAGTGAGTATAGGGAGCAGTTCAGCCAATGGCAGACCCTCCAGGACTTTTACGACTCACGTGCACAGTGGTGGGAGATGGTGAAACAAAGGACAGGACGGTTTTTTAAACAAATTGGAAAAGAAAAAAAGAATAAAGAAAAAAGACGCATGATGGGGTTGCAAAAAAGACTGCAGAGATATTTTAACCTTTTAAACAATGGATTGGATTTTACAAATGAAATAAAAGAAGTAAAGAAAGAAATGTCAGATCTGTCTGAAACAAAGAGCAAAGGTGTCATTTTAAGATGTAGAGAAAGGGAGTTAGAGGAAGGAGAGAAGTGTACCAGGTATTTTTTTAAAAAGACAATAGCTCGGGGAGGGTTGATCAATATTTTAAAAACTTTTAGAGGGGGGGAAGTAAATACAACTGACCTGATTTTAGGGGAAATTGAAAGTTTTTACAGTAATTTATACGGCACTAAAGAGGTACACAATGGCATCTTAGAGGAAGTTTTAGGGTTTTTAGATGAAAAAGTTAAGAGTCCAGATGTGCTTTTATCCCAGGATTTTAATCTTTTAGAATTGGAAAAAGCTTTAAAGGGTTTTAAGAAGGGGAAGTCCCCGGGCATGGACGGACTCCCCTTTGAGTTTTATCTGACTTTCTGGGACATTTTAGCACATGACTTACTTACAGTTTTTAAAGAATTTGAGACTCTTGACAGACTTCCAGACAGCTTTAGAGTAGGGATAGTTACATTACTGTACAAAAAAGGAGACAAGACTGACTTGAGAAACTGGCGACCAATCACTCTTTTAAATTATGATTGTAAACTTTTTAGTAAGATTTTAGCTACACGCATGTCGACTGTTTTAGAGGACGTAATCCACCTGGATCAAGCTTGCGCTGTGCCCGGCAGGAAGATCACAGACAGCCTGGTACTGATCAGAGACGCCATCTGCGAGAGACAGAAACATTAGGCTTGTAGTCCTAAATTTAGACTTTGAAAAAGCTTTTGATCGGGTCTCGCACCAGTACCTCCTTCAGGTACTGCAAAAAATGGGCTTTCCAGAGAGGTTTATAGCTTGGGTGGGACTGCTGTATGAGGGCTTAAGCAGCAAATTTCTTGCAAATGGGCATCTTTCCAAAGCTGTAAATATCCACAGCGGTGTCCGTCAGGGGTGTCCTTTATCTCCCCTTCTGTATGTGGCTTGTATTGAGCCACTGGCACAGATCTTGAGAAGGGATAAATGGATTAAAGGACTAGATATCCCAGGAACTGGTGGACTGACGGCGACCTGCGTTTTATATATGGATGACGTGACCCTTTTAGCGACTGACTTTTTATCAGTACGAAGAGCAATGGACTTGACTGACTGGTACGGTCGGGCCTCGAGCGCCAAGCTTAACAGGAGTAAGTCCGAGGCCCTGCTCTTCGGGCCGTGGGGCGACGTGGACACAGGAGGACTAGATTTGGATTTTAAAGAAAAGGATTTGAAAATTTTAGGAGTAAAATTTGACAGGGAGGGTGGAGGACCAGGAAACTGGACTGACATGTTAGGGAAAGTCAGACAAAGACTGGGCTTTTGGGGACTAAGACAACTGACGTTAGAAGGCAAGATTTTAATTTTTAAAGCAGTGATTTTACCACTAATTTTACTTGTCTGTTCTGTTTTTAGTCCCCCAAGACGATTCCTGGCTAAGTTGGAGAGGGCGGTATTTTATTTCCTGTGGGGGTCCAAGTGGGAACGAATCAAGAGGGAGGTCGTTAAAAAGAAAAAAGAGAATGGCGGGAAAGGCCTCCCAGACCCCCACCTGTTTTTAGGCAGCCGCTTTGCCGCCCTCCATATCCAGTATGCACTGACCCCATCCAGAGAACACAAGACAGCAGCCATGACCCGATTCTGGATGGGGTCATACCTAAGAAGTTTGAAAATTTTACCCATTGATCTTAAAAGTCCAGTGTCTTTTAATTTGTCAAAAGAGCATAGTTTTATTAAGAAATTTTTAAAGAAATATCTTTTAGAAACAAATGATGCCACTGTTTTAACTAATCACAAGTCTCTCGTCTGTCTTGTGCAGGATCGAGAATCGGTGAGTCCAGTTCCAGGCCTCACACTAGGTGAGGCCAAAGACGTTTGGAGGAACGCAGCCCACCCAGCTCTCCAGAACAGGCTTAAGGACCTGTCGTGGATGGTGGCTCATGAGATCCTCCCGGTCAGGGCGGTCATGCACTCCAGAGGCATGGCCAAAAACTCCACCTGCCCACGGTCCGGATGTGGTTCCCCGGAGACCGTTCAACATCTGCTCTGGGAGTGCGGCGCTGCGCGGGACCTGTGGGCCAAGACAGGCCCCCTGTTTTTCCCGTGCCTGCCAGCGGGTGGGGCCCAGGTGGACTATAAGCTCGCCATCCTGGGGGTGGGTCAGGGCTTGAAGGAGTTGACACCACCAACGTTTGCCTCGCTCTGGCTCACCCTCAACCACATCAAGGATGCCATCTGGGTCACCAGAAACCTGCTGGTGGGGAAACGCGTGACGGTCCCCCTCCACGCGTGCGAGCAGAGGATAACATCAACGCTGCAGGGTGGGCCGCACGTCGTTATTCGGATGGGGGGGCCGAGGTCACACGGAGAAGGTCCCGGCCGCCACCGTACCTGGCCGCCCGTAGATGCACCCTCACCACTCTGGCTACGGGAACAGCGGGCCAGCGGGCCGGAGGAGAGGGGATCTCCGCTGGGCACTGGAAGCGAGGAGTCTGGGGCCTGTTCTGGAGACCTGGAGTGAATGGACATTCTTGATAGGGACTCACCCTCGATCCTGTACAAGAGATGTTTTATTTGGCATATTTTATTGTTTTATTGTTTTATATTTGCATTCCTATTTTATTTTAATCCATTTTACCTTTACTTTAAAACAACACACAACATACATGGACTTTTACACAACACATCAACATAACTGATTTTTAACTGTAACTTATGTCCTTTTTGTTGTTTTAAGATATGTGCAAAAATGTGATTTTATAAGGAAAAAATGGATATTGAAAGAATGGAATGAAACAATGTGACAATAAACTTTTTTCGAAAGAAAAATCTGTTCTTATCAGTTTAATATCTGATACGTGCCCTACCCGGGCACCATATATTAAATTGATTTTTGGAACTGGGAGATGGAAGAGGGGCTTGCTCCGTCCACTCCACGCATCGACCCGGTATTGCAGTACTTCTGGGAACGGTGCACCCCCAAAAACTGTGTTCAATGAAAGAGATGTTTTAGTCTTGTGTGGCAGCAGGTGTTAATGGAAGTAACGTATATTGCTGTGTATGGGTGCTTTAAAGGTGTTGTAGGTGATCATATGCTATACAGGTAATGGTGGTGTGAGAGGGAAAAAAAAACAACAACTCTGTTCTTATCTCGTTTAACATCTGATTCGTCCACTATCCGGTGACCGCGTATGAAATTGATTTTTGGCTCATGGATCCGGAGCATGAAAACAACATCATCCACAACAACAACAGCAAAAGAGCCCGACTCTGCAGGTTTTTGATGTCTCTCTCTTATCTCTTGGAGTTTTTACGAATGAGCTGATGAGTTGAATCAGGTGTGTGTTTGATTGTCCGACCGTTGGTGAGGATTGCGGAGAGGGACACGGTGCCTCTGACGGGAGGCCTGGGAATTCATACTTACCTGGCAGGGGAGACACCATGATCAGGAAGGTGGTTCACCCAGGGCGAGGCTCGGCCATTGCACTCCGGTTGTGCTGACCCCTGCGAATTCCCCAAATGTGGGAATCTCGACTGCATAATTTATGGTAGTGGGGGACTGCGTTCGCGCTCTCCCCTGGACACACTGGTTAAAAGAGCAGATTGTTCGAGTTCCTCTTCTTCTGGTAGTTAACGACCTAGGAAGTCCAGGGAATTGAACTGCAGTGGTTGATCGAGAGATGTAAAACTCTCAACCTAGGACCAGTCTGCAAAAGTAGGGCTGTTTTTTAGTTTTTTTTCCATCATTCTTCAAATAATCTCCATTATTCAACCAGCGCTTTTATTGGCAGCAGTGGTCCTAGAAGCAAAGTTGTTCCGAATGAGGAGTTCTATCATATGTGAAAAATCACCTGACATACAGTCGCCTATGGCCGTATTCATGTTGTTGTTTTTACTGTTTACAGCGCCACCAAGTGGCCAGTCGCCACATCCCTTTTCACCTGAGCACAGGCTGAGCCCGTGCACAGGTGTACCGACTTGGGTGTAATTGTCTCATTCCGTTGGAGAGTTATGGCCATTTAAGTAAAGCCCGCCTCGCCCACTCCCAACGTTTTGGCGTCCCGTCGCCAACGTGAATCGAAATTCCGACTTTTTTCCCCATCGCTGTCGGCAATCAGACTCCAGGGAATCTTTCTGCACCGGTTTGGGTCAGATCGGGCGAAAGACCTAGGACTAGTGTGCAAAAGTAGCTTTTTCACAAAATCCCAAATACCCGAAAATCTCCCCAGCGCAACCATCGAATCCGAGGCCTGCGTCTTGTTCGGCCCGAGCCAAGGATTCCGGTGATGTAAGACACTTGGGTCTGCGACGGACGGTTCAGGAGTTACGAGGCATTTCGTACTTCTGATCGCTGCAGCGCCACCTTGGGGCCGAGCCTTGGTGATGTTGTAGACCGGGCGGGTACTACCATCCCTCAAGAGTTTCAAGTCTCTACGACGTACGCTTTGGTCTGCCCGCTCACTTTTAGGGCAGAATGTTTGTTGGTCCAAAATCCCAGGTTGCACTCCAAAGTGTCGTGTTGTGCGCTCTGCTGTGATCCATTTTCGGTGTCAACAGTCAAGCTGAGCTTGTATTGCTGTGAGCTGAGCTTGTTTGTTGGCGACCTTTAGACCCTCTCGCCACGGCCCAGGTGGGCGTGGCCTTTGACGGCTCCCCCGCCTCTGCGTCATTGTGTCATCGCTTCTCGGCCTTTTGGCTAAGATCAAGTGTCTGGTCCTAGGGTAGAGACAGCGATCGCCTCTTGGAGGTTTTTCCGGCTTGGGTCCTTCAGTGACTTGAGCCCCAAACTTTTGAGAGGTACATTGATCCAGCTGCTTTTATTCCGGTTCTGTTTTAAGGTAAGACCTTTTTATCTATTTATTTATTTATTTATTGTTTTTTAAAGTTTTAGGCTGTTGGTGTCTCCACCATGTCGGCTGCCCGTGCCGGCATGAGGAGGCACCACAGCGTGCGTTTTTTATTCAAAGAAGTTGAGGGGAAGCTCCTGGGGATGTCACGTCTTGACTTCTCCAGGAAGCTGATCCAAAAAACTCTAAATTTTAAACCTGATGATCTGAATTGCATCGTGACTCTGCCCCTGAACAAAGGATTTGATGTTAGTTTTAGAGCGGTTTCCCACCTGAATGATTTCTGGCACAGATTTGAAGTAGCTAAATCCCAGCTGTCCATGTTTACTGTTGAAAAGCTCTCTGACAACACACTTAAAACTGTGATTGTTAGAATGTTTAATGAGACAGTGACTGGGGAGGACATTTGTGTCTGGCTGGGCAGATTTTGCACAGTTCGAAGCCAGCCAGTCAAGGTTTTAGATGAGGATGGTATTTGGACATGCTCCTGGCGAATTCCCATTAAACAATGGGAAGACGCTGGGGGCTACCAGGGCCTGAAGCATCTGCCTTCTATGATTGTGTTGGGTGAGAACAGAGGCTACATTCACTACCAGGGTATGCCCAAATTATGTAGAAAATGTGGAAAGTTTGGGCACTTAGCTGAAGCATGCCAGGAAATGATATGTGGGAAATGCAGAGAAATTGGTCATACTTTTGAAGAGTGTACCAATGGCAGGCGGTGCAACCTCTGTGGGGAGTCATCCCATCTCTACAGAGATTGCCCTAAAAGTTTTGCCAACAAACTGAAAGGCAACAAAATGGCCGCCCCACATGTGGAACAAACAAAAGAGCAAAGGAAGGAGGAGGCGGTCCCTGAGGTTTTGGCGGGAAATTCTATTTCCCAGCCAGCCTCAGGGAGTGGGCAGGAGGAAGGAAGTGGGGCGGCCACAGGGGCGGAGTCAAGTTTTAACAGCGAACAGAGTGAGGAAGCCGTTCCCCAACAAGAGAGAAGTGAAAACAAAATGGAGGAGGAGGAGGAGGATGCAACGGCTTCCTCACTCTACACCGTATCGGAGGTTAGTGTGGTGGATAGTGGGGGTGAATCCGAGGGTTCACTCCCCAATGCTCAGGTGCAAAAAAGGTCTGCGAGATCTCCTCTGCTTCAAACAGAGGAGAAAAGGCTGCGGGCATCGCATCGGCTAGATAGTTCCTCTTCGTTAGATCTAGACCGTATGTGGCCCGCAGAATCTCCCAATGAAGTCTCCTTTTTGCACGTTAAGCTTAGAACATCGTCACCGAAGGAGCCACAAGAGGTTCTCTCTGTGGACTCTGAGGCGGCGAGCATTTGCCCTCCTGATCCCAGTTTTTCTGGGGAAAAGGAAAAAGTGCTACATGACATAACATGATTTTAATGTAACTTTCTGCAGTCTTTTGGTTTTATCCTTCTATTAATGCTTGTATTTTTAACCATACTGCTCATGGCCCTCACTATCTCTACAATCAATGTGAGAAGTGTGAGGTCTACTTTGCGAGCACAGAGTGTGTTATCCTTTTTAAAAACTTTTAAGTCAGATGTGTTTTTATTGCAAGAATGTGGTTTGCCCTTTTTAACAAATTACAGGAAGTGGGAGGAGATTTGGACCCCAGGATTTTCCATTTGGAGTGGGTCCAATTTTAACAAAAATGACGGTGTTGCTATTTTAATAAAAAATCCCAACCTTTTGGTGAAGGGCAGCACTGTGGTGAGGGACGGGCGGGCAATTTTAGCAAATCTGACTTTTTTAGGTAAGGATCTTAACATTTTAAATATGTATGGTTTTACTGAAAAAAATAACAGGTATGAGCTTTTAGAAGACTTGCAACCCCACATGCTAGGCAGGGCTCCCCTAGTGGTAGCAGGGGATTTTAATTGTGTATTATCAAAAAAGGACAGAAGGAGGGTAGGAGAGGATTTTAAGGTCGACAAGACATCGGTTTTATTACAAAATATAGTCAAAGATTTTAAGTTAGTTGACTGTTTTAAAACAATGCATCAAAGAGAGGAAGGCTTCACCTGGTTCAGTGGTGACGGTGCCAGAGCCTCTCGAATTGACTATATTTTTACCAGGGACCTCCCGCCGACCGATGCTACATTGACCCCCCTCTTTTTTTCCGACCACATGATGCTGTCTTGCACTCTTTCACTCCCCACGGGTGTGACTGCAGGGGGAGGGCTGTGGAAGCTGAACTGTTCCCTATTAGAGGACGAGGAAGTGGTTAGTGAGTATAGGGAGCAGTTCAGCCAATGGCAGACCCTCCAGGACTTTTACGACTCACGTGCACAGTGGTGGGAGATGGTGAAACAAAGGACAGGACGGTTTTTTAAACAAATTGGAAAAGAAAAAAAGAATAAAGAAAAAAGACGCATGATGGGGTTGCAAAAAAGACTGCAGAGATATTTTAACCTTTTAAACAATGGATTGGATTTTACAAATGAAATAAAAGAAGTAAAGAAAGAAATGTCAGATCTGTCTGAAACAAAGAGCAAAGGTGTCATTTTAAGATGTAGAGAAAGGGAGTTAGAGGAAGGAGAGAAGTGTACCAGGTATTTTTTTAAAAAGACAATAGCTCGGGGAGGGTCGATCAATATTTTAAAAACTTTTAGAGGGGGGGAAGTAAATACAACTGACCTGATTTTAGGGGAAATTGAAAGTTTTTACAGTAATTTATACGGCACTAAAGAGGTACACAATGGCATCTTAGAGGAAGTTTTAGGGTTTTTAGATGAAAAAGTTAAGAGTCCAGATGTGCTTTTATCCCAGGATTTTAATCTTTTAGAATTGGAAAAAGCTTTAAAGGGTTTTAAGAAGGGGAAGTCCCCGGGCATGGACGGACTCCCCTTTGAGTTTTATCTGACTTTCTGGGACATTTTAGCACATGACTTACTTACAGTTTTTAAAGAATTTGAGACTCTTGACAGACTTCCAGACAGCTTTAGAGTAGGGATAGTTACATTACTGTACAAAAAAGGAGACAAGACTGACTTGAGAAACTGGCGACCAATCACTCTTTTAAATTATGATTGTAAACTTTTTAGTAAGATTTTAGCTACACGCATGTCGACTGTTTTAGAGGACGTAATCCACCTGGATCAAGCTTGCGCTGTGCCCGGCAGGAAGATCACAGACAGCCTGGTACTGATCAGAGACGCCATCTGCGAGAGACAGAAACATTAGGCTTGTAGTCCTAAATTTAGACTTTGAAAAAGCTTTTGATCGGGTCTCGCACCAGTACCTCCTTCAGGTACTGCAAAAAATGGGCTTTCCAGAGAGGTTTATAGCTTGGGTGGGACTGCTGTATGAGGGCTTAAGCAGCAAATTTCTTGCAAATGGGCATCTTTCCAAAGCTGTAAATATCCACAGCGGTGTCCGTCAGGGGTGTCCTTTATCTCCCCTTCTGTATGTGGCTTGTATTGAGCCACTGGCACAGATCTTGAGAAGGGATAAATGGATTAAAGGACTAGATATCCCAGGAACTGGTGGACTGACGGCGACCTGCGTTTTATATATGGATGACGTGACCCTTTTAGCGACTGACTTTTTATCAGTACGAAGAGCAATGGACTTGACTGACTGGTACGGTCGGGCCTCGGGCGCCAAGCTTAACAGGAGTAAGTCCGAGGCCCTGCTCTTCGGGCCGTGGGGCGACGTGGACACAGGAGGACTAGATTTGGATTTTAAAGAAAAGGATTTGAAAATTTTAGGAGTAAAATTTGACAGGGAGGGTGGAGGACCAGGAAACTGGACTGACATGTTAGGGAAAGTCAGACAAAGACTGGGCTTTTGGGGACTAAGACAACTGACGTTAGAAGGCAAGATTTTAATTTTTAAAGCAGTGATTTTACCACTAATTTTACTTGTCTGTTCTGTTTTTAGTCCCCCAAGACGATTCCTGGCTAAGTTGGAGAGGGCGGTATTTTATTTCCTGTGGGGGTCCAAGTGGGAACGAATCAAGAGGGAGGTCGTTAAAAAGAAAAAAGAGAATGGCGGGAAAGGCCTCCCAGACCCCCACCTGTTTTTAGGCAGCCGCTTTGCCGCCCTCCATATCCAGTATGCACTGACCCCATCCAGAGAACACAAGACAGCAGCCATGACCCGATTCTGGATGGGGTCATACCTAAGAAGTTTGAAAATTTTACCCATTGATCTTAAAAGTCCAGTGTCTTTTAATTTGTCAAAAGAGCATAGTTTTATTAAGAAATTTTTAAAGAAATATCTTTTAGAAACAAATGATGCCACTGTTTTAACTAATCACAAGTCTCTCGTCTCTCTTGTGCAGGATCGAGAATCGGTGAGTCCAGTTCCAGGCCTCACACTAGGTGAGGCCAAAGACGTTTGGAGGAACGCAGCCCACCCAGCTCTCCAGAACAGGCTTAAGGACCTGTCGTGGATGGTGGCTCATGAGATCCTCCCGGTCAGGGCGGTCATGCACTCCAGAGGCATGGCCAAAAACTCCACCTGCCCACGGTCCGGATGTGGTTCCCCGGAGACCGTTCAACATCTGCTCTGGGAGTGCGGCGCTGCGCGGGACCTGTGGGCCAAGACAGGCCCCCTGTTTTTCCCGTGCCTGCCAGCGGGTGGGGCCCAGGTGGACTATAAGCTCGCCATCCTGGGGGTGGGTCAGGGCTTGAAGGAGTTGACACCACCAACGTTTGCCTCGCTCTGGCTCACCCTCAACCACATCAAGGATGCCATCTGGGTCACCAGAAACCTGCTGGTGGGGAAACGCGTGACGGTCCCCCTCCACGCGTGCGAGCAGAGGATAACATCAACGCTGCAGGGTGGGCCGCACGTCGTTATTCGGATGGGGGGGCCGAGGTCACACGGAGAAGGTCCCGGCCGCCACCGTACCTGGCCGCCCGTAGATGCACCCTCACCACTCTGGCTACGGGAACAGCGGGCCAGCGGGCCGGAGGAGAGGGGATCTCCGCTGGGCACTGGAAGCGAGGAGTCTGGGGCCTGTTCTGGAGACCTGGAGTGAATGGACATTCTTGATAGGGACTCACCCTCGATCCTGTACAAGAGATGTTTTATTTGGCATATTTTATTGTTTTATTGTTTTATATTTGCATTCCTATTTTATTTTAATCCATTTTACCTTTACTTTAAAACAACACACAACATACATGGACTTTTACACAACACATCAACATAACTGATTTTTAACTGTAACTTATGTCCTTTTTGTTGTTTTAAGATATGTGCAAAAATGTGATTTTATAAGGAAAAAATGGATATTGAAAGAATGGAATGAAACAATGTGACAATAAACTTTTTTCGAAAGAAAAATCTGTTCTTATCAGTTTAATATCTGATACGTGCCCTACCCGGGCACCATATATTAAATTGATTTTTGGAACTGGGAGATGGAAGAGGGGCTTGCTCCGTCCACTCCACGCATCGACCCGGTATTGCAGTACTTCTGGGAACGGTGCACCCCCAAAAACTGTGTTCAATGAAAGAGATGTTTTAGTCTTGTGTGGCAGCAGGTGTTAATGGAAGTAACGTATATTGCTGTGTATGGGTGCTTTAAAGGTGTTGTAGGTGATCATATGCTATACAGGTAATGGTGGTGTGAGAGGGAAAAAAAAACAACAACTCTGTTCTTATCTCGTTTAACATCTGATTCGTCCACTATCCGGTGACCGCGTATGAAATTGATTTTTGGCTCATGGATCCGGAGCATGAAAACAACATCATCCACAACAACAACAGCAAAAGAGCCCGACTCTGCAGGTTTTTGATGTCTCTCTCTTATCTCTTGGAGTTTTTACGAATGAGCTGATGAGTTGAATCAGGTGTGTGTTTGATTGTCCGACCGTTGGTGAGGATTGCGGAGAGGGACACGGTGCCTCTGACGGGAGGCCTGGGAATTCATACTTACCTGGCAGGGGAGACACCATGATCAGGAAGGTGGTTCACCCAGGGCGAGGCTCGGCCATTGCACTCCGGTTGTGCTGACCCCTGCGAATTCCCCAAATGTGGGAATCTCGACTGCATAATTTATGGTAGTGGGGGACTGCGTTCGCGCTCTCCCCTGGACACACTGGTTAAAAGAGCAGATTGTTCGAGTTCCTCTTCTTCTGGTAGTTAACGACCTAGGAAGTCCAGGGAATTGAACTGCAGTGGTTGATCGAGAGATGTAAAACTCTCAACCTAGGACCAGTCTGCAAAAGTAGGGCTGTTTTTTAGTTTTTTTTCCATCATTCTTCAAATAATCTCCATTATTCAACCAGCGCTTTTATTGGCAGCAGTGGTCCTAGAAGCAAAGTTGTTCCGAATGAGGAGTTCTATCATATGTGAAAAATCACCTGACATACAGTCGCCTATGGCCGTATTCATGTTGTTGTTTTTACTGTTTACAGCGCCACCAAGTGGCCAGTCGCCACATCCCTTTTCACCTGAGCACAGGCTGAGCCCGTGCACAGGTGTACCGACTTGGGTGTAATTGTCTCATTCCGTTGGAGAGTTATGGCCATTTAAGTAAAGCCCGCCTCGCCCACTCCCAACGTTTTGGCGTCCCGTCGCCAACGTGAATCGAAATTCCGACTTTTTTCCCCATCGCTGTCGGCAATCAGACTCCAGGGAATCTTTCTGCACCGGTTTGGGTCAGATCGGGCGAAAGACCTAGGACTAGTGTGCAAAAGTAGCTTTTTCACAAAATCCCAAATACCCGAAAATCTCCCCAGCGCAACCATCGAATCCGAGGCCTGCGTCTTGTTCGGCCCGAGCCAAGGATTCCGGTGATGTAAGACACTTGGGTCTGCGACGGACGGTTCAGGAGTTACGAGGCATTTCGTACTTCTGATCGCTGCAGCGCCACCTTGGGGCCGAGCCTTGGTGATGTTGTAGACCGGGCGGGTACTACCATCCCTCAAGAGTTTCAAGTCTCTACGACGTACGCTTTGGTCTGCCCGCTCACTTTTAGGGCAGAATGTTTGTTGGTCCAAAATCCCAGGTTGCACTCCAAAGTGTCGTGTTGTGCGCTCTGCTGTGATCCATTTTCGGTGTCAACAGTCAAGCTGAGCTTGTATTGCTGTGAGCTGAGCTTGTTTGTTGGCGACCTTTAGACCCTCTCGCCACGGCCCAGGTGGGCGTGGCCTTTGACGGCTCCCCCGCCTCTGCGTCATTGTGTCATCGCTTCTCGGCCTTTTGGCTAAGATCAAGTGTCTGGTCCTAGGGTAGAGACAGCGATCGCCTCTTGGAGGTTTTTCCGGCTTGGGTCCTTCAGTGACTTGAGCCCCAAACTTTTGAGAGGTACATTGATCCAGCTGCTTTTATTCCGGTTCTGTTTTAAGGTAAGACCTTTTTATCTATTTATTTATTTATTTATTGTTTTTTAAAGTTTTAGGCTGTTGGTGTCTCCACCATGTCGGCTGCCCGTGCCGGCATGAGGAGGCACCACAGCGTGCGTTTTTTATTCAAAGAAGTTGAGGGGAAGCTCCTGGGGATGTCACGTCTTGACTTCTCCAGGAAGCTGATCCAAAAAACTCTAAATTTTAAACCTGATGATCTGAATTGCATCGTGACTCTGCCCCTGAACAAAGGATTTGATGTTAGTTTTAGAGCGGTTTCCCACCTGAATGATTTCTGGCACAGATTTGAAGTAGCTAAATCCCAGCTGTCCATGTTTACTGTTGAAAAGCTCTCTGACAACACACTTAAAACTGTGATTGTTAGAATGTTTAATGAGACAGTGACTGGGGAGGACATTTGTGTCTGGCTGGGCAGATTTTGCACAGTTCGAAGCCAGCCAGTCAAGGTTTTAGATGAGGATGGTATTTGGACATGCTCCTGGCGAATTCCCATTAAACAATGGGAAGACGCTGGGGGCTACCAGGGCCTGAAGCATCTGCCTTCTATGATTGTGTTGGGTGAGAACAGAGGCTACATTCACTACCAGGGTATGCCCAAATTATGTAGAAAATGTGGAAAGTTTGGGCACTTAGCTGAAGCATGCCAGGAAATGATATGTGGGAAATGCAGAGAAATTGGTCATACTTTTGAAGAGTGTACCAATGGCAGGCGGTGCAACCTCTGTGGGGAGTCATCCCATCTCTACAGAGATTGCCCTAAAAGTTTTGCCAACAAACTGAAAGGCAACAAAATGGCCGCCCCACATGTGGAACAAACAAAAGAGCAAAGGAAGGAGGAGGCGGTCCCTGAGGTTTTGGCGGGAAATTCTATTTCCCAGCCAGCCTCAGGGAGTGGGCAGGAGGAAGGAAGTGGGGCGGCCACAGGGGCGGAGTCAAGTTTTAACAGCGAACAGAGTGAGGAAGCCGTTCCCCAACAAGAGAGAAGTGAAAACAAAATGGAGGAGGAGGAGGAGGATGCAACGGCTTCCTCACTCTACACCGTATCGGAGGTTAGTGTGGTGGATAGTGGGGGTGAATCCGAGGGTTCACTCCCCAATGCTCAGGTGCAAAAAAGGTCTGCGAGATCTCCTCTGCTTCAAACAGAGGAGAAAAGGCTGCGGGCATCGCATCGGCTAGATAGTTCCTCTTCGTTAGATCTAGACCGTATGTGGCCCGCAGAATCTCCCAATGAAGTCTCCTTTTTGCACGTTAAGCTTAGAACATCGTCACCGAAGGAGCCACAAGAGGTTCTCTCTGTGGACTCTGAGGCGGCGAGCATTTGCCCTCCTGATCCCAGTTTTTCTGGGGAAAAGGAAAAAGTGCTACATGACATAACATGATTTTAATGTAACTTTCTGCAGTCTTTTGGTTTTATCCTTCTATTAATGCTTGTATTTTTAACCATACTGCTCATGGCCCTCACTATCTCTACAATCAATGTGAGAAGTGTGAGGTCTACTTTGCGAGCACAGAGTGTGTTATCCTTTTTAAAAACTTTTAAGTCAGATGTGTTTTTATTGCAAGAATGTGGTTTGCCCTTTTTAACAAATTACAGGAAGTGGGAGGAGATTTGGACCCCAGGATTTTCCATTTGGAGTGGGTCCAATTTTAACAAAAATGACGGTGTTGCTATTTTAATAAAAAATCCCAACCTTTTGGTGAAGGGCAGCACTGTGGTGAGGGACGGGCGGGCAATTTTAGCAAATCTGACTTTTTTAGGTAAGGATCTTAACATTTTAAATATGTATGGTTTTACTGAAAAAAATAACAGGTATGAGCTTTTAGAAGACTTGCAACCCCACATGCTAGGCAGGGCTCCCCTAGTGGTAGCAGGGGATTTTAATTGTGTATTATCAAAAAAGGACAGAAGGAGGGTAGGAGAGGATTTTAAGGTCGACAAGACATCGGTTTTATTACAAAATATAGTCAAAGATTTTAAGTTAGTTGACTGTTTTAAAACAATGCATCAAAGAGAGGAAGGCTTCACCTGGTTCAGTGGTGACGGTGCCAGAGCCTCTCGAATTGACTATATTTTTACCAGGGACCTCCCGCCGACCGATGCTACATTGACCCCCCTCTTTTTTTCCGACCACATGATGCTGTCTTGCACTCTTTCACTCCCCACGGGTGTGACTGCAGGGGGAGGGCTGTGGAAGCTGAACTGTTCCCTATTAGAGGACGAGGAAGTGGTTAGTGAGTATAGGGAGCAGTTCAGCCAATGGCAGACCCTCCAGGACTTTTACGACTCACGTGCACAGTGGTGGGAGATGGTGAAACAAAGGACAGGACGGTTTTTTAAACAAATTGGAAAAGAAAAAAAGAATAAAGAAAAAAGACGCATGATGGGGTTGCAAAAAAGACTGCAGAGATATTTTAACCTTTTAAACAATGGATTGGATTTTACAAATGAAATAAAAGAAGTAAAGAAAGAAATGTCAGATCTGTCTGAAACAAAGAGCAAAGGTGTCATTTTAAGATGTAGAGAAAGGGAGTTAGAGGAAGGAGAGAAGTGTACCAGGTATTTTTTTAAAAAGACAATAGCTCGGGGAGGGTCGATCAATATTTTAAAAACTTTTAGAGGGGGGGAAGTAAATACAACTGACCTGATTTTAGGGGAAATTGAAAGTTTTTACAGTAATTTATACGGCACTAAAGAGGTACACAATGGCATCTTAGAGGAAGTTTTAGGGTTTTTAGATGAAAAAGTTAAGAGTCCAGATGTGCTTTTATCCCAGGATTTTAATCTTTTAGAATTGGAAAAAGCTTTAAAGGGTTTTAAGAAGGGGAAGTCCCCGGGCATGGACGGACTCCCCTTTGAGTTTTATCTGACTTTCTGGGACATTTTAGCACATGACTTACTTACAGTTTTTAAAGAATTTGAGACTCTTGACAGACTTCCAGACAGCTTTAGAGTAGGGATAGTTACATTACTGTACAAAAAAGGAGACAAGACTGACTTGAGAAACTGGCGACCAATCACTCTTTTAAATTATGATTGTAAACTTTTTAGTAAGATTTTAGCTACACGCATGTCGACTGTTTTAGAGGACGTAATCCACCTGGATCAAGCTTGCGCTGTGCCCGGCAGGAAGATCACAGACAGCCTGGTACTGATCAGAGACGCCATCTGCGAGAGACAGAAACATTAGGCTTGTAGTCCTAAATTTAGACTTTGAAAAAGCTTTTGATCGGGTCTCGCACCAGTACCTCCTTCAGGTACTGCAAAAAATGGGCTTTCCAGAGAGGTTTATAGCTTGGGTGGGACTGCTGTATGAGGGCTTAAGCAGCAAATTTCTTGCAAATGGGCATCTTTCCAAAGCTGTAAATATCCACAGCGGTGTCCGTCAGGGGTGTCCTTTATCTCCCCTTCTGTATGTGGCTTGTATTGAGCCACTGGCACAGATCTTGAGAAGGGATAAATGGATTAAAGGACTAGATATCCCAGGAACTGGTGGACTGACGGCGACCTGCGTTTTATATATGGATGACGTGACCCTTTTAGCGACTGACTTTTTATCAGTACGAAGAGCAATGGACTTGACTGACTGGTACGGTCGGGCCTCGGGCGCCAAGCTTAACAGGAGTAAGTCCGAGGCCCTGCTCTTCGGGCCGTGGGGCGACGTGGACACAGGAGGACTAGATTTGGATTTTAAAGAAAAGGATTTGAAAATTTTAGGAGTAAAATTTGACAGGGAGGGTGGAGGACCAGGAAACTGGACTGACATGTTAGGGAAAGTCAGACAAAGACTGGGCTTTTGGGGACTAAGACAACTGACGTTAGAAGGCAAGATTTTAATTTTTAAAGCAGTGATTTTACCACTAATTTTACTTGTCTGTTCTGTTTTTAGTCCCCCAAGACGATTCCTGGCTAAGTTGGAGAGGGCGGTATTTTATTTCCTGTGGGGGTCCAAGTGGGAACGAATCAAGAGGGAGGTCGTTAAAAAGAAAAAAGAGAATGGCGGGAAAGGCCTCCCAGACCCCCACCTGTTTTTAGGCAGCCGCTTTGCCGCCCTCCATATCCAGTATGCACTGACCCCATCCAGAGAACACAAGACAGCAGCCATGACCCGATTCTGGATGGGGTCATACCTAAGAAGTTTGAAAATTTTACCCATTGATCTTAAAAGTCCAGTGTCTTTTAATTTGTCAAAAGAGCATAGTTTTATTAAGAAATTTTTAAAGAAATATCTTTTAGAAACAAATGATGCCACTGTTTTAACTAATCACAAGTCTCTCGTCTCTCTTGTGCAGGATCGAGAATCGGTGAGTCCAGTTCCAGGCCTCACACTAGGTGAGGCCAAAGACGTTTGGAGGAACGCAGCCCACCCAGCTCTCCAGAACAGGCTTAAGGACCTGTCGTGGATGGTGGCTCATGAGATCCTCCCGGTCAGGGCGGTCATGCACTCCAGAGGCATGGCCAAAAACTCCACCTGCCCACGGTCCGGATGTGGTTCCCCGGAGACCGTTCAACATCTGCTCTGGGAGTGCGGCGCTGCGCGGGACCTGTGGGCCAAGACAGGCCCCCTGTTTTTCCCGTGCCTGCCAGCGGGTGGGGCCCAGGTGGACTATAAGCTCGCCATCCTGGGGGTGGGTCAGGGCTTGAAGGAGTTGACACCACCAACGTTTGCCTCGCTCTGGCTCACCCTCAACCACATCAAGGATGCCATCTGGGTCACCAGAAACCTGCTGGTGGGGAAACGCGTGACGGTCCCCCTCCACGCGTGCGAGCAGAGGATAACATCAACGCTGCAGGGTGGGCCGCACGTCGTTATTCGGATGGGGGGGCCGAGGTCACACGGAGAAGGTCCCGGCCGCCACCGTACCTGGCCGCCCGTAGATGCACCCTCACCACTCTGGCTACGGGAACAGCGGGCCAGCGGGCCGGAGGAGAGGGGATCTCCGCTGGGCACAGGAAGCGAGGAGTCTGGGGCCTGTTCTGGAGACCTGGAGTGAATGGACATTCTTGATAGGGACTCACCCTCGATCCTGTACAAGAGATGTTTTATTTGGCATATTTTATTGTTTTATTGTTTTATATTTGCATTCCTATTTTATTTTAATCCATTTTACCTTTACTTTAAAACAACACACAACATACATGGACTTTTACACAACACATCAACATAACTGATTTTTAACTGTAACTTATGTCCTTTTTGTTGTTTTAAGATATGTGCAAAAATGTGATTTTATAAGGAAAAAATGGATATTGAAAGAATGGAATGAAACAATGTGACAATAAACTTTTTTCGAAAGAAAAATCTGTTCTTATCAGTTTAATATCTGATACGTGCCCTACCCGGGCACCATATATTAAATTGATTTTTGGAACTGGGAGATGGAAGAGGGGCTTGCTCCGTCCACTCCACGCATCGACCCGGTATTGCAGTACTTCTGGGAACGGTGCACCCCCAAAAACTGTGTTCAATGAAAGAGATGTTTTAGTCTTGTGTGGCAGCAGGTGTTAATGGAAGTAACGTATATTGCTGTGTATGGGTGCTTTAAAGGTGTTGTAGGTGATCATATGCTATACAGGTAATGGTGGTGTGAGAGGGAAAAAAAAACAACAACTCTGTTCTTATCTCGTTTAACATCTGATTCGTCCACTATCCGGTGACCGCGTATGAAATTGATTTTTGGCTCATGGATCCGGAGCATGAAAACAACATCATCCACAACAACAACAGCAAAAGAGCCCGACTCTGCAGGTTTTTGATGTCTCTCTCTTATCTCTTGGAGTTTTTACGAATGAGCTGATGAGTTGAATCAGGTGTGTGTTTGATTGTCCGACCGTTGGTGAGGATTGCGGAGAGGGACACGGTGCCTCTGACGGGAGGCCTGGGAATTCATACTTACCTGGCAGGGGAGACACCATGATCAGGAAGGTGGTTCACCCAGGGCGAGGCTCGGCCATTGCACTCCGGTTGTGCTGACCCCTGCGAATTCCCCAAATGTGGGAATCTCGACTGCATAATTTATGGTAGTGGGGGACTGCGTTCGCGCTCTCCCCTGGACACACTGGTTAAAAGAGCAGATTGTTCGAGTTCCTCTTCTTCTGGTAGTTAACGACCTAGGAAGTCCAGGGAATTGAACTGCAGTGGTTGATCGAGAGATGTAAAACTCTCAACCTAGGACCAGTCTGCAAAAGTAGGGCTGTTTTTTAGTTTTTTTTCCATCATTCTTCAAATAATCTCCATTATTCAACCAGCGCTTTTATTGGCAGCAGTGGTCCTAGAAGCAAAGTTGTTCCGAATGAGGAGTTCTATCATGTGTGAAAAATCACCTGACATACAGTCGCCTATGGCCGTATTCATGTTGTTGTTTTTACTGTTTACAGCGCCACCAAGTGGCCAGTCGCCACATCCCTTTTCACCTGAGCACAGGCTGAGCCCGTGCACAGGTGTACCGACTTGGGTGTAATTGTCTCATTCCGTTGGAGAGTTATGGCCATTTAAGTAAAGCTCGCCTCGCCCACTCCCAACGTTTTGGCGTCCCGTCGCCAACGTGAATCGAAATTCCGACTTTTTTCCCCATCGCTGTCGGCAATCAGACTCCAGGGAATCTTTCTGCACCGGTTTGGGTCAGATCGGGCGAAAGACCTAGGACTAGTGTGCAAAAGTAGCTTTTTCACAAAATCCCAAATACCCGAAAATCTCCCCAGCGCAACCATCGAATCCGAGGCCTGCGTCTTGTTCGGCCCGAGCCAAGGATTCCGGTGATGTAAGACACTTGGGTCTGCGACGGACGGTTCAGGAGTTACGAGGCATTTCGTACTTCTGATCGCTGCAGCGCCACCTTGGGGCCGATTGGGCCGAGCCTTGGTGATGTTGTAGACCGGGCGGGTACTACCATCCCTCAAGAGTTTCAAGTCTCTACGACGTACGCTTTGGTCTGCCCGCTCACTTTTAGGGCAGAATGTTTGTTGGTCCAAAATCCCAGGTTGCACTCCAAAGTGTCGTGTTGTGCGCTCTGCTGTGATCCATTTTCGGTGTCAACAGTCAAGCTGAGCTTGTATTGCTGTGAGCTGAGCTTGTTTGCTGGCGACCTTTAGACCCTCTCGCCACGGCCCAGGTGGGCGTGGCCTTTGACGGCTCCCCCGCCTCTGCGTCATTGTGTCATCGCTTCTCGGCCTTTTGGCTAAGATAAAGTGTAGTATCTGTTCTTATCTGTTTAATATCTGATACGTGCCCTACCCGGGCACCATATATTAAATTGATTTTTGGAACTGGGAGATGGAAGAGGGGCTTGCTCCGTCCACTCCACGCATCGACCCGGTATTGCAGTACTTCTGGGAACGGTGCACCCCCAAAAACTGTGTTCAATGAAAGAGATGTTTTAGTCTTGTGTGGCAGCAGGTGTTAATGGAAGTAACGTATATTGCTGTGTATGGGTGCTTTAAAGGTGTTGTAGGTGATCATATGCTATACAGGTAATGGTGGTGTGAGAGGGAAAAAAAAACAACAACTCTGTTCTTATCTCGTTTAACATCTGATTCGTCCACTATCCGGTGACCGCGTATGAAATTGATTTTTGGCTCATGGATCCGGAGCATGAAAACAACATCATCCACAACAACAACAGCAAAAGAGCCCGACTCTGCAGGTTTTTGATGTCTCTCTCTTATCTCTTGGAGTTTTTACGAATGAGCTGATGAGTTGAATCAGGTGTGTGTTTGATTGTCCGACCGTTGGTGAGGATTGCGGAGAGGGACACGGTGCCTCTGACGGGAGGCCTGGGAATTCATACTTACCTGGCAGGGGAGACACCATGATCAGGAAGGTGGTTCACCCAGGGCGAGGCTAGGCCATTGCACTCCGGTTGTGCTGAACCCTGCGAATTCCCCAAATGTGGGAATCTCGACTGCATAATTTATGGTAGTGGGGGACTGCGTTCGCGCTCTCCCCTGGACACACTGGTTAAAAGAGCAGATTGTTCGAGTTCCTCTTCTTCTGGTAGTTAACGACCTAGGAAGTCCAGGGAATTGAACTGCAGTGGTTGATCGAGAGATGTAAAACTCTCAACCTAGGACCAGTCTGCAAAAGTAGGGCTGTTTTTTAGTTTTTTTTTCATCATTCTTCAAATAATCTCCATTATTCAACCAGCGCTTTTATTGGCAGCAGTGGTCCTAGAAGCAAAGTTGTTCCGAATGAGGAGTTCTATCATGTGGTATGAATACCTTGTGCATGTGTGAAAAATCACCTGACATACAGTCGCCTATGGCCGTATTCATGTTGTTGTTTTTACTGTTTACAGCGCCACCAAGTGGCCAGTCGCCACATCCCTTTTCACCTGAGCACAGGCTGAGCCCGTGCACAGGTGTACCGACTTGGGTGTAATTGTCTCATTCCGTTGGAGAGTTATGGCCATTTAAGTAAAGCCCGCCTCGCCCACTCCCAACGTTTTGGCGTCCCGTCGCCAACGTGAATCGAAATTCCGACTTTTTTCCCCATCGCTGTCGGCAATCAGACTCCAGGGAATCTTTCTGCACCGGTTTGGGTCAGATCGGGCGAAAGACCTAGGACTAGTGTGCAAAAGTAGCTTTTTCACAAAATCCCAAATACCCGAAAATCTCGCCAGCGCAACCATCGAATCCGAGGCCTGCGTCTTGTTCGGCCCGAGCCAAGGATTCCGGTGATGTAAGACACTTGGGTCTGCGACGGACGGTTCAGGAGTTACGAGGCATTTCGTACTTCTGATCGCTGCAGCGCCACCTTGGGGCCGATTGGGCCGAGCCTTGGTGATGTTGTAGACCGGGCGGGTACTACCATCCCTCAAGAGTTTCAAGTCTCTTCGACGTACGCTTTGGTCTGCCCGCTCACTTTTAGGGCAGAATGTTTGTTGGTCCAAAATCCCAGGTTGCACTCCAAAGTGTCGTGTTGTGCGCTCTGCTGTGATCCATTTTCGGTGTCAACAGTCAAGCTGAGCTTGTATTGCTGTGAGCTGAGCTTGTTTGCTGGCGACCTTTAGACCCTCTCGCCACGGCCCAGGTGGGCGTGGCCTTTGACGGCTCCCCCGCCTCTGCGTCATTGTGTCATCGCTTCTCGGCCTTTTGGCTAAGATCAAGTGTACGCCAAATGGATGCACCGAGAGAGGAGATGCAGATGCCGACCATGATGGTGCGGTTGAGAAACACGGTCAGGATACAAGTGAAGGCGGATACGGATATGGAAGTAAAGAGAAGATTTGGACGGGACTTCGTGGTAACCGAGCTCTTGAGGGAAGTTTTTGGAATTTCAGCCTCACTAGTCTTTTGCCTGCAAGACTTTTCTTCTTCTTCTGGGTTTATGGACTTGACCTTTTTCCAGTTAAGGGATTGTGTTGTTTTTTTTGAAGCTTGGGAAAAGAAGAAAGACCATCAGTGTTTGAAAGGCCTGCAAATAATTCCAGCCTTTGCTCAGGACTTTTTACCTTTGACAATCCACGTTTACAACCCTTTTGTGGAGGACAGTGATGTGCTATCTTTTCTGGCTAGATATTGTGAGACAGTCAAAGGAGGTGAGCGTTTGAAAGACCGCTTTGGAATCTGGACTGGCAAGCGGAGGTATCTGGTGAAACTGCGAGTAGACCCAGCAGCACAGGGAGGCATTGTGCACCCTCCAGGATCCTTTTTCATCGGGTCAAATAGAGGCTTTCTGCACTACCCAGGGCAGCCACTGTATTGCAGAAGGTGTGGCGCTCAAGGCCATGTGAAGGCGGACTGTGTAGGCCAACGGTGTCGCTTTTGTGAATCGTCTGAGCACGTGGCCTCAAACTGCCCAGAGCCTAAAAGATGCAGCTTGTGTGGGGAGAAAGATCATTTGTTCCGGATGTGTCCCAGCAGGCAGAAATCTTACGCCAGCCTGTTCAAAGAAGGGCACGATTTGCAGGAAGATTTTGCTGGCTTACTGGAGAGTGTGCAGGCGGTGATGAGCAGTCAAGAGGCTGGTCCCTCGTGTTTGAACGCCAAACCGGCGTCGAAGGAGCAGGCTGGAGAAACAAGGAATGCAGAGGGGCCGGGAAAGAGCGGGAAGGTGGAGGTGGAACAGCAGACGGCGTCATCGCAAGTGTGGTCTGAATTCGACGTGGCAGAGGTGCTGTGCGGAATCTATGAGACAGACCAGGGGGCAGTGGAGATGGCAAGTGGCGGAGAGAAACAGCTCCCTTCAGGTGATGGTGAGGGCCTACAGCAACAGGACACGCTGAAACTGGGTACGGGTCAAGGATTAAGACGTCGGAGGTCTTTGGAGGACAAGAGTGCAGAGGTCGAGCGAAAGTGCAGCAGGTTCCAGGCCCAAGAGCTGACAGCCGGAAGTGACTGGGGAGAGGATGGAGACGAGATGGACGTTGAGATGGGGCTTCCTGAGGGGGAGGGGACATGCGGGAATGAGGGGAGGGCGAGAGTTTTTGAAAAGGTGAAATCTATTTTGGGAAAGAATACAGGGGGGGATGAGGGGGAGAGGGTGGAAGGGGAAGGGGGGGATTGGATTGAGGTATCAGGGGGGAGAGGAAAGAAGCGTTTGGGGAAGATGGACAGTAGGTGAATTTTGGATGTGGGGAAAATAAGGGTTCCTGTTCTTTTCTTTGCTAAGAGTTTTTTTTTTTCTCTCCATATGGTTTGTTTAAGGAAGGCAACATTTAATGTAAGGGAGGGTGGGGGGACAGCTTTTAGGTGCAGTTTGAAAAGGTCAAAACTGTTTGTGGTTCTATGTATATTTTTTGGGGGGGTTTTGTGATATTTCTGTATGCCCAAGATGAGAGGTTTCAGGATAGCTACTCTCAATGTGAGAGGTCTGAAGATGGCAGAGCGAAGGAGAGCCTTTTTTGAGTCTTTAAAGACCTGTTGTTTTGATGTTTTGTTGTTACAAGAATGCCATCTAGAGGGCAGCAGAGACGAAGTTATTTTTTCAGAGGAATGGGAAAGGGGCCCATCAGTGTGGGGGGCGGGAAACGTTAAGGCTGATGGGGTGGGAATACTTTTCAATTCTGAAGAATTTTTAGTTGAAGGGAGTGCAATGGTTGTTCCGGGGAGGGTGTTATACATTGATGTAAGATGGAGAGGGGTGGGTGTTAGAATTATTAATGTTTATGCTCCCAGCAAAAGAGATGAGAGGTTGGGTTTCTTTAATTGTTTGAAAGTTTTATTTTTTACGCATAGGAAGGTTTTTCTTGGGGGGGACTTTAATGTGTCGCTGGATAGAGAACCTAGAGGGGAGTTAGCCAATTTAATTAGAAGTTTTTCGTTTCGTGATTCCTTCAAGGTGGTAGGGGGAGCATCAGAGGGATATACATGGAGAAACAGTAGAGGAGAAGCTTCCCGCCTGGATTATGTGTTTGTACCTGCGGGAATTGAAATGGGGAAGTTTTTTAGGTTACCGGTCTGGTTGTCGGACCATTGTATGGTAGGGGTGGAGGTGGAAGTGGGGGGGTGTGAGAGGGGAAGAGGGTCCTGGAGGCTGAATAGGTTTTTTTTGCAGGACGAGATTTTCTGCCAGGTGTTCAGACATCTTTATAGGGCGTGGCAGAATTTGAAGGGGTTGTATGTGTCGCGGGCCTTGTGGTGGGAGGGAGTTAAGGAGAGAATAGGAATTTTCTGTAGGTGGTGGGGGAGGGCTAAAGCAGTGAAAAGGAGAGAGGTAATTAATGGTTGGAATAGGGAAATGCAGTGTCTGTGGAATAATGGAGGGAGTGGGGTAGCAGGGGTAGGAGGCAGGTTCTACGAGTTACAGGGAAAGATAAAGGATTTCTATATGAAAGAGGCGGAAAAGTTTATGTTAGAGATGGGCAGGAGGAGAAGGGTTTTGGAGGAAGGGCCATCAAAATTTTTATTCGCTGCCATAAAGAAAAATCAACAGAAGAGAGGTATAGAGATTTTGAGGACAGAGAATGGGTATACAAAGTCGACGGATGAGATGTTGAGTGTGGTGGAGTATTTTTATAAGCAGCTTTTTAGTGTTAGAGGTTCTGTAGATTCTTTGGCAGAAGGGTTTTTAAAGTGCTTAAGGAAATCTTTAGAGAGTGAGGAAGCTGATGGTCTGGAAGGGGAAGTTTCTTGGCAAGAAGCAAGAGAGGCGATGGTAACTCTTAAGAAAGGGACGGCTCCAGGTTGTGATGGGTTGCCAATTGAGTTATATTGCTCTTTTTGGCAGCAAATTGGGAAGGACCTGGTGGAGGTGTATAATGAGAGCCTGTCGGCTGGAATGCTTCCCGAGTCAATGAGGACAGGGCATGTCTCCCTTCTGTATAAGAAGGGAGACAAGGAAGATTTGGCAAATTGGAGACCCATCACTTTGCTCAATATAGATTACAAGATCCTGGCAAAAGTGATAGCGGTGAGAATGAGGTCGGTGGTAGGGAGGGTAGTGCATCCGGACCAAACCTGCGGGGTGCCTGGGCGGACTAGTAGTTTGAATCTAACGCTGATAAGGGACGCTGTAGGGTGGGCTGAGCAGAGGAATCTTCCGCTAGCTATCTTAAGCCTCGATCAAGAAAAGGCTTTTGATAGAGTCGGGCTTTCTTTTTTGTTCAAAGTTTTGGAGAGGGTAGGATTTGGGGAAGGGATTAGAGCGTGGGTGCGTTTATTGTATGAGGGGGCGGAGAGTAAGGTGAGAGTGAATGGCTTTTTGACGAGGTCAGTAAAACAGTTGGGAGGGGTGAGACAAGGTTGTCCCTTGTCCCCCCTCTTATATATCCTGTTCATAGAGCCTTTGGCAGCCCGTTTAAGAACTTGGCAGAGGTTCAGTGGCTTGCATATGCCAGGCGCGGGAGGTAGGTGCGCAAAAGTGTCCGTGTATGCAGATGACATGACACTGTTCTTGACGACTGAGAGGGATTTTGCGGAATCAACCCAGATCCTTAGGGACTTTGGGGAGGCTACGGGGGCAAAAGTGAACATGTCAAAGTCAGCAGTGATGTTTGTCGGGAAGTGGGCTGGGAAGGAAACCGTCACTGGGGGATATAGTTTATGTGAAAATGGCCTAAAAATATTGGGGGTACGGTTTTTCAGGCAGAATAGTGCCAAGGAGAACTGGAAGGTTTTGGTTGGGAAAATCCGCTCCAAAGTGGGGTTTTGGAGAACAAGAGAACTTTCTCTATCGGGGAGGGCATTGGTGATAAAAGCGGATTTGCTGCCTACAGTTAATTTTTTAGCTTATGTTTTCCCTATTCCTTATAATGAGGGCCGTGAGTTGGATAGTCTGGTGTTTTCTTTTTTGTGGAAGGGTGGGTGTGAGATGGTATCGAGGGCACAGGTGGGGCAAGATGTTAAGCAGGGCGGGAGAGGGGTACCGTTTTTTAGTTTGTGGGTTGCAGCTATTTTTGTTTCTTTTACGGCACGCCTGATTGTACAGGAGAGGGTTCACAAAGCTTATTATTTTGCAAGGTTCTGGGCAGCCTTCTTACTGAGATCAATAACTATGTGGGACAAGTTGGTTCCATGGTCGATGGATAGGACGGCGGAATACCAATGGCTGGCTAATTTTCTGCACAAACATTCTTGGGGTTTGGAACAGGGAATAGTTTTGAACCATAAAGAATTGTATAGAGGCTTAAGGGAAAGGGAGAGGGGGGAAGAGGGATTAGAAAGACTTCTGCCGGTCAAGGTGAATTGGAAGATGATACAGCCGTCATATATAGATGGGGCGGGCAGGGACCTTCATTGGATGGGGGCCCTGGGGCGCTTGCCTGTAAGAGAAAGGCTGTACCGTCATGGGCAAGGAAGGTCACCTTTATGCCCAAATGAGTGTGGGAAGGAAGAGACAATTGAACATGTCTTTTGGTCATGTCCAATTGCGTCAGCCTTTTGGAAAGAGGTGAATCAATGGTGGGTGGGATGGAGGGGCCCTATATTGACCAGAAACCTGGTAATTTATGGGGAAGGTTTGGAGAGGCAGAGGGCGGATGTGAGGAAAGGAGTATGGATAATTGTAACCGAAGGGAAGAGATTTGTGTGGAATCATAGGACCTCAATGTTGAGGGTCAAAAAACCAAGGATGGATTCAAAGTTAATTGTATGTTGTGTATTAGCAAGAGTACTAAAATATGTAGACGAAGGAAAAATTAAAAAAGAAATAGAAAGATACCTGAGTAGGAGAGGGAGATAGGATTTAAAAATTGGTTCTATGTGTAAAATGATGGTACATTGAAAAAGTGTGTTGTAAAATCATGTAATATATGTATGTAAATGATGGATTAAAAAAAAAAAAAAAAAAAAAATCTGTTCTTATCAGAACATCTTTTTATCTTTTTTTTTTTTTTTTTTTTTTTTTTTTATCCGGACGACTTGGTTTTCCAAGGAATCTTTTGTTCTTAAGGTAAGTTATTTATTTATTTATTTATTTATTACGGTTTTAAGGTTGTGTTTTAAATAGCTGTTGGTGTCTCCACCATGTCGGCTGCTCGTGCCGGCATGCGGAGGCACCACAGCGTGCGTTTTTTATTTAAAGAGGTGGATGGTAAGCTCCTGGGGTTGTCACGTCTTGACTTCTCCAGGAAGCTGATCCAGAAAGCCCTAAATTTTAGACCCGAGGACTTGAACTGCCTAGTAACTCTCCCCCTGAACAAAGGTTTTGATTTAAGTTTCAAAAGTGCTTCCCTGTTAATTGAATTCTGGCAAAGGTTTGATGCATGCAAAGCCCAATTCGCTATGTTTACTGTGGAGAAACTTTCTGACAATTCATTAAAAACTGTGATTGTTAGGATGTTTAATGAAACAGTGAATGGGGAGGACATTTGTGTCTGGCTGGGCAGATTTTGCACTGTTCGGGGTCAACCAATCAAAGTGTTAGATGAAGATGGTATCTGGAATTGTTCCTGGCGAATTCCCATTAAACAATGGGAGGACGCCGGGGGCTACCAGGGCCTGAAGCATCTGCCTTCAATGATTGTGTTGGGAGAGAACAGGGGCTACATTCACTACCAAGGAATGCCCAAACTGTGCAGGAAGTGTGGGAGGATGGGGCATTTAGCTGATGCATGCAAGGAATTAACATGTGGGAAGTGTAGAGGAATTGGTCACATCTTTGAAGAATGTACCATTGGCAGAAGGTGTAATCTTTGTGGTGAAACTGACCATCTCTACAGAGATTGCCCTAAAAGTTTTGCCAACAAATTGAAAGGGAACAAAATGGCCGCCCCACATGTGGAACAAACAAAAGAACAAAGAGAGAAGGAGGTGGTCCCTGAGATTTTGGCGGGAATTTCAAATTCCCAGCCAGCCTCAGGGATTTGTCAGGAAAAAGGAAGTGGGGCGGCCACAGGGGCGGAGTCACAGCTTGAAACCGAACAGGGGGAGGAAACCACTCCCGGACAAGATAAAGGAAAGGAAACAGAAGACGGAGAGGATGAAACGGTTTCCTCCCTCAACACCGTCTCGGAGGTGAGTATGCCCTCCAGTGGGAGTGAAACTGACCTTTCACTCCCAAATGCTCAAGTGCAGAAGAGAACTGCGGGATCTCCGTTGTGTGTAGTAGTGGAGAAAAGAATGAGGGCTACACAAGGGCTGGATAGTTTCTCCCCGGAGGATCCAGACCGCATGTGGCCCTCAGAATCCCCTAATGAAGTTTCCTTTCTGCATTTTAAGCTAAGAACATCGACACCGAAAGAGTCGCAAGAGTTCAGCTCTGTGGCTTCGGAAGTGTCAACCTCTTGCCCTCCTGAACCCAGCCCCCATGGGAGAAGGGAGAGGCATGAGGAACAAGAAATAACATAATTTTAAAGATGCCTCTGTATGTCTTTTATTAGTCTTCTTTTAAAAGTTCATATCATTTTAACTATACTGCTCATGGCCCTCACAATCTCTACAATAAATGTGAGAAGTGTGAGAAGTGATATACGAGCACAGAGCGTTTTATCCTTTTTAAAATCCTGTAAGTCAGATGTGTTTTTATTGCAAGAATGTGCTTTGCCCTTTTTATCCAATTACAGAAAGTGGGAGGAGCTTTGGACCCCTGGACATTCTATCTGGAGTGGGTCCAATTTTAACAAAAATGACGGTGTTGCTATTTTAATCAACAATCCAAACATCTTGGTGAAGGGCAGCACGGTGGTAAGGGATGGGCGAGCAATTTTAGCAAACTTGACTTTTTTAGATAAGGATTTTAATGTTCTTAATGTGTATGGTTTTAATGATAAGAATGAAAGATATGAGCTTTTAGAAGACCTGCAGCCCCACATGTTAGGGAGGGCCCCTTTGGTGGTGGCAGGGGATTTTAACTGTGTCTTAACTCCGAAAGATAGGAAGAGGGTAGAAGGTTTTAAATTTGACAAAACATCGGTTTTATTGCAAAATTTAGTCAGAGATTTTAATTTAGTCGACTGCTTTAAAAAAATGCATCAGAGAGAGGAGGGCTTCACCTGGTTCAGTGGTGATGGCACCAGAGCCTCTCGCATTGACTACATTTTTACACGGGACTGCTTGCCAACCGATGCTACATTATCCCCCCTCTTTTTTTCTGATCACATGATGCTATCCTGCACCCTTTCACTGGCCTCTGGTGTGACAGTAGGAGGAGGGCTGTGGAAGTTGAACTGCTCCCTGTTGGAGGATGAGGAAGTATTTAGTGAGTACAGGGAGCAGTTCAGCCGATGGCAGACCCTCCAAGACTTTTATGATTCACGTGCACAGTGGTGGGAAATGGTAAAGGAACGGACGAGACAGTTTTTTAAGAAAATAGGAAAGGAGAAAAAGAAAAAAGAAAAGAGACGCATGATGGGGTTGCAAAAACGACTACAGAGGTATTTTAATCTTTTAAAAATTGGGTTTGATTTTAGTGAAGAAATAAAAGAAGTAAAACAAGAAATGTCAGTTTTAGCCCAAATTCAAAGTAAAGGTGTCATTTTAAGGAGTAGAGAACAAGATATTGAAGAAGGGGAAAAGTGTACAAGATATTTTTTTTAAAAAATTATAACACGGGGAGGGGCTTTGACAACTTTGAAATCGGATGGGAGGGTGGTAAATGAAACAGAAGAGATTTTAAGAGGGGTGGAAAACTTTTATAGTGATTTATATGGCCTAAAACAAGTACACGACGATACCTTAATGGAAGTTTTAAATTTTTTAGACAAAAAGCTCCAGAGTCAATGTGCACTTTTAAGACAGGATTTTACGATTTTAGAAATACAAAAAGCTCTGAAAGGTTTTAAGCGTGGGAAGTCCCCAGGACTAGACGGACTACCACTTGAATTTTACTTGACCTTTGGGGACATTTTAGCACATGACTTACTGACTGTTTTTAAAGAATTTGACAATGTGAACAGACTTCCAGACAGCTTCAGAATAGGGATAGTGACGCTATTACATAAGAAAGGCGACAAGACTGACTTAAAGAATTGGCGACCCATCACTCTTTTAAACGTTGACTGCAAACTTTTTAGCAAAATTTTAGCCACGCGTATGTCGACAGTTTTAGCAGACGTAATCCACTTGGATCAAGCATGCGCCGTGCCCGGAAGGAAGATCACGGACAGCCTGGTACTGATCAGAGACGCCATCTGTTTTGCGAGAGACAGAAACATTCAGCTAGTAGTCCTAAATTTAGACTTTGAAAAGGCATTCGACCGTATCTCGCACCAGTTCCTGTTTAAGGTACTGGAAAAAATGGGTTTTCCTGGGAGGTTTATAGCCTGGGTGGGACTGCTGTACAACGATCTGTCTAGCAGAATTTTGGTTAACGGGCATTTATCCAAAGCTGTAAAACTCTACAGCGGCGTCCGTCAGGGGTGTCCTTTATCTCCCCTTCTGTATGTGGCTTGTATTGAGCCACTGGCACAAATCTTGAGAAGGGATAAATGGATTAAAGGACTAGACATCCCAGGGACTGGTGGACTGACGGCGACCTGTGTTTTATATATGGATGACGTGACCCTTTTAGCGACTGACCTTTTATCAGTACGAAGAGCAATGGACTTGACTGACTGGTACGGTCGGGCCTCGGGCGCCAAGCTCAATAGGAGTAAGTCCGAGGCCCAGCTCTTCGGGCCGTGGGGGAACGTGGACACAGTTGGACTAGATTTGGATTTTAAAGACAATGATTTGAAAATTTTAGGTGTAAAATTTGACAGAGAGGGTGGAGGACAAGGAAACTGGACTGACATGTTAGGGAAAGTCAGGCAAAGACTGGGCTTTTGGGGACTGAGACAATTGACGTTTGAAGGCAAGATTTTAATTTTTAAAGCTGTGATTTTACCACTGATTTTACTTGTCTGTTCTGTTTTTAGTCCCCCAAGACGATTCCTGGCCAACCTGGAGAGGGCGGTATTTTATTTCCTGTGGGGGTCCAAGTGGGAACGACTAAAGAGGGAGGTCGTCAAAAAGAAAAAAGAGAATGGCGGGAAAGGCCTCCCAGACCCCCACCTGTTTTTAGGCAGCCGCTTTGCCGCCCTCCACATCCAGTACGCACTGACCCCATCCAGAGAACACAAGACAGCAGCCATGACCCGATTCTGGATGGGGTCATACCTAAGAACTTTGAAAATTTTACCCATTGATCTTAAAAGTCCTGTGTCTTTTAATTTGTCAAAAGAGCATAGTTTTATTAAGAAATTTTTAAAGAAATATCTTTTAGAGACAAATGATGCCACCATTTTAACTAACCATAAGTCTCTTATCTCTCTTGTGCAGGATCGAGAATCGGTGAGCCCGGTTCCAGGCCTCACACTAGGTGAGGCCAAAGATGTTTGGAGGAACGCAGCCCACCCAGCTCTCCAGAACAGGCTTAAAGACTTGTCGTGGATGGTGGCTCATGAGATCCTCCCGGTCAGGGCGGTTATGCACTCCAGAGGCATGGCCAAAAACTCCACCTGCCCACGGTCCGGATGTGGTTCCCCGGAGACCGTTCGACATCTGCTCTGGGAGTGCGGCGCTGCGCGGGACCTGTGGGCCAAGACCGGGCCCCTGTTTTTCCCGTGCCTGCCAGCGGGTGGGGCCCAGGTGGACTACAAGCTCGCCATCCTGGGGGTGGGTCAGGGCTTGAAGGAGCTGACACAACCAACATTTTCCTCGCTCTGGCTCACCCTAAACGTGATAAAGGATGCCATCTGGGTCACCAGAAATCTGCTGGTGGGGAAACGCGTGACGGTCCCCCTCCACGCGTGCGAGCAGAAAATAAGATCAACGCTGCAGGGTGGGCCGCACGTCGTTATTCGGATGGGGGGGCCGGGGTCACACGTAGAAGGTCCCGGCCGCCACCGACCCTGGCCGCCCGTAGATGCACCCTCACCACACCGGCTACGGGAACAGCGGGCCAGCGGGCCGGAGGAGAGGGGATCTCCGCTGGGCACCAGAAGCGGGGAGTCTGGGGCCTGTTCTGGAGACCTGGAGTGAATGGACAATCTTGATAGGGACTCACCCTCGATCCTGTACAAGAGATGTTTTATTTGGCATGTTTTATTGTTCTATTGTTTTTATGTTTTATTCCTATTTATTTTAATCCATTTACGTTTCCTTTAAAACAACACAAATATTAACATACATGGACTTTTACACAACACACAATCAATAATTGATTTTTAACTATAAAGTGTGTCCTTTTATTTGTTTGTTTTGTTGTTTTAAGATGTGTAAATAAATACTTGATATAAAAAAAAAAAAAAAAAAAATGTAAATGGAAAACATGGAATGAAAACTTGTGACAATAAAACTTTTTCGAAAGAAAAATCTGTTCTTATCAGTTTAATATCTGATACGTGCCCTACCCGGGCACCATATATTAAATTGATTTTTGGAACTGGGAGATGGAAGAGGGGCTTGCTCCGTCCACTCCACGCATCGACCCGGTATTGCAGTACTTCTGGGAACGGTGCACCCCCAAAAACTGTGTTCAATGAAAGAGATGTTTTAGTCTTGTGTGGCAGCAGGTGTTAATGGAAGTAACGTATATTGCTGTGTATGGGTGCTTTAAAGGTGTTGTAGGTGATCATATGCTATACAGGTAATGGTGGTGTGAGAGGGAAAAAAAAACAACAACTCTGTTCTTATCTCGTTTAACATCTGATTCGTCCACTATCCGGTGACCGCGTATGAAATTGATTTTTGGCTCATGGATCCGGAGCATGAAAACAACATCATCCACAACAACAACAGCAAAAGAGCCCGACTCTGCAGGTTTTTGATGTCTCTCTCTTATCTCTTGGAGTTTTTACGAATGAGCTGATGAGTTGAATCAGGTGTGTGTTTGATTGTCCGACCGTTGGTGAGGATTGCGGAGAGGGACACGGTGCCTCTGACGGGAGGCCTGGGAATTCATACTTACCTGGCAGGGGAGACACCATGATCAGGAAGGTGGTTCACCCAGGGCGAGGCTCGGCCATTGCACTCCGGTTGTGCTGACCCCTGCGAATTCCCCAAATGTGGGAATCTCGACTGCATAATTTATGGTAGTGGGGGACTGCGTTCGCGCTCTCCCCTGGACACACTGGTTAAAAGAGCAGATTGTTCGAGTTCCTCTTCTTCTGGTAGTTAACGACCTAGGAAGTCCAGGGAATTGAACTGCAGTGGTTGATCGAGAGATGTAAAACTCTCAACCTAGGACCAGTCTGCAAAAGTAGGGCTGTTTTTTAGTTTTTTTTTCATCATTCTTCAAATAATCTCCATTATTCAACCAGCGCTTTTATTGGCAGCAGTGGTCCTAGAAGCAAAGTTGTTCCGAATGAGGAGTTCTATCATGTGGTATGAATACCTTGTGCATGTGTGAAAAATCACCTGACATACAGTCGCCTATGGCCGTATTCATGTTGTTGTTTTTACTGTTTACAGCGCCACCAAGTGGCCAGTCGCCACATCCCTTTTCACCTGAGCACAGGCTGAGCCCATGCACAGGTGTACCGACTTGGGTGTAATTGTCTCATTCCGTTGGAGAGTTATGGCCATTTAAGTAAAGCCCGCCTCGCCCACTCCCAACGTTTTGGCGTCCCGTCGCCAACGTGTATCGAAATTCCGACTTTTTTCCCCATCGCTGTCGGCAATCAGACTCCAGGGAATCTTTCTGCACCGGTTTGGGTCAGATCGGGCGAAAGACCTAGGACTAGTGTGCAAAAGTAGCTTTTTCACAAAATCCCAAATACCCGAAAATCTCGCCAGCGCAACCATCAAATCCGAGGCCTGCGTCTTGTTCGGCCCGAGCCAAGGATTCCGGTGATGTAAGACACTTGGGTCTGCGACGGACGGTTCAGGAGTTACGAGGCATTTCGTACTTCTGATCGCTGCAGCGCCACCTTGGGGCCGATTGGGCCGAGCCTTGGTGATGTTGTAGACCGGGCGGGTACTACCATCCCTCAAGAGTTTCAAGTCTCTACGACGTACGCTTTGGTCTGCCCGCTCACTTTTAGGGCAGAATGTTTGTTGGTCCAAAATCCCAGGTTGCACTCCAAAGTGTCGTGTTGTGCGCTCTGCTGTGATCCATTTTCGGTGTCAACAGTCAAGCTGAGCTTGTATTGCTGTGAGCTGAGCTTGTTTGCTGGCGACCTTTAGACCCTCTCGCCACGGCCCAGGTGGGCGTGGCCTTTGACGGCTCCCCCGCCTCTGCGTCATTGTGTCATCGCTTCTCGGCCTTTTGGCTAAGATCAAGTGTCTGGTCCTAGGGTAGAGACAGCGATCGCCTCTTGGAGGTTTTTCCGGCTTGGGTCCTTCAGTGACTTGAGCCCCAAACTTTTGAGAGGTACATTGATCCAGCTGCTTTTATTCGGGTTCTGTTTTAAGGTAAGACCTTTTTATCTATTTATTTATTATTTATTTATTTATTGTTTTTTAAAGTTTTAGGCTGTTGGTGTCTCCACCATGTCGGCTGCCCGTGCCGGCATGAGGAGGCACCACAGCGTGCGTTTTTTATTCAAAGAAGTTGAGGGGAAGCTCCTGGGGATGTCACGTCTTGACTTCTCCAGGAAGCTGATCCAAAAAACTCTAAATTTTAAACCTGATGATCTGAATTGCATCGTGACTCTGCCCCTGAACAAAGGATTTGATGTTAGTTTTAGAGCGGTTTCCCACCTGAATGATTTCTGGCACAGATTTGAAGTAGCTAAATCCCAGCTGTCCATGTTTACTGTTGAAAAGCTCTCTGACAACACACTTAAAACTGTGATTGTTAGAATGTTTAATGAGACAGTGACTGGGGAGGACATTTGTGTCTGGCTGGGCAGATTTTGCACAGTTCGAAGCCAGCCAGTCAAGGTTTTAGATGAGGATGGTATTTGGACATGCTCCTGGCGAATTCCCATTAAACAATGGGAAGACGCTGGGGGCTACCAGGGCCTGAAGCATCTGCCTTCTATGATTGTGTTGGGCGAGAACAGAGGCTACATTCACTACCAGGGTATGCCCAAATTATGTAGAAAATGTGGAAAGTTTGGGCACTTAGCTGAAGCATGCCAGGAAATGATATGTGGGAAATGCAGAGAAATTGGTCATACTTTTGAAGAGTGTACCAATGGCAGGCGGTGCAACCTCTGTGGGGAGTCATCCCATCTCTACAGAGATTGCCCTAAAAGTTTTGCCAACAAACTGAAAGGCAACAAAATGGCCGCCCCACATGTGGAACAAACAAAAGAGCAAAGGAAGGAGGAGGCGGTCCCTGAGGTTTTGGCGGGAAATTCTAATTCCCAGCCAGCCTCAGGGAGTGGGCAGGAGGAAGGAAGTGGGGCGGCCACAGGGGCGGAGTCAAGTTTTAACAGCGAACAGAGTGAGGAAGCCGTTCCCCAACAAGAGAGAAGTGAAAACAAAATGGAGGAGGAGGAGGAGGATGCAACGGCTTCCTCACTCTACACCGTATCGGAGGTTAGTGTGGTGGATAGTGGGGATGAATCCGAGGGTTCACTCCCCAATGCTCAGGTGCAAAAAAGGTCTGCGAGATCTCCTCTGCTTCAAACAGAGGAGAAAAGGCTGCGGGCATCGCATCGGCTAGATAGTTCCTCTTCGTTAGATCTAGACCGTATGTGGCCCGCAGAATCTCCCAATGAAGTCTCCTTTTTGCACGTTAAGCTTAGAACATCGTCACCGAAGGAGCCACAAGAGGTTCTCTCTGTGGACTCTGAGGCGGCGAGCATTTGCCCTCCTGATCCCAGTTTTTCTGGGGAAAAGGAGAAGCAAGTGCTACATGACATAACATGATTTTAATGTAACTTTCTGCAGTCTTTTGGTTTTATCCTTCTATTAATGCTTGTATTTTTAACCATACTGCTCATGGCCCTCACTATCTCTACAATCAATGTGAGAAGTGTGAGGTCTACTTTGCGAGCACAGAGTGTGTTATCCTTTTTAAAAACTTTTAAGTCAGATGTGTTTTTATTGCAAGAATGTGGTTTGCCCTTTTTAACAAATTACAGGAAGTGGGAGGAGATTTGGACCCCAGGATTTTCCATTTGGAGTGGGTCCAATTTTAACAAAAATGACGGTGTTGCTATTTTAATAAAAAATCCCAACCTTTTGGTGAAGGGCAGCACTGTGGTGAGGGACGGGCGGGCAATTTTAGCAAATCTGACTTTTTTAGGTAAGGATCTTAACATTTTAAATATGTATGGTTTTACTGAAAAAAATAACAGGTATGAGCTTTTAGAAGACTTACAACCCCACATGCTAGGCAGGGCTCCCCTAGTGGTAGCAGGGGATTTTAATTGTGTATTATCAAAAAAGGACAGAAGGAGGGTAGGAGAGGATTTTAAGGTCGACAAGACATCGGTTTTATTACAAAATATAGTCAAAGATTTTAAATTAGTTGACTGTTTTAAAACAATGCATCAAAGAGAGGAAGGCTTCACCTGGTTCAGTGGTGACGGTACCAGAGCCTCTCGAATTGACTATATTTTTACCAGGGACCTCCCGCCGACCGATGCTACATTGACCCCCCTCTTTTTTTCCGACCATATGATGCTGTCTTGCACTCTTTCACTCCCCACAGGTGTGACTGCAGGGGGAGGGCTGTGGAAGCTGAACTGTTCCCTATTAGAGGACGAGGAAGTGGTTAGTGAGTATAGGGAGCAGTTCAGCCAATGGCAGACCCTCCAGGACTTTTACGACTCACGTGCACAGTGGTGGGAGATGGTGAAACAAAGGACAGGACGGTTTTTTAAACAAATTGGAAAAGAAAAAAAGAATAAAGAAAAAAGACGCATGATGGGGTTGCAAAAAAGACTGCAGAGATATTTTAACCTTTTAAACAATGGATTGGATTTTACAAATGAAATAAAAGAAGTAAAGAAAGAAATGTCAGATCTGTCTGAAACAAAGAGCAAAGGTGTCATTTTAAGATGTAGAGAAAGGGAGTTAGAGGAAGGAGAGAAGTGTACCAGGTATTTTTTTAAAAAGACAATAGCTCGGGGAGGGTCGATCAATATTTTAAAAACTTTTAGAGGGGGGGAAGTAAATACAACTGACCTGATTTTAGGGGAAATTGAAAGTTTTTACAGTAATTTATACGGCACTAAAGAGGTACACAATGGCATCTTAGAGGAAGTTTTAGGGTTTTTAGATAAAAAAGTTAAGAGTCCAGATGTGCTTTTATCCCAGGATTTTAATCTTTTAGAATTGGAAAAAGCTTTAAAGGGTTTTAAGAAGGGGAAGTCCCCGGGCATGGACGGACTCCCCTTTGAGTTTTATCTGACTTTCTGGGACATTTTAGCACATGACTTACTTACAGTTTTTAAAGAATTTGAGACTCTTGACAGACTTCCAGACAGCTTTAGAGTAGGGATAGTTACATTACTGTACAAAAAAGGAGACAAGACTGACTTGAGAAACTGGCGACCAATCACTCTTTTAAATTATGATTGTAAACTTTTTAGTAAGATTTTAGCTACACGCATGTCGACTGTTTTAGAGGACGTAATCCACCTGGATCAAGCTTGCGCTGTGCCCGGCAGGAAGATCACGGACAGCCTGGTACTGATCAGAGACGCCATCTGTTATGCGAGAGACAGAAACATTAGGCTTGTAGTCCTAAATTTAGACTTTGAAAAAGCTTTTGATCGGGTCTCGCACCAGTACCTCCTTCAGGTACTGCAAAAAATGGGCTTTCCAGAGAGGTTTATAGCTTGGGTGGGACTGCTGTATGAGGGCTTAAGCAGCAAATTTCTTGCAAATGGGCATCTTTCCAAAGCTGTAAATATCCACAGCGGTGTCCGTCAGGGGTGTCCTTTATCTCCCCTTCTGTATGTGGCTTGTATTGAGCCACTGGCACAGATCTTGAGAAGGGATAAATGGATTAAAGGACTAGATATCCCAGGAACTGGTGGACTGACGGCGACCTGCGTTTTATATATGGATGACGTGACCCTTTTAGCGACTGACTTTTTATCAGTACGAAGAGCAATGGACTTGACTGACTGGTACGGTCGGGCCTCGGGCGCCAAGCTTAACAGGAGTAAGTCCGAGGCCCTGCTCTTCGGGCCGTGGGGCGACGTGGACACAGGAGGACTAGATTTGGATTTTAAAGAAAAGGATTTGAAAATTTTAGGAGTAAAATTTGACAGGGAGGGTGGAGGACCAGGAAACTGGACTGACATGTTAGGGAAAGTCAGACAAAGACTGGGCTTTTGGGGACTAAGACAACTGACGTTAGAAGGCAAGATTTTAATTTTTAAAGCAGTGATTTTACCACTAATTTTACTTGTCTGTTCTGTTTTTAGTCCCCCAAGACGATTTCTGGCCAAGTTGGAGAGGGCGGTATTTTATTTCCTGTGGGGGTCCAAGTGGGAACGAATCAAGAGGGAGGTCGTTAAAAAGAAAAAAGAGAATGGCGGGAAAGGCCTCCCAGACCCCCACCTGTTTTTAGGCAGCCGCTTTGCCGCCCTCCATATCCAGTATGCACTGACCCCATCCAGAGAACACAAGACAGCAGCCATGACCCGATTCTGGATGGGGTCATACCTAAGAAGTTTGAAAATTTTACCCATTGATCTTAAAAGTCCAGTGTCTTTTAATTTGTCAAAAGAGCATAGTTTTATTAAGAAATTTTTAAAGAAATATCTTTTAGAAACAAATGATGCCACTGTTTTAACTAATCACAAGTCTCTCGTCTCTCTTGTGCAGGATCGAGAATCGGTGAGTCCAGTTCCAGGCCTCACACTAGGTGAGGCCAAAGACGTTTGGAGGAACGCAGCCCACCCAGCTCTCCAGAACAGGCTTAAGGACCTGTCGTGGATGGTGGCTCATGAGATCCTCCCAGTCAGGGCGGTCATGCACTCCAGAGGCATGGCCAAAAACTCCACCTGCCCACGGTCCGGATGTGGTTCCCCGGAGACCGTTCAACATCTGCTCTGGGAGTGCGGCGCTGCGCGGGACCTGTGGGCCAAGACAGGCCCCCTGTTTTTCCCGTGCCTGCCAGCGGGTGGGGCCCAGGTGGACTATAAGCTCGCCATCCTGGGGGTGGGTCAGGGCTTGAAGGAGTTGACACCACCAACGTTTGCCTCGCTCTGGCTCACCCTCAACCACATCAAGGATGCCATCTGGGTCACCAGAAACCTGCTGGTGGGGAAACGCGTGACGGTCCCCCTCCACGCGTGCGAGCAGAGGATAACATCAACGCTGCAGGGTGGGCCGCACGTCGTTATTCGGATGGGGGGGCCGAGGTCACACGGAGAAGGTCCCGGCCGCCACCGTACCTGGCCGCCCGTAGATGCACCCTCACCACTCTGGTTACGGGAACAGCGGGCCAGCGGGCCGGAGGAGAGGGGATCTCCGCTGGGCACTGGAAGCGAGGAGTCTGGGGCCTGTTCTGGAGACCTGGAGTGAATGGACATTCTTGATAGGGACTCACCCTCGATCCTGTACAAGAGATGTTTTATTTGGCATATTTTATTGTTTTAATGTTCTATATTTGCATTCCTATTTTATTTTAATCCATTTTACCTTTACTTTAAAACAACACACAACATACATGGACTTTTACACAACACATCAACATAACTGATTTTTAACTGTAACTTATGTCCTTTTTGTTGTTTTAAGATATGTGCAAAAATGTGATTTTATAAGGAAAAAATGGATATTGAAAGAATGGAATGAAACAATGTGACAATAAACTTTTTTCGAAAGAAAAATCTGTTCTTATCAGTTTAATATCTGATACGTGCCCTACCCGGGCACCATATATTAAATTGATTTTTGGAACTGGGAGATGGAAGAGGGGCTTGCTCCGTCCACTCCACGCATCGACCCGGTATTGCAGTACTTCTGGGAACGGTGCACCCCCAAAAACTGTGTTCAATGAAAGAGATGTTTTAGTCTTGTGTGGCAGCAGGTGTTAATGGAAGTAACGTATATTGCTGTGTATGGGTGCTTTAAAGGTGTTGTAGGTGATCATATGCTATACAGGTAATGGTGGTGTGAGAGGGAAAAAAAAACAACAACTCTGTTCTTATCTCGTTTAACATCTGATTCGTCCACTATCCGGTGGCCGCGTATGAAATTGATTTTTGGCTCATGGATCCGGAGCATGAAAACAACATCATCCACAACAACAACAGCAAAAGAGCCCGACTCTGCAGGTTTTTGATGTCTCTCTCTTATCTCTTGGAGTTTTTACGAATGAGCTGATGAGTTGAATCAGGTGTGTGTTTGATTGTCCGACCGTTGGTGAGGATTGCGGAGAGGGACACGGTGCCTCTGACGGGAGGCCTGGGAATTCATACTTACCTGGCAGGGGAGACACCATGATCAGGAAGGTGGTTCACCCAGGGCGAGGCTCGGCCATTGCACTCCGGTTGTGCTGACCCCTGCGAATTCCCCAAATGTGGGAATCTCGACTGCATAATTTATGGTAGTGGGGGACTGCGTTCGCGCTCTCCCCTGGACACACTGGTTACCACCTGCCCACGGTCCGGATGTGGTTCCCCGGAGACCGTTCGACATCTGCTCTGGGAGTGCGGCGCTGCGCGGGACCTGTGGGCCAAGACAGGCCCCCTGTTTTTCCCGTGCCTGCCAGCGGGTGGGGCCCAGGTGGACTATAAGCTCGCCATCCTGGGGGTGGGTCAGGGCTTGAAGGAGTTGACACCACCAACGTTTGCCTCGCTCTGGCTCACCCTCAACCACATCAAGGATGCCATCTGGGTCACCAGAAACCTGCTGGTGGGGAAACGCGTGACGGTCCCCCTCCACGCGTGCGAGCAGAGGATAACATCAACGCTGCAGGGTGGGCCGCACGTCGTTATTCGGATGGGGGGGCCGAGGTCACACGGAGAAGGTCCCGGCCGCCACCGTACCTGGCCGCCCGTAGATGCACCCTCACCACTCTGGTTACGGGAACAGCGGGCCAGCGGGCCGGAGGAGAGGGGATCTCCGCTGGGCACTGGAAGCGAGGAGTCTGGGGCCTGTTCTGGAGACCTGGAGTGAATGGACATTCTTGATAGGGACTCACCCTCGATCCTGTACAAGAGATGTTTTATTTGGCATATTTTATTGTTTTAATGTTCTATATTTGCATTCCTATTTTATTTTAATCCATTTTACCTTTACTTTAAAACAACACACAACATACATGGACTTTTACACAACACATCAACATAACTGATTTTTAACTGTAACTTATGTCCTTTTTGTTGTTTTAAGATATGTGCAAAAATGTGATTTTATAAGGAAAAAATGGATATTGAAAGAATGGAATGAAACAATGTGACAATAAACTTTTTTCGAAAGAAAAATCTGTTCTTATCAGTTTAATATCTGATACGTGCCCTACCCGGGCACCATATATTAAATTGATTTTTGGAACTGGGAGATGGAAGAGGGGCTTGCTCCGTCCACTCCACGCATCGACCCGGTATTGCAGTACTTCTGGGAACGGTGCACCCCCAAAAACTGTGTTCAATGAAAGAGATGTTTTAGTCTTGTGTGGCAGCAGGTGTTAATGGAAGTAACGTATATTGCTGTGTATGGGTGCTTTAAAGGTGTTGTAGGTGATCATATGCTATACAGGTAATGGTGGTGTGAGAGGGAAAAAAAAACAACAACTCTGTTCTTATCTCGTTTAACATCTGATTCGTCCACTATCCGGTGGCCGCGTATGAAATTGATTTTTGGCTCATGGATCCGGAGCATGAAAACAACATCATCCACAACAACAACAGCAAAAGAGCCCGACTCTGCAGGTTTTTGATGTCTCTCTCTTATCTCTTGGAGTTTTTACGAATGAGCTGATGAGTTGAATCAGGTGTGTGTTTGATTGTCCGACCGTTGGTGAGGATTGCGGAGAGGGACACGGTGCCTCTGACGGGAGGCCTGGGAATTCATACTTACCTGGCAGGGGAGACACCATGATCAGGAAGGTGGTTCACCCAGGGCGAGGCTCGGCCATTGCACTCCGGTTGTGCTGACCCCTGCGAATTCCCCAAATGTGGGAATCTCGACTGCATAATTTATGGTAGTGGGGGACTGCGTTCGCGCTCTCCCCTGGACACACTGGTTAAAAGAGCAGATTGTTCGAGTTCCTCTTCTTCTGGTAGTTAACGACCTAGGAAGTCCAGTGAATTGAACTGCAGTGGTTGATCGAGAGATGTAAAACTCTCAACCTAGGACCAGTCTGCAAAAGTAGGGCTGTTTTTTAGTTTTTTTTTTCATCATTCTTCAAATAATCTCCATTATTCAACCAGCGCTTTTATTGGCAGCAGTGGTCCTAGAAGCAAAGTTGTTCCGAATGAGGAGTTCTATCATGTGGTATGAATACCTTGTGCATGTGTGAAAAATCACCTGACATACAGTCGCCTATGGCCGTATTCATGTTGTTGTTTTTACTGTTTACAGCGCCACCAAGTGGCCAGTCGCCACATCCCTTTTCACCTGAGCACAGGCTGAGCCCGTGCACAGGTGTACCGACTTGGGTGTAATTGTCTCATTCCGTTGGAGAGTTATGGCCATTTAAGTAAAGCCCGCCTCGCCCACTCCCAACGTTTTGGCGTCCCGTCGCCAACGTGAATCGAAATTCCGACTTTTTTCCCCATCGCTGTCGGCAATCAGACTCCAGGGAATCTTTCTGCACCGGTTTGGGTCAGATCGGGCGAAAGACCTAGGACTAGTGTGCAAAAGTAGCTTTTTCACAAAATCCCAAATACCCGAAAATCTCGCCAGCGCAACCATCGAATCCGAGGCCTGCGTCTTGTTCGGCCCGAGCCAAGGATTCCGGTGATGTAAGACACTTGGGTCTGCGACGGACGGTTCAGGAGTTACGAGGCATTTCGTACTTCTGATCGCTGCAGCGCCACCTTGGGGCCGATTGGGCCGAGCCTTGGTGATGTTGTAGACCGGGCGGGTACTACCATCCCTCAAGAGTTTCAAGTCTCTTCGACGTACGCTTTGGTCTGCCCGCTCACTTTTAGGGCAGAATGTTTGTTGGTCCAAAATCCCAGGTTGCACTCCAAAGTGTCGTGTTGTGCGCTCTGCTGTGATCCATTTTCGGTGTCAACAGTCAAGCTGAGCTTGTATTGCTGTGAGCTGAGCTTGTTTGCTGGCGACCTTTAGACCCTCTCGCCACGGCCCAGGTGGGCGTGGCCTTTGACGGCTCCCCCGCCTCTGCGTCATTGTGTCATCGCTTCTCGGCCTTTTGGCTAAGATCAAGTGTAGTATCTGTTCTTATCAGTTTAATATCTGATACGTGCCCTACCCGGGCACCATATATTAAATTGATTTTTGGAACTGGGAGATGGAAGAGGGGCTTGCTCCGTCCACTCCACGCATCGACCCGGTATTGCAGTACTTCTGGGAACGGTGCACCCCCAAAAACTGTGTTCAATGAAAGAGATGTTTTAGTCTTGTGTGGCAGCAGGTGTTAATGGAAGTAACGTATATTGCTGTGTATGGGTGCTTTAAAGGTGTTGTAGGTGATCATATGCTATACAGGTAATGGTGGTGTGAGAGGGAAAAAAAAACAACAACTCTGTTCTTATCTCGTTTAACATCTGATTCGTCCACTATCCGGTGGCCGCGTATGAAATTGATTTTTGGCTCATGGATCCGGAGCATGAAAACAACATCATCCACAACAACAACAGCAAAAGAGCCCGACTCTGCAGGTTTTTGATGTCTCTCTCTTATCTCTTGGAGTTTTTACGAATGAGCTGATGAGTTGAATCAGGTGTGTGTTTGATTGTCCGACCGTTGGTGAGGATTGCGGAGAGGGACACGGTGCCTCTGACGGGAGGCCTGGGAATTCATACTTACCTGGCAGGGGAGACACCATGATCAGGAAGGTGGTTCACCCAGGGCGAGGCTCGGCCATTGCACTCCGGTTGTGCTGACCCCTGCGAATTCCCCAAATGTGGGAATCTCGACTGCATAATTTATGGTAGTGGGGGACTGCGTTTGCGCTCTCCCCTGGACACACTGGTTAAAAGAGCAGATTGTTCGAGTTCCTCTTCTTCTGGTAGTTAACGACCTAGGAAGTCCAGGGAATTGAACTGCAGTGGTTGATCGAGAGATGTAAAACTCTCAACCTAGGACCAGTCTGCAAAAGTAGGGCTGTTTTTTAGTTTTTTTTTTCATCATTCTTCAAATAATCTCCATTATTCAACCAGCGCTTTTATTGGCAGCAGTGGTCCTAGAAGCAAAGTTGTTCCGAATGAGGAGTTCTATCATGTGGTATGAATACCTTGTGCATGTGTGAAAAATCACCTGACATACAGTCGCCTATGGCCGTATTCATGTTGTTGTTTTTACTGTTTACAGCGCCACCAAGTGGCCAGTCGCCACATCCCTTTTCACCTGAGCACAGGCTGAGCCCGTGCACAGGTGTACCGACTTGGGTGTAATTGTCTCATTCCGTTGGAGAGTTATGGCCATTTAAGTAAAGCCCGCCTCGCCCACTCCCAACGTTTTGGCGTCCCGTCGCCAACGTGTATCGAAATTCCGACTTTTTTCCCCATCGCTGTCGGCAATCAGACTCCAGGGAATCTTTCTGCACCGGTTTGGGTCAGATCGGGCGAAAGACCTAGGACTAGTGTGCAAAAGTAGCTTTTTCACAAAATCCCAAATACCCGAAAATCTCGCCAGCGCAACCATCAAATCCGAGGCCTGCGTCTTGTTCGGCCCGAGCCAAGGATTCCGGTGATGTAAGACACTTGGGTCTGCGACGGACGGTTCAGGAGTTACGAGGCATTTCGTACTTCTGATCGCTGCAGCGCCACCTTGGGGCCGATTGGGCCGAGCCTTGGTGATGTTGTAGACCGGGCGGGTACTACCATCCCTCAAGAGTTTCAAGTCTCTACGACGTACGCTTTGGTCTGCCCGCTCACTTTTAGGGCAGAATGTTTGTTGGTCCAAAATCCCAGGTTGCACTCCAAAGTGTCGTGTTGTGCGCTCTGCTGTGATCCATTTTCGGTGTCAACAGTCAAGCTGAGCTTGTATTGCTGTGAGCTGAGCTTGTTTGCTGGCGACCTTTAGACCCTCTCGCCACGGCCCAGGTGGGCGTGGCCTTTGACGGCTCCCCCGCCTCTGCGTCATTATGTCATCGCTTCTCGGCCTTTTGGCTAAGATCAAGTGTAGTATCTGTTCTTATCAGTTTAATATCTGATACGTGCCCTACCCGGGCACCATATATTAAATTGATTTTTGGAACTGGGAGATGGAAGAGGGGCTTGCTCCGTCCACTCCACGCATCGACCTGGTATTGCAGTACTTCTGGGAACGGTGCACCCCCAAAAACTGTGTTCAATGAAAGAGATGTTTTAGTCTTGTGTGGCAGCAGGTGTTAATGGAAGTAACGTATATTGCTGTGTATGGGTGCTTTAAAGGTGTTGTAGGTGATCATATGCTATACAGGTAATGGTGGTGTGAGAGGGAAAAAAAAACAACAACTCTGTTCTTATCTCGTTTAACATCTGATTCGTCCACTATCCGGTGGCCGCGTATGAAATTGATTTTTGGCTCATGGATCCGGAGCATGAAAACAACATCATCCACAACAACAACAGCAAAAGAGCCCGACTCTGCAGGTTTTTGATGTCTCTCTCTTATCTCTTGGAGTTTTTACGAATGAGCTGATGAGTTGTATCAGGTGTGTGTTTGATTGTCCGACCGTTGGTGAGGATTGCGGAGAGGGACACGGTGCCTCTGACGGGAGGCCTTGGAATTCATACTTACCTGGCAGGGGAGACACCATGATCAGGAAGGTGGTTCACCCAGGGCGAGGCTCGGCCATTGCACTCCGGTTGTGCTGACCCCTGCGAATTCCCCAAATGTGGGAATCTCGACTGCATAATTTATGGTAGTGGGGGACTGCGTTCGCGCTCTCCCCTGGACACACTGGTTAAAAGAGCAGATTGTTCGAGTTCCTCTTCTTCTGGTAGTTAACGACCTAGGAAGTCCAGAGAATTGAACTGCAGTGGTTGATTGAGAGATGTAAAACTCTCAACCTAGGACCAGTCTGCAAAAGTAGGGCTGTTTTTTAGGGTTTTTTTTTCATCATTCTTCAAATAATCTCCATTATTCAACCAGCGCTTTTATTGGCAGCAGTGGTCCTAGAAGCAAAGTTGTTCCGAATGAGGAGTTCTATCATGTGGTATGAATACCTTGTGCATGTGTGAAAAATCACCTGACATACAGTCGCCTATGGCCGTATTCATGTTGTTGTTTTTACTGTTTACAGCGCCACCAAGTGGCCAGTCGCCACATCCCTTTTCACCTGAGCACAGGCTGAGCCCGTGCACAGGTGTACCGACTTGGGTGTAATTGTCTCATTCCGTTGGAGAGTTATGGCCATTTAAGTAAAGCCCGCCTCGCCCACTCCCAACGTTTTGGCGTCCCGTCGCCAACGTGAATCGAAATTCCGACTTTTTTCCCCATCGCTGTCGGCAATCAGACTCCAGGGAATCTTTCTGCACCGGTTTGGGTCAGATCGGGCGAAAGACCTAGGACTAGTGTGCAAAAGTAGCTTTTTCACAAAATCCCAAATACCCGAAAATCTCGCCAGCGCAACCATCGAATCCGAGGCCTGCGTCTTGTTCGGCCCGAGCCAAGGATTCCGGTGATGTAAGACACTTGGGTCTGCGACGGACGGTTCAGGAGTTACGAGGCATTTCGTACTTCTGATCGCTGCAGCGCCACCTTGGGGCCGATTGGGCCGAGCCTTGGTGATGTTGTAGACCGGGCGGGTACTACCATCCCTCAAGAGTTTCAAGTCTCTTCGACGTACGCTTTGGTCTGCCCGCTCACTTTTAGGGCAGAATGTTTGTTGGTCCAAAATCCCAGGTTGCACTCCAAAGTGTCGTGTTGTGCGCTCTGCTGTGATCCATTTTCGGTGTCAACAGTCAAGCTGAGCTTGTATTGCTGTGAGCTGAGCTTGTTTGCTGGCGACCTTTAGACCCTCTCGCCACGGCCCAGGTGGGCGTGGCCTTTGACGGCTCCCCCGCCTCTGCGTCATTGTGTCATCGCTTCTCGGCCTTTTGGCTAAGATCAAGTGTAGTATCTGTTCTTATCAGTTTAATATCTGATACGTGCCCTACCCGGGCACCATATATTAAATTGATTTTTGGAACTGGGAGATGGAAGAGGGGCTTGCTCCGTCCACTCCACGCATCGACCCGGTATTGCAGTACTTCTGGGAACGGTGCACCCCCAAAAACTGTGTTCAATGAAAGAGATGTTTTAGTCTTGTGTGGCAGCAGGTGTTAATGGAAGTAACGTATATTGCTGTGTATGGGTGCTTTAAAGGTGTTGTAGGTGATCATATGCTATACAGGTAATGGTGGTGTGAGAGGGAAAAAAAAACAACAACTCTGTTCTTATCTCGTTTAACATCTGATTCGTCCACTATCCGGTGGCCGCGTATGAAATTGATTTTTGGCTCATGGATCCGGAGCATGAAAACAACATCATCCACAACAACAACAGCAAAAGAGCCCGACTCTGCAGGTTTTTGATGTCTCTCTCTTATCTCTTGGAGTTTTTACGAATGAGCTGATGAGTTGAATCAGGTGTGTGTTTGATTGTCCGACCGTTGGTGAGGATTGCGGAGAGGGACACGGTGCCTCTGACGGGAGGCCTGGGAATTCATACTTACCTGGCAGGGGAGACACCATGATCAGGAAGGTGGTTCACCCAGGGCGAGGCTCGGCCATTGCACTCCGGTTGTGCTGACCCCTGCGAATTCCCCAAATGTGGGAATCTCGACTGCATAATTTATGGTAGTGGGGGACTGCGTTCGCGCTCTCCCCTGGACACACTGGTTAAAAGAGCAGATTGTTCGAGTTCCTCTTCTTCTGGTAGTTAACGACCTAGGAAGTCCAGGGAATTGAACTGCAGTGGTTGATCGAGAGATGTAAAACTCTCAACCTAGGACCAGTCTGCAAAAGTAGGGCTGTTTTTTAGTTTTTTTTTTCATCATTCTTCAAATAATCTCCATTATTCAACCAGCGCTTTTATTGGCAGCAGTGGTCCTAGAAGCAAAGTTGTTCCGAATGAGGAGTTCTATCATGTGGTATGAATACCTTGTGCATGTGTGAAAAATCACCTGACATACAGTCGCCTATGGCCGTATTCATGTTGTTGTTTTTACTGTTTACAGCGCCACCAAGTGGCCAGTCGCCACATCCCTTTTCACCTGAGCACAGGCTGAGCCCGTGCACAGGTGTACCGACTTGGGTGTAATTGTCTCATTCCGTTGGAGAGTTATGGCCATTTAAGTAAAGCCCGCCTCGCCCACTCCCAACGTTTTGGCGTCCCGTCGCCAACGTGTATCGAAATTCCGACTTTTTTCCCCATCGCTGTCGGCAATCAGACTCCAGGGAATCTTTCTGCACCGGTTTGGGTCAGATCGGGCGAAAGACCTAGGACTAGTGTGCAAAAGTAGCTTTTTCACAAAATCCCAAATACCCGAAAATCTCGCCAGCGCAACCATCAAATCCGAGGCCTGCGTCTTGTTCGGCCCGAGCCAAGGATTCCGGTGATGTAAGACACTTGGGTCTGCGACGGACGGTTCAGGAGTTACGAGGCATTTCGTACTTCTGATCGCTGCAGCGCCACCTTGGGGCCGATTGGGCCGAGCCTTGGTGATGTTGTAGACCGGGCGGGTACTACCATCCCTCAAGAGTTTCAAGTCTCTACGACGTACGCTTTGGTCTGCCCGCTCACTTTTAGGGCAGAATGTTTGTTGGTCCAAAATCCCAGGTTGCACTCCAAAGTGTCGTGTTGTGCGCTCTGCTGTGATCCATTTTCGGTGTCAACAGTCAAGCTGAGCTTGTATTGCTGTGAGCTGAGCTTGTTTGCTGGCGACCTTTAGACCCTCTCGCCACGGCCCAGGTGGGCGTGGCCTTTGACGGCTCCCCCGCCTCTGCGTCATTATGTCATCGCTTCTCGGCCTTTTGGCTAAGATCAAGTGTAGTATCTGTTCTTATCAGTTTAATATCTGATACGTGCCCTACCCGGGCACCATATATTAAATTGATTTTTGGAACTGGGAGATGGAAGAGGGGCTTGCTCCGTCCACTCCACGCATCGACCTGGTATTGCAGTACTTCTGGGAACGGTGCACCCCCAAAAACTGTGTTCAATGAAAGAGATGTTTTAGTCTTGTGTGGCAGCAGGTGTTAATGGAAGTAACGTATATTGCTGTGTATGGGTGCTTTAAAGGTGTTGTAGGTGATCATATGCTATACAGGTAATGGTGGTGTGAGAGGGAAAAAAAAACAACAACTCTGTTCTTATCTCGTTTAACATCTGATTCGTCCACTATCCGGTGGCCGCGTATGAAATTGATTTTTGGCTCATGGATCCGGAGCATGAAAACAACATCATCCACAACAACAACAGCAAAAGAGCCCGACTCTGCAGGTTTTTGATGTCTCTCTCTTATCTCTTGGAGTTTTTACGAATGAGCTGATGAGTTGTATCAGGTGTGTGTTTGATTGTCCGACCGTTGGTGAGGATTGCGGAGAGGGACACGGTGCCTCTGACGGGAGGCCTGGGAATTCATACTTACCTGGCAGGGGAGACACCATGATCAGGAAGGTGGTTCACCCAGGGCGAGGCTCGGCCATTGCACTCCGGTTGTGCTGACCCCTGCGAATTCCCCAAATGTGGGAATCTCGACTGCATAATTTATGGTAGTGGGGGACTGCGTTCGCGCTCTCCCCTGGACACACTGGTTAAAAGAGCAGATTGTTCGAGTTCCTCTTCTTCTGGTAGTTAACGACCTAGGAAGTCCAGAGAATTGAACTGCAGTGGTTGATTGAGAGATGTAAAACTCTCAACCTAGGACCAGTCTGCAAAAGTAGGGCTGTTTTTTAGGGTTTTTTTTTCATCATTCTTCAAATAATCTCCATTATTCAACCAGCGCTTTTATTGGCAGCAGTGGTCCTAGAAGCAAAGTTGTTCCGAATGAGGAGTTCTATCATGTGGTATGAATACCTTGTGCATGTGTGAAAAATCACCTGACATACAGTCGCCTATGGCCGTATTCATGTTGTTGTTTTTACTGTTTACAGCGCCACCAAGTGGCCAGTCGCCACATCCCTTTTCACCTGAGCACAGGCTGAGCCCGTGCACAGGTGTACCGACTTGGGTGTAATTGTCTCATTCCGTTGGAGAGTTATGGCCATTTAAGTAAAGCCCGCCTCGCCCACTCCCAACGTTTTGGCGTCCCGTCGCCAACGTGAATCGAAATTCCGACTTTTTTCCCCATCGCTGTCGGCAATCAGACTCCAGGGAATCTTTCTGCACCGGTTTGGGTCAGATCGGGCGAAAGACCTAGGACTAGTGTGCAAAAGTAGCTTTTTCACAAAATCCCAAATACCCGAAAATCTCGCCAGCGCAACCATCGAATCCGAGGCCTGCGTCTTGTTCGGCCCGAGCCAAGGATTCCGGTGATGTAAGACACTTGGGTCTGCGACGGACGGTTCAGGAGTTACGAGGCATTTCGTACTTCTGATCGCTGCAGCGCCACCTTGGGGCCGATTGGGCCGAGCCTTGGTGATGTTGTAGACCGGGCGGGTACTACCATCCCTCAAGAGTTTCAAGTCTCTTCGACGTACGCTTTGGTCTGCCCGCTCACTTTTAGGGCAGAATGTTTGTTGGTCCAAAATCCCAGGTTGCACTCCAAAGTGTCGTGTTGTGCGCTCTGCTGTGATCCATTTTCGGTGTCAACAGTCAAGCTGAGCTTGTATTGCTGTGAGCTGAGCTTGTTTGCTGGCGACCTTTAGACCCTCTCGCCACGGCCCAGGTGGGCGTGGCCTTTGACGGCTCCCCCGCCTCTGCGTCATTGTGTCATCGCTTCTCGGCCTTTTGGCTAAGATCAAGTGTAGTATCTGTTCTTATCAGTTTAATATCTGATACGTGCCCTACCCGGGCACCATATATTAAATTGATTTTTGGAACTGGGAGATGGAAGAGGGGCTTGCTCCGTCCACTCCACGCATCGACCCGGTATTGCAGTACTTCTGGGAACGGTGCACCCCCAAAAACTGTGTTCAATGAAAGAGATGTTTTAGTCTTGTGTGGCAGCAGGTGTTAATGGAAGTAACGTATATTGCTGTGTATGGGTGCTTTAAAGGTGTTGTAGGTGATCATATGCTATACAGGTAATGGTGGTGTGAGAGGGAAAAAAACACAACAACTCTGTTCTTATCTCGTTTAACATCTGATTCGTCCACTATCCGGTGGCCGCGTATGAAATTGATTTTTGGCTCATGGATCCGGAGCATGAAAACAACATCATCCACAACAACAACAGCAAAAGAGCCCGACTCTGCAGGTTTTTGATGTCTCTCTCTTATCTCTTGGAGTTTTTACGAATGAGCTGATGAGTTGAATCAGGTGTGTGTTTGATTGTCCGACCGTTGGTGAGGATTGCGGAGAGGGACACGGTGCCTCTGACGGGAGGCCTGGGAATTCATACTTACCTGGCAGGGGAGACACCATGATCAGGAAGGTGGTTCACCCAGGGCGAGGCTCGGCCATTGCACTCCGGTTGTGCTGACCCCTGCGAATTCCCCAAATGTGGGAATCTCGACTGCATAATTTATGGTAGTGGGGGACTGCGTTCGCGCTCTCCCCTGGACACACTGGTTAAAAGAGCAGATTGTTCGAGTTCCTCTTCTTCTGGTAGTTAACGACCTAGGAAGTCCAGGGAATTGAACTGCAGTGGTTGATCGAGAGATGTAAAACTCTCAACCTAGGACCAGTCTGCAAAAGTAGGGCTGTTTTTTAGTTTTTTTTTCATCATTCTTCAAATAATCTCCATTATTCAACCAGCGCTTTTATTGGCAGCAGTGGTCCTAGAAGCAAAGTTGTTCCGAATGAGGAGTTCTATCATGTGGTATGAATACCTTGTGCATGTGTGAAAAATCACCTGACATACAGTCGCCTATGGCCGTATTCATGTTGTTGTTTTTACTGTTTACAGCGCCACCAAGTGGCCAGTCGCCACATCCCTTTTCACCTGAGCACAGGCTGAGCCCGTGCACAGGTGTACCGACTTGGGTGTAATTGTCTCATTCCGTTGGAGAGTTATGGCCATTTAAGTAAAGCCCGCCTCGCCCACTCCCAACGTTTTGGCGTCCCGTCGCCAACGTGTATCGAAATTCCGACTTTTTTCCCCATCGCTGTCGGCAATCAGACTCCAGGGAATCTTTCTGCACCGGTTTGGGTCAGATCGGGCGAAAGACCTAGGACTAGTGTGCAAAAGTAGCTTTTTCACAAAATCCCAAATACCCGAAAATCTCGCCAGCGCAACCATCAAATCCGAGGCCTGCGTCTTGTTCGGCCCGAGCCAAGGATTCCGGTGATGTAAGACACTTGGGTCTGCGACGGACGGTTCAGGAGTTACGAGGCATTTCGTACTTCTGATCGCTGCAGCGCCACCTTGGGGCCGATTGGGCCGAGCCTTGGTGATGTTGTAGACCGGGCGGGTACTACCATCCCTCAAGAGTTTCAAGTCTCTACGACGTACGCTTTGGTCTGCCCGCTCACTTTTAGGGCAGAATGTTTGTTGGTCCAAAATCCCAGGTTGCACTCCAAAGTGTCGTGTTGTGCGCTCTGCTGTGATCCATTTTCGGTGTCAACAGTCAAGCTGAGCTTGTATTGCTGTGAGCTGAGCTTGTTTGCTGGCGACCTTTAGACCCTCTCGCCACGGCCCAGGTGGGCGTGGCCTTTGACGGCTCCCCCGCCTCTGCGTCATTGTGTCATCGCTTCTCGGCCTTTTGGCTAAGATCAAGTGTCTGGTCCTAGGGTAGAGACAGCGATCGCCTCTTGGAGGTTTTTCCGGCTTGGGTCCTTCAGTGACTTGAGCCCCAAACTTTTGAGAGGTACATTGATCCAGCTGCTTTTATTCCGGTTCTGTTTTAAGGTAAGACCTTTTTATCTATTTATTTATTATTTATTTATTTATTGTTTTTTAAAGTTTTAGGCTGTTGGTGTCTCCACCATGTCGGCTGCCCGTGCCGGCATGAGGAGGCACCACAGCGTGCGTTTTTTATTCAAAGAAGTTGAGGGGAAGCTCCTGGGGATGTCACGTCTTGACTTCTCCAGGAAGCTGATCCAAAAAACTCTAAATTTTAAACCTGATGATCTGAATTGCATCGTGACTCTGCCCCTGAACAAAGGATTTGATGTTAGTTTTAGAGCGGTTTCCCACCTGAATGATTTCTGGCACAGATTTGAAGTAGCTAAATCCCAGCTGTCCATGTTTACTGTTGAAAAGCTCTCTGACAACACACTTAAAACTGTGATTGTTAGAATGTTTAATGAGACAGTGACTGGGGAGGACATTTGTGTCTGGCTGGGCAGATTTTGCACAGTTCGAAGCCAGCCAGTCAAGGTTTTAGATGAGGATGGTATTTGGACATGCTCCTGGCGAATTCCCATTAAACAATGGGAAGACGCTGGGGGCTACCAGGGCCTGAAGCATCTGCCTTCTATGATTGTGTTGGGCGAGAACAGAGGCTACATTCACTACCAGGGTATGCCCAAATTATGTAGAAAATGTGGAAAGTTTGGGCACTTAGCTGAAGCATGCCAGGAAATGATATGTGGGAAATGCAGAGAAATTGGTCATACTTTTGAAGAGTGTACCAATGGCAGGCGGTGCAACCTCTGTGGGGAGTCATCCCATCTCTACAGAGATTGCCCTAAAAGTTTTGCCAACAAACTGAAAGGCAACAAAATGGCCGCCCCACATGTGGAACAAACAAAAGAGCAAAGGAAGGAGGAGGCGGTCCCTGAGGTTTTGGCGGGAAATTCTAATTCCCAGCCAGCCTCAGGGAGTGGGCAGGAGGAAGGAAGTGGGGCGGCCACAGGGGCGGAGTCAAGTTTTAACAGCGAACAGAGTGAGGAAGCCGTTCCCCAACAAGAGAGAAGTGAAAACAAAATGGAGGAGGAGGAGGAGGATGCAACGGCTTCCTCACTCTACACCGTATCGGAGGTTAGTGTGGTGGATAGTGGGGATGAATCCGAGGGTTCACTCCCCAATGCTCAGGTGCAAAAAAGGTCTGCGAGATCTCCTCTGCTTCAAACAGAGGAGAAAAGGCTGCGGGCATCGCATCGGCTAGATAGTTCCTCTTCGTTAGATCTAGACCGTATGTGGCCCGCAGAATCTCCCAATGAAGTCTCCTTTTTGCACGTTAAGCTTAGAACATCGTCACCGAAGGAGCCACAAGAGGTTCTCTCTGTGGACTCTGAGGCGGCGAGCATTTGCCCTCCTGATCCCAGTTTTTCTGGGGAAAAGGAGAAGCAAGTGCTACATGACATAACATGATTTTAATGTAACTTTCTGCAGTCTTTTGGTTTTATCCTTCTATTAATGCTTGTATTTTTAACCATACTGCTCATGGCCCTCACTATCTCTACAATCAATGTGAGAAGTGTGAGGTCTACTTTGCGAGCACAGAGTGTGTTATCCTTTTTAAAAACTTTTAAGTCAGATGTGTTTTTATTGCAAGAATGTGGTTTGCCCTTTTTAACAAATTACAGGAAGTGGGAGGAGATTTGGACCCCAGGATTTTCCATTTGGAGTGGGTCCAATTTTAACAAAAATGACGGTGTTGCTATTTTAATAAAAAATCCCAACCTTTTGGTGAAGGGCAGCACTGTGGTGAGGGACGGGCGGGCAATTTTAGCAAATCTGACTTTTTTAGGTAAGGATCTTAACATTTTAAATATGTATGGTTTTACTGAAAAAAATAACAGGTATGAGCTTTTAGAAGACTTACAACCCCACATGCTAGGCAGGGCTCCCCTAGTGGTAGCAGGGGATTTTAATTGTGTATTATCAAAAAAGGACAGAAGGAGGGTAGGAGAGGATTTTAAGGTCGACAAGACATCGGTTTTATTACAAAATATAGTCAAAGATTTTAAATTAGTTGACTGTTTTAAAACAATGCATCAAAGAGAGGAAGGCTTCACCTGGTTCAGTGGTGACGGTACCAGAGCCTCTCGAATTGACTATATTTTTACCAGGGACCTCCCGCCGACCGATGCTACATTGACCCCCCTCTTTTTTTCCGACCATATGATGCTGTCTTGCACTCTTTCACTCCCCACAGGTGTGACTGCAGGGGGAGGGCTGTGGAAGCTGAACTGTTCCCTATTAGAGGACGAGGAAGTGGTTAGTGAGTATAGGGAGCAGTTCAGCCAATGGCAGACCCTCCAGGACTTTTACGACTCACGTGCACAGTGGTGGGAGATGGTGAAACAAAGGACAGGACGGTTTTTTAAACAAATTGGAAAAGAAAAAAAGAATAAAGAAAAAAGACGCATGATGGGGTTGCAAAAAAGACTGCAGAGATATTTTAACCTTTTAAACAATGGATTGGATTTTACAAATGAAATAAAAGAAGTAAAGAAAGAAATGTCAGATCTGTCTGAAACAAAGAGCAAAGGTGTCATTTTAAGATGTAGAGAAAGGGAGTTAGAGGAAGGAGAGAAGTGTACCAGGTATTTTTTTAAAAAGACAATAGCTCGGGGAGGGTCGATCAATATTTTAAAAACTTTTAGAGGGGGGGAAGTAAATACAACTGACCTGATTTTAGGGGAAATTGAAAGTTTTTACAGTAATTTATACGGCACTAAAGAGGTACACAATGGCATCTTAGAGGAAGTTTTAGGGTTTTTAGATAAAAAAGTTAAGAGTCCAGATGTGCTTTTATCCCAGGATTTTAATCTTTTAGAATTGGAAAAAGCTTTAAAGGGTTTTAAGAAGGGGAAGTCCCCGGGCATGGACGGACTCCCCTTTGAGTTTTATCTGACTTTCTGGGACATTTTAGCACATGACTTACTTACAGTTTTTAAAGAATTTGAGACTCTTGACAGACTTCCAGACAGCTTTAGAGTAGGGATAGTTACATTACTGTACAAAAAAGGAGACAAGACTGACTTGAGAAACTGGCGACCAATCACTCTTTTAAATTATGATTGTAAACTTTTTAGTAAGATTTTAGCTACACGCATGTCGACTGTTTTAGAGGACGTAATCCACCTGGATCAAGCTTGCGCTGTGCCCGGCAGGAAGATCACGGACAGCCTGGTACTGATCAGAGACGCCATCTGTTATGCGAGAGACAGAAACATTAGGCTTGTAGTCCTAAATTTAGACTTTGAAAAAGCTTTTGATCGGGTCTCGCACCAGTACCTCCTTCAGGTACTGCAAAAAATGGGCTTTCCAGAGAGGTTTATAGCTTGGGTGGGACTGCTGTATGAGGGCTTAAGCAGCAAATTTCTTGCAAATGGGCATCTTTCCAAAGCTGTAAATATCCACAGCGGTGTCCGTCAGGGGTGTCCTTTATCTCCCCTTCTGTATGTGGCTTGTATTGAGCCACTGGCACAGATCTTGAGAAGGGATAAATGGATTAAAGGACTAGATATCCCAGGAACTGGTGGACTGACGGCGACCTGCGTTTTATATATGGATGACGTGACCCTTTTAGCGACTGACTTTTTATCAGTACGAAGAGCAATGGACTTGACTGACTGGTACGGTCGGGCCTCGGGCGCCAAGCTTAACAGGAGTAAGTCCGAGGCCCTGCTCTTCGGGCCGTGGGGCGACGTGGACACAGGAGGACTAGATTTGGATTTTAAAGAAAAGGATTTGAAAATTTTAGGAGTAAAATTTGACAGGGAGGGTGGAGGACCAGGAAACTGGACTGACATGTTAGGGAAAGTCAGACAAAGACTGGGCTTTTGGGGACTAAGACAACTGACGTTAGAAGGCAAGATTTTAATTTTTAAAGCAGTGATTTTACCACTAATTTTACTTGTCTGTTCTGTTTTTAGTCCCCCAAGACGATTTCTGGCCAAGTTGGAGAGGGCGGTATTTTATTTCCTGTGGGGGTCCAAGTGGGAACGAATCAAGAGGGAGGTCGTTAAAAAGAAAAAAGAGAATGGCGGGAAAGGCCTCCCAGACCCCCACCTGTTTTTAGGCAGCCGCTTTGCCGCCCTCCATATCCAGTATGCACTGACCCCATCCAGAGAACACAAGACAGCAGCCATGACCCGATTCTGGATGGGGTCATACCTAAGAAGTTTGAAAATTTTACCCATTGATCTTAAAAGTCCAGTGTCTTTTAATTTGTCAAAAGAGCATAGTTTTATTAAGAAATTTTTAAAGAAATATCTTTTAGAAACAAATGATGCCACTGTTTTAACTAATCACAAGTCTCTCGTCTCTCTTGTGCAGGATCGAGAATCGGTGAGTCCAGTTCCAGGCCTCACACTAGGTGAGGCCAAAGACGTTTGGAGGAACGCAGCCCACCCAGCTCTCCAGAACAGGCTTAAGGACCTGTCGTGGATGGTGGCTCATGAGATCCTCCCAGTCAGGGCGGTCATGCACTCCAGAGGCATGGCCAAAAACTCCACCTGCCCACGGTCCGGATGTGGTTCCCCGGAGACCGTTCAACATCTGCTCTGGGAGTGCGGCGCTGCGCGGGACCTGTGGGCCAAGACAGGCCCCCTGTTTTTCCCGTGCCTGCCAGCGGGTGGGGCCCAGGTGGACTATAAGCTCGCCATCCTGGGGGTGGGTCAGGGCTTGAAGGAGTTGACACCACCAACGTTTGCCTCGCTCTGGCTCACCCTCAACCACATCAAGGATGCCATCTGGGTCACCAGAAACCTGCTGGTGGGGAAACGCGTGACGGTCCCCCTCCACGCGTGCGAGCAGAGGATAACATCAACGCTGCAGGGTGGGCCGCACGTCGTTATTCGGATGGGGGGGCCGAGGTCACACGGAGAAGGTCCCGGCCGCCACCGTACCTGGCCGCCCGTAGATGCACCCTCACCACTCTGGTTACGGGAACAGCGGGCCAGCGGGCCGGAGGAGAGGGGATCTCCGCTGGGCACTGGAAGCGAGGAGTCTGGGGCCTGTTCTGGAGACCTGGAGTGAATGGACATTCTTGATAGGGACTCACCCTCGATCCTGTACAAGAGATGTTTTATTTGGCATATTTTATTGTTTTAATGTTCTATATTTGCATTCCTATTTTATTTTAATCCATTTTACCTTTACTTTAAAACAACACACAACATACATGGACTTTTACACAACACATCAACATAACTGATTTTTAACTGTAACTTATGTCCTTTTTGTTGTTTTAAGATATGTGCAAAAATGTGATTTTATAAGGAAAAAATGGATATTGAAAGAATGGAATGAAACAATGTGACAATAAACTTTTTTCGAAAGAAAAATCTGTTCTTATCAGTTTAATATCTGATACGTGCCCTACCCGGGCACCATATATTAAATTGATTTTTGGAACTGGGAGATGGAAGAGGGGCTTGCTCCGTCCACTCCACGCATCGACCCGGTATTGCAGTACTTCTGGGAACGGTGCACCCCCAAAAACTGTGTTCAATGAAAGAGATGTTTTAGTCTTGTGTGGCAGCAGGTGTTAATGGAAGTAACGTATATTGCTGTGTATGGGTGCTTTAAAGGTGTTGTAGGTGATCATATGCTATACAGGTAATGGTGGTGTGAGAGGGAAAAAAAAACAACAACTCTGTTCTTATCTCGTTTAACATCTGATTCGTCCACTATCCGGTGGCCGCGTATGAAATTGATTTTTGGCTCATGGATCCGGAGCATGAAAACAACATCATCCACAACAACAACAGCAAAAGAGCCCGACTCTGCAGGTTTTTGATGTCTCTCTCTTATCTCTTGGAGTTTTTACGAATGAGCTGATGAGTTGAATCAGGTGTGTGTTTGATTGTCCGACCGTTGGTGAGGATTGCGGAGAGGGACACGGTGCCTCTGACGGGAGGCCTGGGAATTCATACTTACCTGGCAGGGGAGACACCATGATCAGGAAGGTGGTTCACCCAGGGCGAGGCTCGGCCATTGCACTCCGGTTGTGCTGACCCCTGCGAATTCCCCAAATGTGGGAATCTCGACTGCATAATTTATGGTAGTGGGGGACTGCGTTCGCGCTCTCCCCTGGACACACTGGTTACCACCTGCCCACGGTCCGGATGTGGTTCCCCGGAGACCGTTCGACATCTGCTCTGGGAGCGCGGCGCTGCGCGGGACCTGTGGGCCAAGACAGGCCCCCTGTTTTTCCCGTGCCTGCCAGCGGGTGGGGCCCAGGTGGACTATAAGCTCGCCATCCTGGGGGTGGGTCAGGGCTTGAAGGAGTTGACACCACCAACGTTTGCCTCGCTCTGGCTCACCCTCAACCACATCAAGGATGCCATCTGGGTCACCAGAAACCTGCTGGTGGGGAAACGCGTGACGGTCCCCCTCCACGCGTGCGAGCAGAGGATAACATCAACGCTGCAGGGTGGGCCGCACGTCGTTATTCGGATGGGGGGGCCGAGGTCACACGGAGAAGGTCCCGGCCGCCACCGTACCTGGCCGCCCGTAGATGCACCCTCACCACTCTGGTTACGGGAACAGCGGGCCAGCGGGCTGGAGGAGAGGGGATCTCCGCTGGGCACTGGAAGCGAGGAGTCTGGGGCCTGTTCTGGAGACCTGGAGTGAATGGACATTCTTGATAGGGACTCACCCTCGATCCTGTACAAGAGATGTTTTATTTGGCATATTTTATTGTTTTAATGTTCTATATTTGCATTCCTATTTTATTTTAATCCATTTTACCTTTACTTTAAAACAACACACAACATACATGGACTTTTACACAACACATCAACATAACTGATTTTTAACTGTAACTTATGTCCTTTTTGTTGTTTTAAGATATGTGCAAAAATGTGATTTTATAAGGAAAAAATGGATATTGAAAGAATGGAATGAAACAATGTGACAATAAACTTTTTTCGAAAGAAAAATCTGTTCTTATCAGTTTAATATCTGATACGTGCCCTACCCGGGCACCATATATTAAATTGATTTTTGGAACTGGGAGATGGAAGAGGGGCTTGCTCCGTCCACTCCACGCATCGACCCGGTATTGCAGTACTTCTGGGAACGGTGCACCCCCAAAAACTGTGTTCAATGAAAGAGATGTTTTAGTCTTGTGTGGCAGCAGGTGTTAATGGAAGTAACGTATATTGCTGTGTATGGGTGCTTTAAAGGTGTTGTAGGTGATCATATGCTATACAGGTAATGGTGGTGTGAGAGGGAAAAAAAAACAACAACTCTGTTCTTATCTCGTTTAACATCTGATTCGTCCACTATCCGGTGGCCGCGTATGAAATTGATTTTTGGCTCATGGATCCGGAGCATGAAAACAACATCATCCACAACAACAACAGCAAAAGAGCCCGACTCTGCAGGTTTTTGATGTCTCTCTCTTATCTCTTGGAGTTTTTACGAATGAGCTGATGAGTTGAATCAGGTGTGTGTTTGATTGTCCGACCGTTGGTGAGGATTGCGGAGAGGGACACGGTGCCTCTGACGGGAGGCCTGGGAATTCATACTTACCTGGCAGGGGAGACACCATGATCAGGAAGGTGGTTCACCCAGGGCGAGGCTCGGCCATTGCACTCCGGTTGTGCTGACCCCTGCGAATTCCCCAAATGTGGGAATCTCGACTGCATAATTTATGGTAGTGGGGGACTGCGTTCGCGCTCTCCCCTGGACACACTGGTTACCACCTGCCCACGGTCCGGATGTGGTTCCCCGGAGACCGTTCGACATCTGCTCTGGGAGTGCGGCGCTGCGCGGGACCTGTGGGCCAAGACAGGCCCCCTGTTTTTCCCGTGCCTGCCAGCGGGTGGGGCCCAGGTGGACTATAAGCTCGCCATCCTGGGGGTGGGTCAGGGCTTGAAGGAGTTGACACCACCAACGTTTGCCTCGCTCTGGCTCACCCTCAACCACATCAAGGATGCCATCTGGGTCACCAGAAACCTGCTGGTGGGGAAACGCGTGACGGTCCCCCTCCACGCGTGCGAGCAGAGGATAACATCAACGCTGCAGGGTGGGCCGCACGTCGTTATTCGGATGGGGGGGCCGAGGTCACACGGAGAAGGTCCCGGCCGCCACCGTACCTGGCCGCCCGTAGATGCACCCTCACCACTCTGGTTACGGGAACAGCGGGCCAGCGGGCCGGAGGAGAGGGGATCTCCGCTGGGAACTGGAAGCGAGGAGTCTGGGGCCTGTTCTGGAGACCTGGAGTGAATGGACATTCTTGATAGGGACTCACCCTCGATCCTGTACAAGAGATGTTTTATTTGGCATATTTTATTGTTTTAATGTTCTATATTTGCATTCCTATTTTATTTTAATCCATTTTACCTTTACTTTAAAACAACACACAACATACATGGACTTTTACACAACACATCAACATAACTGATTTTTAACTGTAACTTATGTCCTTTTTGTTGTTTTAAGATATGTGCAAAAATGTGATTTTATAAGGAAAAAATGGATATTGAAAGAATGGAATGAAACAATGTGACAATAAACTTTTTTCGAAAGAAAAATCTGTTCTTATCAGTTTAATATCTGATACGTGCCCTACCCGGGCACCATATATTAAATTGATTTTTGGAACTGGGAGATGGAAGAGGGGCTTGCTCCGTCCACTCCACGCATCGACCCGGTATTGCAGTACTTCTGGGAACGGTGCACCCCCAAAAACTGTGTTCAATGAAAGAGATGTTTTAGTCTTGTGTGGCAGCAGGTGTTAATGGAAGTAACGTATATTGCTGTGTATGGGTGCTTTAAAGGTGTTGTAGGTGATCATATGCTATACAGGTAATGGTGGTGTGAGAGGGAAAAAAAAAACAACAACTCTGTTCTTATCTCGTTTAACATCTGATTCGTCCACTATCCGGTGGCCGCGTATGAAATTGATTTTTGGCTCATGGATCCGGAGCATGAAAACAACATCATCCACAACAACAACAGCAAAAGAGCCCGACTCTGCAGGTTTTTGATGTCTCTCTCTTATCTCTTGGAGTTTTTACGAATGAGCTGATGAGTTGAATCAGGTGTGTGTTTGATTGTCCGACCGTTGGTGAGGATTGCGGAGAGGGACACGGTGCCTCTGACGGGAGGCCTGGGAATTCATACTTACCTGGCAGGGGAGACACCATGATCAGGAAGGTGGTTCACCCAGGGCGAGGCTCGGCCATTGCACTCCGGTTGTGCTGACCCCTGCGAATTCCCCAAATGTGGGAATCTCGACTGCATAATTTATGGTAGTGGGGGACTGCGTTCGCGCTCTCCCCTGGACACACTGGTTAAAAGAGCAGATTGTTCGAGTTCCTCTTCTTCTGGTAGTTAACGACCTAGGAAGTCCAGGGAATTGAACTGCAGTGGTTGATCGAGAGATGTAAAACTCTCAACCTAGGACCAGTCTGCAAAAGTAGGGCTGTTTTTTAGTTTTTTTTTTCATCATTCTTCAAATAATCTCCATTATTCAACCAGCGCTTTTATTGGCAGCAGTGGTCCTAGAAGCAAAGTTGTTCCGAATGAGGAGTTCTATCATGTGGTATGAATACCTTGTGCATGTGTGAAAAATCACCTGACATACAGTCGCCTATGGCCGTATTCATGTTGTTGTTTTTACTGTTTACAGCGCCACCAAGTGGCCAGTCGCCACATCCCTTTTCACCTGAGCACAAGCTGAGCCCGTGCACAGGTGTACCGACTTGGGTGTAATTGTCTCATTCCGTTGGAGAGTTATGGCCATTTAAGTAAAGCCCGCCTCGCCCACTCCCAACGTTTTGGCGTCCCGTCGCCAACGTGTATCGAAATTCCGACTTTTTTCCCCATCGCTGTCGGCAATCAGACTCCAGGGAATCTTTCTGCACCGGTTTGGGTCAGATCGGGCGAAAGACCTAGGACTAGTGTGCAAAAGTAGCTTTTTCACAAAATCCCAAATACCCGAAAATCTCGCCAGCGCAACCATCAAATCCGAGGCCTGCGTCTTGTTCGGCCCGAGCCAAGGATTCCGGTGATGTAAGACACTTGGGTCTGCGACGGACGGTTCAGGAGTTACGAGGCATTTCGTACTTCTGATCGCTGCAGCGCCACCTTGGGGCCGATTGGGCCGAGCCTTGGTGATGTTGTAGACCGGGCGGGTACTACCATCCCTCAAGAGTTTCAAGTCTCTACGACGTACGCTTTGGTCTGCCCGCTCACTTTTAGGGCAGAATGTTTGTTGGTCCAAAATCCCAGGTTGCACTCCAAAGTGTCGTGTTGTGCGCTCTGCTGTGATCCATTTTCGGTGTCAACAGTCAAGCTGAGCTTGTATTGCTGTGAGCTGAGCTTGTTTGCTGGCGACCTTTAGACCCTCTCGCCACGGCCCAGGTGGGCGTGGCCTTTGACGGCTCCCCCGCCTCTGCGTCATTATGTCATCGCTTCTCGGCCTTTTGGCTAAGATCAAGTGTCTGGTCCTAGGGTAGAGACAGCGATCGCCTCTTGGAGGTTTTTCCGGCTTGGGTCCTTCAGTGACTTGAGCCCCAAACTTTTGAGAGGTACATTGATCCAGCTGCTTTTATTCCGGTTCTGTTTTAAGGTAAGACCTTTTTATCTATTTATTTATTTATTTATTGTTTTTTAAAGTTTTAGGCTGTTGGTGTCTCCACCATGTCGGCTGCCCGTGCCGGCATGAGGAGGCACCACAGCGTGCGTTTTTTATTCAAAGAAGTTGAGGGGAAGCTCCTGGGGATGTCACGTCTTGACTTCTCCAGGAAGCTGATCCAAAAAACTCTAAATTTTAAACCTGATGATCTGAATTGCATCGTGACTCTGCCCCTGAACAAAGGATTTGATGTTAGTTTTAGAGCGGTTTCCCACCTGAATGATTTCTGGCACAGATTTGAAGTAGCTAAATCCCAGCTGTCCATGTTTACTGTTGAAAAGCTCTCTGACAACACACTTAAAACTGTGATTGTTAGAATGTTTAATGAGACAGTGACTGGGGAGGACATTTGTGTCTGGCTGGGCAGATTTTGCACAGTTCGAAGCCAGCCAGTCAAGGTTTTAGATGAGGATGGTATTTGGACATGCTCCTGGCGAATTCCCATTAAACAATGGGAAGACGCTGGGGGCTACCAGGGCCTGAAGCATCTGCCTTCTATGATTGTGTTGGGTGAGAACAGAGGCTACATTCACTACCAGGGTATGCCCAAATTATGTAGAAAATGTGGAAAGTTTGGGCACTTAGCTGAAGCATGCCAGTAAATGATATGTGGGAAATGCAGAGAAATTGGTCATACTTTTGAAGAGTGTACCAATGGCAGGCGGTGCAACCTCTGTGGGGAGTCATCCCATCTCTACAGAGATTGCCCTAAAAGTTTTGCCAACAAACTGAAAGGCAACAAAATGGCCGCCCCACATGTGGAACAAACAAAAGAGCAAAGGAAGGAGGAGGCGGTCCCTGAGGTTTTGGCGGGAAATTCTATTTCCCAGCCAGCCTCAGGGAGTGGGCAGGAGGAAGGAAGTGGGGCGGCCACAGGGGCGGAGTCAAGTTTTAACAGCGAACAGAGTGAGGAAGCCGTTCCCCAACAAGAGAGAAGTGAAAACAAAATGGAGGAGGAGGAGGAGGATGCAACGGCTTCCTCACTCTACACCGTATCGGAGGTTAGTGTGGTGGATAGTGGGGGTGAATCCGAGGGTTCACTCCCCAATGCTCAGGTGCAAAAAAGGTCTGCGAGATCTCCTCTGCATCAAACAGAGGAGAAAAGGCTGCGGGCATCGCATCGGCTAGATAGTTCCTCTTCGTTAGATCTAGACCGTATGTGGCCTGCAGAATCTCCCAATGAAGTCTCCTTTTTGCACGTTAAGCTTAGAACATCGTCACCGAAGGAGCCACAAGAGGTTCTCTCTGTGGACTCTGAGGCGGCGAGCATTTGCCCTCCTGATCCCAGTTTTTCTGGGGAAAAGGAGAAGCAAGTGCTACATGACATAACATGATTTTAATGTAACTTTCTGCAGTCTTTTGGTTTTATCCTTCTATTAATGCTTGTATTTTTAACCATACTGCTCATGGCCCTCACTATCTCTACAATCAATGTGAGAAGTGTGAGGTCTACTTTGCGAGCACAGAGTGTGTTATCCTTTTTAAAAACTTTTAAGTCAGATGTGTTTTTATTGCAAGAATGTGGTTTGCCCTTTTTAACAAATTACAGGAAGTGGGAGGAGATTTGGACCCCAGGATTTTCCATTTGGAGTGGGTCCAATTTTAACAAAAATGACGGTGTTGCTATTTTAATAAAAAATCCCCATGTTTTGGTGAAGGGCAGCACTGTGGTGAGGGACGGGCGGGCAATTTTAGCAAATCTGACTTTTTTAGGTAAGGATCTTAACATTTTAAATATGTATGGTTTTACTGAAAAAAATAACAGGTATGAGCTTTTAGAAGACTTGCAACCCCACATGCTAGGCAGGGCTCCCCTAGTGGTAGCAGGGGATTTTAATTGTGTATTATCAAAAAAGGACAGAAGGAGGGTAGGAGAGGATTTTAAGGTCGACAAGACATCGGTTTTATTACAAAATATAGTCAAAGATTTTAAGTTAGTTGACTGTTTTAAAACAATGCATCAAAGAGAGGAAGGCTTCACCTGGTTCAGTGGTGACGGTGCCAGAGCCTCTCGAATTGACTATATTTTTACCAGGGACCTCCCGCCGACCGATGCTACATTGACCCCCCTCTTTTTTTCCGACCACATGATGCTGTCTTGCACTCTTTCACTCCCCACGGGTGTGACTGCAGGGGGAGGGCTGTGGAAGCTGAACTGTTCCCTATTAGAGGACGAGGAAGTGGTTAGTGAGTATAGGGAGCAGTTCAGCCAATGGCAGACCCTCCAGGACTTTTACGACTCACGTGCACAGTGGTGGGAGATGGTGAAACAAAGGACAGGACGGTTTTTTAAACAAATTGGAAAAGAAAAAAAGAATAAAGAAAAAAGACGCATGATGGGGTTGCAAAAAAGACTGCAGAGATATTTTAACCTTTTAAACAATGGATTGGATTTTACAAATGAAATAAAAGAAGTAAAGAAAGAAATGTCAGATCTGTCTGAAACAAAGAGCAAAGGTGTCATTTTAAGATGTAGAGAAAGGGAGTTAGAGGAAGGAGAGAAGTGTACCAGGTATTTTTTTAAAAAGACAATAGCTCGGGGAGGGTCGATCAATATTTTAAAAACTTTTAGAGGGGGGGAAGTAAATACAACTGACCTGATTTTAGGGGAAATTGAAAGTTTTTACAGTAATTTATACGGCACTAAAGAGGTACACAATGGCATCTTAGAGGAAGTTTTAGGGTTTTTAGATGAAAAAGTTAAGAGTCCAGATGTGCTTTTATCCCAGGATTTTAATCTTTTAGAATTGGAAAAAGCTTTAAAGGGTTTTAAGAAGGGGAAGTCCCCGGGCATGGACGGACTCCCCTTTGAGTTTTATCTGACTTTCTGGGACATTTTAGCACATGACTTACTTACAGTTTTTAAAGAATTTGAGACTCTTGACAGACTTCCAGACAGCTTTAGAGTAGGGATAGTTACATTACTGTACAAAAAAGGAGACAAGACTGACTTGAGAAACTGGCGACCAATCACTCTTTTAAATTATGATTGTAAACTTTTTAGTAAGATTTTAGCTACACGCATGTCGACTGTTTTAGAGGACGTAATCCACCTGGATCAAGCTTGCGCTGTGCCCGGCAGGAAGATCACGGACAGCCTGGTACTGATCAGAGACGCCATCTGTTATGCGAGAGACAGAAACATTAGGCTTGTAGTCCTAAATTTAGACTTTGAAAAAGCTTTTGATCGGGTCTCGCACCAGTACCTCCTTCAGGTACTGCAAAAAATGGGCTTTCCAGAGAGGTTTATAGCTTGGGTGGGACTGCTGTATGAGGGCTTAAGCAGCAAATTTCTTGCAAATGGGCATCTTTCCAAAGCTGTAAATATCCACAGCGGTGTCCGTCAGGGGTGTCCTTTATCTCCCCTTCTGTATGTGGCTTGTATTGAGCCACTGGCACAGATCTTGAGAAGGGATAAATGGATTAAAGGACTAGATATCCCAGGAACTGGTGGACTGACGGCGACCTGCGTTTTATATATGGATGACGTGACCCTTTTAGCGACTGACTTTTTATCAGTACGAAGAGCAATGGACTTGACTGACTGGTACGGTCGGGCCTCGGGCGCCAAGCTTAACAGGAGTAAGTCCGAGGCCCTGCTCTTCGGGCCGTGGGGCGACGTGGACACAGGAGGACTAGATTTGGATTTTAAAGAAAAGGATTTGAAAATTTTAGGAGTAAAATTTGACAGGGAGGGTGGAGGACCAGGAAACTGGACTGACATGTTAGGGAAAGTCAGACAAAGACTGGGCTTTTGGGGACTAAGACAACTGACGTTAGAAGGCAAGATTTTAATTTTTAAAGCAGTGATTTTACCACTAATTTTACTTGTCTGTTCTGTTTTTAGTCCCCCAAGACGATTCCTGGCTAAGTTGGAGAGGGCGGTATTTTATTTCCTGTGGGGGTCCAAGTGGGAACGAATCAAGAGGGAGGTCGTTAAAAAGAAAAAAGAGAATGGCGGGAAAGGCCTCCCAGACCCCCACCTGTTTTTAGGCAGCCGCTTTGCCGCCCTCCATATCCAGTATGCACTGACCCCATCCAGAGAACACAAGACAGCAGCCATGACCCGATTCTGGATGGGGTCATACCTAAGAAGTTTGAAAATTTTACCCATTGACCTTAAAAGTCCAGTGTCTTTTAATTTGTCAAAAGAGCATAGTTTTATTAAGAAATTTTTAAAGAAATATCTTTTAGAAACAAATGATGCCACTGTTTTAACTAATCACAAGTCTCTCGTCTCTCTTGTGCAGGATCGAGAATCGGTGAGTCCAGTTCCAGGCCTCACACTAGGTGAGGCCAAAGACGTTTGGAGGAACGCAGCCCACCCAGCTCTCCAGAACAGGCTTAAGGACCTGTCGTGGATGGTGGCTCATGAGATCCTCCCGGTCAGGGCGGTCATGCACTCCAGAGGCATGGCCAAAAACTCCACCTGCCCACGGTCCGGATGTGGTTCCCCGGAGACCGTTCAACATCTGCTCTGGGAGTGCGGCGCTGCGCGGGACCTGTGGGCCAAGACAGGCCCCCTGTTTTTCCCGTGCCTGCCAGCGGGTGGGGCCCACGTGGACTATAAGCTCGCCATCCTGGGGGTGGGTCAGGGCTTGAAGGAGTTGACACCACCAACGTTTGCCTCGCTCTGGCTCACCCTCAACCACATCAAGGATGCCATCTGGGTCACCAGAAACCTGCTGGTGGGGAAACGCGTGACGGTCCCCCTCCACGCGTGCGAGCAGAGGATAACATCAACGCTGCAGGGTGGGCCGCACGTCGTTATTCGGATGGGGGGGCCGAGGTCACACGGAGAAGGTCCCGGCCGCCACCGTACCTGGCCGCCCGTAGATGCACCCTCACCACTCTGGCTACGGGAACAGCGGGCCAGCGGGCCGGAGGAGAGGGGATCTCCGCTGGGCACTGGAAGCGAGGAGTCTGGGGCCTGTTCTGGAGACCTGGAGTGAATGGACATTCTTGATAGGGACTCACCCTCGATCCTGTACAAGAGATGTTTTATTTGGCATATTTTATTGTTTTATTGTTTTATATTTGCATTCCTATTTTATTTTAATCCATTTTACCTTTACTTTAAAACAACACACAACATACATGGACTTTTACACAACACATCAACATAACTGATTTTTAACTGTAACTTATGTCCTTTTTGTTGTTTTAAGATATGTGCAAAAATGTGATTTTATAAGGAAAAAATGGATATTGAAAGAATGGAATGAAACAATGTGACAATAAACTTTTTTCGAAAGAAAAAAAATCTGTTCTTATCAGTTTAATATCTGATACGTGCCCTACCCGGGCACCATATATTAAATTGATTTTTGGAACTGGGAGATGGAAGAGGGGCTTGCTCCGTCCACTCCACGCATCGACCCGGTATTGCAGTACTTCTGGGAACGGTGCACCCCCAAAAACTGTGTTCAATGAAAGAGATGTTTTAGTCTTGTGTGGCAGCAGGTGTTAATGGAAGTAACGTATATTGCTGTGTATGGGTGCTTTAAAGGTGTTGTAGGTGATCATATGCTATACAGGTAATGGTGGTGTGAGAGGGAAAAAAAAACAACAACTCTGTTCTTATCTCGTTTAACATCTGATTCGTCCACTATCCGGTGACCGCGTATGAAATTGATTTTTGGCTCATGGATCCGGAGCATGAAAACAACATCATCCACAACAACAACAGCAAAAGAGCCCGACTCTGCAGGTTTTTGATGTCTCTCTCTTATCTCTTGGAGTTTTTACGAATGAGCTGATGAGTTGAATCAGGTGTGTGTTTGATTGTCCGACCGTTGGTGAGGATTGCGGAGAGGGACACGGTGCCTCTGACGGGAGGCCTGGGAATTCATACTTACCTGGCAGGGGAGACACCATGATCAGGAAGGTGGTTCACCCAGGGCGAGGCTCGGCCATTGCACTCCGGTTGTGCTGACCCCTGCGAATTCCCCAAATGTGGGAATCTCGACTGCATAATTTATGGTAGTGGGGGACTGCGTTCGCGCTCTCCCCTGGACACACTGGTTAAAAGAGCAGATTGTTCGAGTTCCTCTTCTTCTGGTAGTTAACGACCTAGGAAGTCCAGAGAATTGAACTGCAGTGGTTGATCGAGAGATGTAAAACTCTCAACCTAGGACCAGTCTGCAAAAGTAGGGCTGTTTTTTAGTTTTTTTTTTCATCATTCTTCAAATAATCTCCATTATTCAACCAGCGCTTTTATTGGCAGCAGTGGTCCTAGAAGCAAAGTTGTTCCGAATGAGGAGTTCTATCATGTGGTATGAATACCTTGTGCATGTGTGAAAAATCACCTGACATACAGTCGCCTATGGCCGTATTCATGTTGTTGTTTTTACTGTTTACAGCGCCACCAAGTGGCCAGTCGCCACATCCCTTTTCACCTGAGCACAGGCTGAGCCCGTGCACAGGTGTACCGACTTGGGTGTAATTGTCTCATTCCGTTGGAGAGTTATGGCCATTTAAGTAAAGCCCGCCTCGCCCACTCCCAACGTTTTGGCGTCCCGTCGCCAACGTGAATCGAAATTCCGACTTTTTTCCCCATCGCTGTCGGCAATCAGACTCCAGGGAATCTTTCTGCACCGGTTTGGGTCAGATCGGGCGAAAGACCTAGGACTAGTGTGCAAAAGTAGCTTTTTCACAAAATCCCAAATACCCGAAAATCTCGCCAGCGCAACCATCGAATCCGAGGCCTGCGTCTTGTTCGGCCCGAGCCAAGGATTCCGGTGATGTAAGACACTTGGGTCTGCGACGGACGGTTCAGGAGTTACGAGGCATTTCGTACTTCTGATCGCTGCAGCGCCACCTTGGGGCCGAGCCTTGGTGATGTTGTAGACCGGGCGGGTACTACCATCCCTCAAGAGTTTCAAGTCTCTTCGACGTACGCTTTGGTCTGCCCGCTCACTTTTAGGGCAGAATGTTTGTTGGTCCAAAATCCCAGGTTGCACTCCAAAGTGTCGTGTTGTGCGCTCTGCTGTGATCCATTTTCGGTGTCAACAGTCAAGCTGAGCTTGTATTGCTGTGAGCTGAGCTTGTTTGCTGGCGACCTTTAGACCCTCTCGCCACGGCCCAGGTGGGCGTGGCCTTTGACGGCTCCCCCGCCTCTGCGTCATTGTGTCATCGCTTCTCGGCCTTTTGGCTAAGATCAAGTGTCTGGTCCTAAGGTAGAGACAGCGATCGCCTCTTGTTGGACTTGGTCTCGTGTGTTGCTTGTCACACGGGACACACACCCTTCAGGAGGTACATTGACAAGCGGCTTTTAATTGACGACTCGTTCTACGAGGAATCTTCTGGTTTTAAGGTAAGCAGGTTTTAATTTATTTATTGTATATTTATTGTTGGGTTTTAGCCGCAGCAGGCTAGTGGTGCCTCCAACATGTCGGCTGCTCGTGCCGGCATGAGGAGGCACCACAGCGTGCGTTTTAAATTTAAACCAAAAGAGGATGGCACTCTCCGGGTCATGTCCAGGCTGGACTTTTCTAGGAAGTGCATCCAACAGTTACTCGGTTTTAAGGTTGTGGACATAAACTGCCTGTTGACTCTGCCCCTGAATCATGGCTTTGATGTAAGTTTTGCTTCTGCTTCCTTGCTAAGTACTTTTTGGACTCGATTTGAAATGTGTAAAGCCAATTTCTCCATGTTCACTGTGGAAAAACTGACTGATAATTCACTGAAAGTTGTGATTGTCAGGATGTTTAATGAAACAGTTAGTGGAGAAGATATTTCTGTATGGTTGGCAAGATATTGCTCTATTCGTGGACAACCAGTCAAGGTTTTAGATGAAGACGGTATCTGGAGCTGTGCGTGGAGAGTGCCCATTAAACAATGGGCAGATCCCAACAGCTACCATGGCCTGAGTCAAATACCTTCTATGATTGTGTTGGGAGAGAATAGAGGCTACATCCATTACCAAGGGATGCCCAAGCTATGCCGCAAGTGTGGCAAACTTGGACATCTCGCCGAGGCATGCCAAGAAGTAGTGTGTAGGAAGTGCAGAGAAATTGGGCACATTTTTGAAGAGTGCCAAAATGGCAGAAAGTGCAACCTCTGTGGAGAATCATCCCATCTCTACAGAGACTGCCCTAAAAGTTTTGCCAACAAGTTAAAAAGCAACAAAATGGCCGCCCCACCCAAAGAACAAACAATTGAGGAGGCGGGCCCCGAGGTTTCGGCGGGAAATTCAAACCCCCAGCCAGCCTCAGGGATTGGACAGGAAGGAGGAAGTGGGGCGGCCACAGGGGCGGAGTCAATTCTGGCAGTTGGTGAGGGGGAGGAAGCCAATCCTCAAAATGAAATTGAAAAAGAAGACAGTATGGAGGATGAAGAGGAGGAAATGGCTTCCTCCCTAGTAACCGTGTCTGAGGTTAGTGTGTCCACGAGTGGGAGTGAAACAGATGTTTCGCTCCCCAATGCTCAAGTGCAGAAAAGAACTGCGAGATCTCCTCTGGTTCAAACAGAGGAGAAAAAGCTGCGGGTAGCGCATCGGCTAGATAGTTCCCCCATGGAAGATCTAGACCGTATGTGGCCCGCAGAATCTCCTAATGAAGTCTCTTTTCTGCATTTCAAGCTAAGAACATCATCGCCAAAGGATTCGCAAGAGGCCTTCTCTGCGAGCCCTGAGGCGTCAAGCACTTGCCCCCCTGATCCCAGCTCATCTGGGGAAAAGGGAAGGCAAGTGCAACAAGAAATAACATGATTTTAATTATATCTCTGTAGTCCCTTGGTTGCTTTTAAATGTCTCACACCCTTTTAACCATACTGCTCATGGCTCTCACTATCTCCACAATCAATGTGAGAAGTGTGAAGAGCAATATACGAGCACAGAGTGTGTTATCCTTTTTAAAATCTTTTAAGTCAGATGTGTTTTTATTGCAAGAATGTGGTCTGCCTTTTTTAACAAATTACAGGAAGTGGGAGACGATTTGGACCCCAGGACTTTCCATCTGGAGTGGGTCCAATTTTAACAAAAATGACGGTGTTGCTATTTTAATAAAAAATCCCCATGTTTTGGTGAAGGGCAGCACTGTGGTGAGGGATGGGCGGGCAATTTTAGCTAATCTGACTTTTTTAGGTAAGGATTTTAACATTTTAAATGTGTATGGTTTTACAGGTAAAAACAACAGGTATGAGCTTTTAGAAGACCTGCAGCCCCACATGCTCGGGAGGGCTCCCCTAGTGGTAGCAGGGGATTTTAATTGTGTTTTATCAAGACAGGATAGAAAGAGGGTAGGAGAGGATTTTAAGGTCGACAAGACATCGGTTTTATTACAAAATATAGTCAAAGATTTTAAGTTAGTTGACTGCTTTAAAACAATGCATCAAAGAGAGGAGGGCTTCACCTGGTTCAGTGGTGATGGCGCCAGAGCCTCTCGAATTGACTATGTTTTTACAAGGGACTGCCCGCCGACCGATGCTACATTGAGCCCCCTCTTCTTTTCTGATCACATGATGCTCTCCTGCACCCTTTCACTACCCACGGGTGTGACCGTAGGGGGAGGGCTGTGGAAGCTGAACTGCTCCCTATTAGAGGATGAGGAAGTGATTAGTGAATATAGGGAGCAGTTCAGCCAATGGCAGACCCTCCAAGACTTTTTCGACTCACGTGCACAGTGGTGGGAGATGGTGAAACAAAGGACAGGACGGTTTTTTAAACAAATTGGAAAAGAAAAAAAGAATAAAGAAAAAAGACGCATGATGGGGCTGCAAAAAAGACTGCAGAGATATTTTAATCTTTTAAACAGTGGATTGGATTTTACAGAAGAAATTAAAGAAGTAAAGAAAGAAATGTCAGATTTGTCCGAAACAAAGACTAAAGGTGTCATTTTAAGATGTAAGGAGAGAGAAATAGAAGAAGGGGAAAAGTGTACTAGATATTTTTTTAAAAAGACAATAACACGGGGAGGGTCAATTAATACTTTAAAAACTTTTACAGGTGGGGAGGTAAATACAACAGATCTGATTTTAGGGGAAATTGAAAGTTTTTACAATAATTTATACAGCACTAAAGAGGTACACAATGGCATCTTAGAGGAAGTTTTAGGGTTTTTAGACAAAAAGGTAAAGAGTCCAGATGTGCTTTTATCCCAAGATTTTACTCTTTTAGAAATGCACAAAGCGCTAAAAGGTTTTAAAAAGGGGAAGTCCCCAGGCTTGGATGGACTCCCCTTTGAGTTTTATCTGACTTTCTGGGACATTTTAGCACACGACTTATTGACAGTTTTTAAAGAACTTGAGACTCTTGACAGACTTCCAGACAGCTTTAGAGTAGGGATAGTTACATTACTATACAAAAAAGGGGACAAGACTGACCTGAGAAACTGGCGACCAATCACTCTTTTAAATTATGATTGTAAACTTTTTAGTAAGATTTTAGCTACACGTATGTCGACTGTTTTAGAGGACGTAATCCACCTGGATCAAGCATGCGCTGTGCCCGGCAGGAAGATCACGGACAGCCTGGTACTGATCAGAGACGCCATCTGTTTTGCGAGAGACAGAAACATTCGGCTAGTAGTCCTAAATTTAGATTTCGAAAAAGCCTTTGATCGCGTCTCGCACCAGTACCTGTTCCAGGTACTGGAAAAAATGGGGTTTCCTGGGAGGTTTATAGCCTGGGTGGGACTGCTGTACAACGATCTGTCTAGCAGAATTTTGGTTAACGGGCATTTATCCAAAGCTGTAAAACTCTACAGCGGCGTCCGTCAGGGGTGTCCTTTATCTCCCCTTCTGTATGTGGCTTGTATTGAGCCACTGGCACAAATCTTGAGAAGGGATAAATGGATTAAAGGACTAGACATCCCAGGGACTGGTGGACTGACGGCGACCTGTGTTTTATATATGGATGACGTGACCCTTTTAGCGACTGACCTTTTATCAGTACGAAGAGCAATGGACTTGACTGACTGGTACGGTCGGGCCTCGGGCGCCAAGCTCAATAGGAGTAAGTCCGAGGCCCAGCTCTTCGGGCCGTGGGGGAACGTGGACACAGTTGGACTAGATTTGGATTTTAAAGACAATGATTTGAAAATTTTAGGTGTAAAATTTGACAGAGAGGGTGGAGGACAAGGAAACTGGACTGACATGTTAGGGAAAGTCAGGCAAAGACTGGGCTTTTGGGGACTGAGACAATTGACGTTTGAAGGCAAGATTTTAATTTTTAAAGCTGTGATTTTACCACTGATTTTACTTGTCTGTTCTGTTTTTAGTCCCCCAAGACGATTCCTGGCCAACCTGGAGAGGGCGGTATTTTATTTCCTGTGGGGGTCCAAGTGGGAACGACTAAAGAGGGAGGTCGTCAAAAAGAAAAAAGAGAATGGCGGGAAAGGCCTCCCAGACCCCCACCTGTTTTTAGGCAGCCGCTTTGCCGCCCTCCACATCCAGTACGCACTGACCCCATCCAGAGAACACAAGACAGCAGCCATGACCCGATTCTGGATGGGGTCATACCTAAGAACTTTGAAAATTTTACCCATTGATCTTAAAAGTCCTGTGTCTTTTAATTTGTCAAAAGAGCATAGTTTTATTAAGAAATTTTTAAAGAAATATCTTTTAGAGACAAATGATGCCACCATTTTAACTAACCATAAGTCTCTTATCTCTCTTGTGCAGGATCGAGAATCGGTGAGCCCGGTTCCAGGCCTCACACTAGGTGAGGCCAAAGATGTTTGGAGGAACGCAGCCCACCCAGCTCTCCAGAACAGGCTTAAAGACTTGTCGTGGATGGTGGCTCATGAGATCCTCCCGGTCAGGGCGGTTATGCACTCCAGAGGCATGGCCAAAAACTCCACCTGCCCACGGTCCGGATGTGGTTCCCCGGAGACCGTTCGACATCTGCTCTGGGAGTGCGGCGAAGCGCGGGACCTGTGGGCCAAGACCGGCCCCCTGTTTTTCCCGTGCCTGCCAGCGGGTGGGGCCCAGGTGGACTACAAGCTCGCCATCCTGGGGGTGGGTCAGGGCTTGAAGGAGCTGACACAACCAAAATTTTCCTCGCTCTGGCTCACCCTAAACGTGATTAAGGATGCCATCTGGGTCACCAGAAATCTGCTGGTGGGGAAACGCGTGACGGTCCCCCTCCGCGCGTGCGAGCAGAAAATAAGATCAACGCTGCAGGGTGGGCCGCACGTCGTTATTCGGATGGGGGGGCCGGGGTCACACGTAGAAGGTCCCGGCCGCCACCGACCCTGGCCGCCCGTAGATGCACCCTCACCACACCGGCTACGGGAACAGCGGGCCAGCGGGCCGGAGGAGAGGGGATCTCCGCTGGGCACCAGAAGCGGGGAGTCTGGGGCCTGTTCTGGAGACCTGGAGTGAATGGACAATCTTGATAGGGACTCACCCTCGATCCTGTACAAGAGATGTTTTATTTGGCATATTTTATTGTTTTATTGTTTTATATTTGCATTCCTATTTTATTTTAATCCATTTTACCTTTACTTTAAAACAACACACAACATACATGGACTTTTACACAACACATCAACATAACTGATTTTTAACTGTAACTTATGTCCTTTTTGTTGTTTTAAGATATGTGCAAAAATGTGATTTTATAAGGAAAAAATGGATATTGAAAGAATGGAATGAAACAATGTGACAATAAACTTTTTTCGAAAGAAAAAATCTGTTCTTATCAGTTTAATATCTGATACGTGCCCTACCCGGGCACCATATATTAAATTGATTTTTGGAACTGGGAGATGGAAGAGGGGCTTGCTCCGTCCACTCCACGCATCGACCCGGTATTGCAGTACTTCTGGGAACGGTGCACCCCCAAAAACTGTGTTCAATGAAAGAGATGTTTTAGTCTTGTGTGGCAGCAGGTGTTAATGGAAGTAACGTATATTGCTGTGTATGGGTGCTTTAAAGGTGTTGTAGGTGATCATATGCTATACAGGTAATGGTGGTGTGAGAGGGAAAAAAAAACAACAACTCTGTTCTTATCTCGTTTAACATCTGATTCGTCCACTATCCGGTGGCCGCGTATGAAATTGATTTTTGGCTCATGGATCCGGAGCATGAAAACAACATCATCCACAACAACAACAGCAAAAGAGCCCGACTCTGCAGGTTTTTGATGTCTCTCTCTTATCTCTTGGAGTTTTTACGAATGAGCTGATGAGTTGAATCAGGTGTGTGTTTGATTGTCCGACCGTTGGTGAGGATTGCGGAGAGGGACACGGTGCCTCTGACGGGAGGCCTGGGAATTCATACTTACCTGGCAGGGGAGACACCATGATCAGGAAGGTGGTTCACCCAGGGCGAGGCTCGGCCATTGCACTCCGGTTGTGCTGACCCCTGCGAATTCCCCAAATGTGGGAATCTCGACTGCATAATTTATGGTAGTGGGGGACTGCGTTCGCGCTCTCCCCTGGACACACTGGTTAAAAGAGCAGATTGTTCGAGTTCCTCTTCTTCTGGTAGTTAACGACCTAGGAAGTCCAGGGAATTGAACTGCAGTGGTTGATCGAGAGATGTAAAACTCTCAACCTAGGACCAGTCTGCAAAAGTAGGGCTGTTTTTTAGTTTTTTTTTTCATCATTCTTCAAATAATCTCCATTATTCAACCAGCGCTTTTATTGGCAGCAGTGGTCCTAGAAGCAAAGTTGTTCCGAATGAGGAGTTCTATCATGTGGTATGAATACCTTGTGCATGTGTGAAAAATCACCTGACATACAGTCGCCTATGGCCGTATTCATGTTGTTGTTTTTACTGTTTACAGCGCCACCAAGTGGCCAGTCGCCACATCCCTTTTCACCTGAGCACAGGCTGAGCCCGTGCACAGGTGTACCGACTTGGGTGTAATTGTCTCATTCCGTTGGAGAGTTATGGCCATTTAAGTAAAGCCCGCCTCGCCCACTCCCAACGTTTTGGCGTCCCGTCGCCAACGTGTATCGAAATTCCGACTTTTTTCCCCATCGCTGTCGGCAATCAGACTCCAGGGAATCTTTCTGCACCGGTTTGGGTCAGATCGGGCGAAAGACCTAGGACTAGTGTGCAAAAGTAGCTTTTTCACAAAATCCCAAATACCCGAAAATCTCGCCAGCGCAACCATCAAATCCGAGGCCTGCATCTTGTTCGGCCCGAGCCAAGGATTCCGGTGATGTAAGACACTTGGGTCTGCGACGGACGGTTCAGGAGTTACGAGGCATTTCGTACTTCTGATCGCTGCAGCGCCACCTTGGGGCCGATTGGGCCGAGCCTTGGTGATGTTGTAGACCGGGCGGGTACTACCATCCCTCAAGAGTTTCAAGTCTCTACGACGTACGCTTTGGTCTGCCCGCTCACTTTTAGGGCAGAATGTTTGTTGGTCCAAAATCCCAGGTTGCACTCCAAAGTGTCGTGTTGTGCGCTCTGCTGTGATCCATTTTCGGTGTCAACAGTCAAGCTGAGCTTGTATTGCTGTGAGCTGAGCTTGTTTGCTGGCGACCTTTAGACCCTCTCGCCACGGCCCAGGTGGGCGTGGCCTTTGACGGCTCCCCCGCCTCTGCGTCATTGTGTCATCGCTTCTCGGCCTTTTGGCTAAGATCAAGTGTCTGGTCCTAGGGTAGAGACAGCGATCGCCTCTTGGAGGTTTTTCCGGCTTGGGTCCTTCAGTGACTTGAGCCCCAAACTTTTGAGAGGTACATTGATCCAGCTGCTTTTATTCCGGTTCTGTTTTAAGGTAAGACCTTTTTATCTATTTATTTATTATTTATTTATTTATTGTTTTTTAAAGTTTTAGGCTGTTGGTGTCTCCACCATGTCGGCTGCCCGTGCCGGCATGAGGAGGCACCACAGCGTGCGTTTTTTATTCAAAGAAGTTGAGGGGAAGCTCCTGGGGATGTCACGTCTTGACTTCTCCAGGAAGCTGATCCAAAAAACTCTAAATTTTAAACCTGATGATCTGAATTGCATCGTGACTCTGCCCCTGAACAAAGGATTTGATGTTAGTTTTAGAGCGGTTTCCCACCTGAATGATTTCTGGCACAGATTTGAAGTAGCTAAATCCCAGCTGTCCATGTTTACTGTTGAAAAGCTCTCTGACAACACACTTAAAACTGTGATTGTTAGAATGTTTAATGAGACAGTGACTGGGGAGGACATTTGTGTCTGGCTGGGCAGATTTTGCACAGTTCGAAGCCAGCCAGTCAAGGTTTTAGATGAGGATGGTATTTGGACATGCTCCTGGCGAATTCCCATTAAACAATGGGAAGACGCTGGGGGCTACCAGGGCCTGAAGCATCTGCCTTCTATGATTGTGTTGGGTGAGAACAGAGGCTACATTCACTACCAGGGTATGCCCAAATAATGTTGAAAATGTGGAAAGTTTGGGCACTTAGCTGAAGCATGCCAGGAAATGATATGTGGGAAATGCAGAGAAATTGGTCATACTTTTGAAGAGTGTACCAATGGCAGGCGGTGCAACCTCTGTGGGGAGTCATCCCATCTCTACAGAGATTGCCCTAAAAGTTTTGCCAACAAACTGAAAGGCAACAAAATGGCCGCCCCACATGTGGAACAAACAAAAGAGCAAAGGAAGGAGGAGGCGGTCCCTGAGGTTTTGGCGGGAAATTCTATTTCCCAGCCAGCCTCAGGGAGTGGGCAGGAGGAAGGAAGTGGGGCGGCCACAGGGGCGGAGTCAAGTTTTAACAGCGAACAGAGTGAGGAAGCCGTTCCCCAACAAGAGAGAAGTGAAAACAAAATGGAGGAGGAGGAGGAGGATGCAACGGCTTCCTCACTCTACACCGTATCGGAGGTTAGTGTGGTGGATAGTGGGGGTGAATCCGAGGGTTCACTCCCCAATGCTCAGGTGCAAAAAAGGTCTGCGAGATCTCCTCTGCTTCAAACAGAGGAGAAAAGGCTGCGGGCATCGCATCGGCTAGATAGTTCCTCTTCGTTAGATCTAGACCGTATGTGGCCTGCAGAATCTCCCAATGAAGTCTCCTTTTTGCACGTTAAGCTTAGAACATCGTCACCGAAGGAGCCACAAGAGGTTCTCTCTGTGGACTCTGAGGCGGCGAGCATTTGCCCTCCTGATCCCAGTTTTTCTGGGGAAAAGGAGAAGCAAGTGCTACATGACATAACATGATTTTAATGTAACTTTCTGCAGTCTTTTGGTTTTATCCTTCTATTAATGCTTGTATTTTTAACCATACTGCTCATGGCCCTCACTATCTCTACAATCAATGTGAGAAGTGTGAGGTCTACTTTGCGAGCACAGAGTGTGTTATCCTTTTTAAAAACTTTTAAGTCAGATGTGTTTTTATTGCAAGAATGTGGTTTGCCCTTTTTAACAAATTACAGGAAGTGGGAGGAGATTTGGACCCCAGGATTTTCCATTTGGAGTGGGTCCAATTTTAACAAAAATGACGGTGTTGCTATTTTAATAAAAAATCCCCATGTTTTGGTGAAGGGCAGCACTGTGGTGAGGGACGGGCGGGCAATTTTAGCAAATCTGACTTTTTTAGGTAAGGATCTTAACATTTTAAATATGTATGGTTTTACTGAAAAAAATAACAGGTATGAGCTTTTAGAAGACTTGCAACCCCACATGCTAGGCAGGGCTCCCCTAGTGGTAGCAGGGGATTTTAATTGTGTATTATCAAAAAAGGACAGAAGGAGGGTAGGAGAGGATTTTAAGGTCGACAAGACATCGGTTTTATTACAAAATATAGTCAAAGATTTTAAGTTAGTTGACTGTTTTAAAACAATGCATCAAAGAGAGGAAGGCTTCACCTGGTTCAGTGGTGACGGTGCCAGAGCCTCTCGAATTGACTATATTTTTACCAGGGACCTCCCGCCGACCGATGCTACATTGACCCCCCTCTTTTTTTCCGACCACATGATGCTGTCTTGCACTCTTTCACTCCCCACGGGTGTGACTGCAGGGGGAGGGCTGTGGAAGCTGAACTGTTCCCTATTAGAGGACGAGGAAGTGGTTAGTGAGTATAGGGAGCAGTTCAGCCAATGGCAGACCCTCCAGGACTTTTACGACTCACGTGCACAGTGGTGGGAGATGGTGAAACAAAGGACAGGACGGTTTTTTAAACAAATTGGAAAAGAAAAAAAGAATAAAGAAAAAAGACGCATGATGGGGTTGCAAAAAAGACTGCAGAGATATTTTAACCTTTTAAACAATGGATTGGATTTTACAAATGAAATAAAAGAAGTAAAGAAAGAAATGTCAGATCTGTCTGAAACAAAGAGCAAAGGTGTCATTTTAAGATGTAGAGAAAGGGAGTTAGAGGAAGGAGAGAAGTGTACCAGGTATTTTTTTAAAAAGACAATAGCTCGGGGAGGGTCGATCAATATTTTAAAAACTTTTAGAGGGGGGGAAGTAAATACAACTGACCTGATTTTAGGGGAAATTGAAAGTTTTTACAGTAATTTATACGGCACTAAAGAGGTACACAATGGCATCTTAGAGGAAGTTTTAGGGTTTTTAGATGAAAAAGTTAAGAGTCCAGATGTGCTTTTATCCCAGGATTTTAATCTTTTAGAATTGGAAAAAGCTTTAAAGGGTTTTAAGAAGGGGAAGTCCCCGGGCATGGACGGACTCCCCTTTGAGTTTTATCTGACTTTCTGGGACATTTTAGCACATGACTTACTTACAGTTTTTAAAGAATTTGAGACTCTTGACAGACTTCCAGACAGCTTTAGAGTAGGGATAGTTACATTACTGTACAAAAAAGGAGACAAGACTGACTTGAGAAACTGGCGACCAATCACTCTTTTAAATTATGATTGCAAACTTTTTAGTAAGATTTTAGCTACACGCATGTCGACTGTTTTAGAGGACGTAATCCACCTGGATCAAGCTTGCGCTGTGCCCGGCAGGAAGATCACGGACAGCCTGGTACTGATCAGAGACGCCATCTGTTATGCGAGAGACAGAAACATTAGGCTTGTAGTCCTAAATTTAGACTTTGAAAAAGCTTTTGATCGGGTCTCGCACCAGTACCTCCTTCAGGTACTGCAAAAAATGGGCTTTCCAGAGAGGTTTATAGCTTGGGTGGGACTGCTGTATGAGGGCTTAAGCAGCAAATTTCTTGCAAATGGGCATCTTTCCAAAGCTGTAAATATCCACAGCGGTGTCCGTCAGGGGTGTCCTTTATCTCCCCTTCTGTATGTGGCTTGTATTGAGCCACTGGCACAGATCTTGAGAAGGGATAAATGGATTAAAGGACTAGATATCCCAGGAACTGGTGGACTGACGGCGACCTGCGTTTTATATATGGATGACGTGACCCTTTTAGCGACTGACTTTTTATCAGTACGAAGAGCAATGGACTTGACTGACTGGTACGGTCGGGCCTCGGGCGCCAAGCTTAACAGGAGTAAGTCCGAGGCCCTGCTCTTCGGGCCGTGGGGCGACGTGGACACAGGAGGACTAGATTTGGATTTTAAAGAAAAGGATTTGAAAATTTTAGGAGTAAAATTTGACAGGGAGGGTGGAGGACCAGGAAACTGGACTGACATGTTAGGGAAAGTCAGACAAAGACTGGGCTTTTGGGGACTAAGACAACTGACGTTAGAAGGCAAGATTTTAATTTTTAAAGCAGTGATTTTACCACTAATTTTACTTGTCTGTTCTGTTTTTAGTCCCCCAAGACGATTCCTGGCTAAGTTGGAGAGGGCGGTATTTTATTTCCTGTGGGGGTCCAAGTGGGAACGAATCAAGAGGGAGGTCGTTAAAAAGAAAAAAGAGAATGGCGGGAAAGGCCTCCCAGACCCCCACCTGTTTTTAGGCAGCCGCTTTGCCGCCCTCCATATCCAGTATGCACTGACCCCATCCAGAGAACACAAGACAGCAGCCATGACCCGATTCTGGATTGGGTCATACCTAAGAAGTTTGAAAATTTTACCCATTGATCTTAAAAGTCCAGTGTCTTTTAATTTGTCAAAAGAGCATAGTTTTATTAAGAAATTTTTAAAGAAATATCTTTTAGAAACAAATGATGCCACTGTTTTAACTAATCACAAGTCTCTCGTCTCTCTTGTGCAGGATCGAGAATCGGTGAGTCCAGTTCCAGGCCTCACACTAGGTGAGGCCAAAGACGTTTGGAGGAACGCAGCCCACCCAGCTCTCCAGAACAGGCTTAAGGACCTGTCGTGGATGGTGGCTCATGAGATCCTCCCGGTCAGGGCGGTCATGCACTCCAGAGGCATGGCCAAAAACTCCACCTGCCCACGGTCCGGATGTGGTTCCCCGGAGACCGTTCAACATCTGCTCTGGGAGTGCGGCGCTGCGCGGGACCTGTGGGCCAAGACAGGCCCCCTGTTTTTCCCGTGCCTGCCAGCGGGTGGGGCCCAGGTGGACTATAAGCTCGCCATCCTGGGGGTGGGTCAGGGCTTGAAGGAGTTGACACCACCAACGTTTGCCTCGCTCTGGCTCAACCTCAACCACATCAAGGATGCCATCTGGGTCACCAGAAACCTGCTGGTGGGGAAACGCGTGACGGTCCCCCTCCACGCGTGCGAGCAGAGGATAACATCAACGCTGCAGGGTGGGCCGCACGTCGTTATTCGGATGGGGGGGCCGAGGTCACACGGAGAAGGTCCCGGCCGCCACCGTACCTGGCCGCCCGTAGATGCACCCTCACCACTCTGGCTACGGGAACAGCGGGCCAGCGGGCCGGAGGAGAGGGGATCTCCGCTGGGCACTGGAAGCGAGGAGTCTGGGGCCTGTTCTGGAGACCTGGAGTGAATGGACATTCTTGATAGGGACTCACCCTCGATCCTGTACAAGAGATGTTTTATTTGGCATATTTTATTGTTTTATTGTTTTATATTTGCATTCCTATTTTATTTTAATCCATTTTACCTTTACTTTAAAACAACACACAACATACATGGACTTTTACACAACACATCAACATAACTGATTTTTAACTGTAACTTATGTCCTTTTTGTTGTTTTAAGATATGTGCAAAAATGTGATTTTATAAGGAAAAAATGGATATTGAAAGAATGGAATGAAACAATGTGACAATAAACTTTTTTCGAAAGAAAAAATCTGTTCTTATCAGTTTAATATCTGATACGTGCCCTACCCGGGCACCATATATTAAATTGATTTTTGGAACTGGGAGATGGAAGAGGGGCTTGCTCCGTCCACTCCACGCATCGACCCGGTATTGCAGTACTTCTGGGAACGGTGCACCCCCAAAAACTGTGTTCAATGAAAGAGATGTTTTAGTCTTGTGTGGCAGCAGGTGTTAATGGAAGTAACGTATATTGCTGTGTATGGGTGCTTTAAAGGTGTTGTAGGTGATCATTTGCTATACAGGTAATGGTGGTGTGAGAGGGAAAAAACAACAACAACTCTGTTCTTATCTCGTTTAACATCTGATTCGTCCACTATCCGGTGGCCGCGTATGAAATTGATTTTTGGCTCATGGATCCGGAGCATGAAAACAACATCATCCACAACAACAACAGCAAAAGAGCCCGACTCTGCAGGTTTTTGATGTCTCTCTCTTATCTCTTGGAGTTTTTACGAATGAGCTGATGAGTTGAATCAGGTGTGTGTTTGATTGTCCGACCGTTGGTGAGGATTGCGGAGAGGGACACGGTGCCTCTGACGGGAGGCCTGGGAATTCATACTTACCTGGCAGGGGAGACACCATGATCAGGAAGGTGGTTCACCCAGGGCGAGGCTCGGCCATTGCACTCCGGTTGTGCTGACCCCTGCGAATTCCCCAAATGTGGGAATCTCGACTGCATAATTTATGGTAGTGGGGGACTGCGTTCGCGCTCTCCCCTGGACACACTGGTTAAAAGAGCAGATTGTTCGAGTTCCTCTTCTTCTGGTAGTTAACGACCTAGGAAGTCCAGAGAATTGAACTGCAGTGGTTGATTGAGAGATGTAAAACTCTCAACCTAGGACCAGTCTGCAAAAGTAGGGCTGTTTTTTAGGGGTTTTTTTTCATCATTCTTCAAATAATCTCCATTATTCAACCAGCGCTTTTATTGGCAGCAGTGGTCCTAGAAGCAAAGTTGTTCCGAATGAGGAGTTCTATCATGTGGTATGAATACCTTGTGCATGTGTGAAAAATCACCTGACATACAGTCGCCTATGGCCGTATTCATGTTGTTGTTTTTACTGTTTACAGCGCCACCAAGTGGCCAGTCGCCACATCCCTTTTCACCTGAGCACAGGCTGAGCCCGTGCACAGGTGTACCGACTTGGGTGTAATTGTCTCATTCCGTTGGAGAGTTATGGCCATTTAAGTAAAGCCCGCCTCGCCCACTCCCAACGTTTTGGCGTCCCGTCGCCAACGTGAATCGAAATTCCGACTTTTTTCCCCATCGCTGTCGGCAATCAGACTCCAGGGAATCTTTCTGCACCGGTTTGGGTCAGATCGGGCGAAAGACCTAGGACTAGTGTGCAAAAGTAGCTTTTTCACAAAATCCCAAATACCCGAAAATCTCGCCAGCGCAACCATCGAATCCGAGGCCTGCGTCTTGTTCGGCCCGAGCCAAGGATTCCGGTGATGTAAGACACTTGGGTCTGCGACGGACGGTTCAGGAGTTACGAGGCATTTCGTACTTCTGATCGCTGCAGCGCCACCTTGGGGCTGATTGGGCCGAGCCTTGGTGATGTTGTAGACCGGGCGGGTACTACCATCCCTCAAGTGTTTCAAGTCTCTACGACGTACGCTTTTGTCTGCCCGCTCACTTTTAGGGCAGAATGTTTGTTGGTCCAAAATCCCAGGTTGCACTTCAAAGTGTCGTGTTGTGCGCTCTGCTGTGATCCATTTTCGGTGTCAACAGTCAAGCTGAGCTTGTATTGCTGTGAGCTGAGCTTGTTTGCTGGCGACCTTTAGACCCTCTCGCCACGGCCCAGGTGGGCGTGGCCTTTGACGGCTCCCCCGCCTCTGCGTCATTGTGTCATCGCTTCTCGGCCTTTTGGCTAAGATCAAGTGTACGCCAAATGGATGCACCGAGAGAGGAGATGCAGATGCCGACCATGATGGTGCGGTTGAGAAACACGGTCAGGATACAAGTGAAGGCGGATACGGATATGGAAGTAAAGAGAAGATTTGGACGGGACTTCGTGGTAACCGAGCTCTTGAGGGAAGTTTTTGGAATTTCAGCCTCACTAGTCTTTTGCCTGCAAGACTTTTCTTCTTCTTCTGGGTTTATGGACTTGACCTTTTTCCAGTTAAGGGATTGTGTTGTTTTTTTTGAAGCTTGGGAAAAGAAGAAAGACCATCAGTGTTTGAAAGGCCTGCGAATAATTCCAGCCTTTGCTCAGGACTTTTTACCTTTGACAATCCACGTTTACAACCCTTTTGTGGAGGACAGTGATGTGCTATCTTTTCTGGCTAGATATTGTGAGACAGTCAAAGGAGGTGAGCGTTTGAAAGACCGCTTTGGAATCTGGACTGGCAAGCGGAGGTATCTGGTGAAACTGCGAGTAGACCCAGCAGCACAGGGAGGCATTGTGCACCCTCCAGGATCCTTTTTCATCGGGTCAAATAGAGGCTTTCTGCACTACCCAGGGCAGCCACTGTATTGCAGAAGGTGTGGCGCTCAAGGCCATGTGAAGGCGGACTGTGTAGGCCAACGGTGTCGCTTTTGTGAATCGTCTGAGCATGTGGCCTCAAACTGCCCAGAGCCTAAAAGATGCAGCTTGTGTGGGGAGAAAGATCATTTGTTCCGGATGTGTCCCAGCAGGCAGAAATCTTACGCCAGCCTGTTCAAAGAAGGGCACGATTTGCAGGAAGATTTTGCTGGCTTAC